>NC_086017.1:210398333-210701250 GCF_029281585.2 Gorilla gorilla gorilla | reverse complement strand
AACAAAAAATCAACAACAACAACAACAATAGTGAATAAAGATATTCATTTATTTTACTTCCTAATACAGTTGTCTAAACTCTCATTCATTTATTTTCATTTTTTATGACTTCCAGAAGAAGATATAATGTAATAACGTGAGCATGCACTTTAGAATCCAAGAAATCTGGGTTAATCCAGACTCCTACTCGCTGGCTTTCTGACTCCGGGGAAATTACTTACTTTTCCCAATACCTTGGTTTTTATGTGTGTAAAATGGGGCATATACTGCCACTACCTTTGGGAAGGGTGAGGATTAAATGAGATTATATAGTCTCTAGCATACAGATAGAAAACAGTAGGCATGCATTTAATTGTCATAGTCTTCATCCTTTTTGTATCTTATTAATGTCTTTTACCAAATGAAACCTTCACCAAATGAATGCCTCATGACTTCTAGATTCTGGCAGCATTCCTCCACCACCCATCTCCTTCCACTTTCCCTGTGCCTAGTCAGCCAACTACTCTGTAGCCTGTTCAAAGCAGCATCAAATTCACTATCCTTTTGTCTCCAAATGTTGCTTAACTTTTCTAAGCCTTAGTCTCATCAACTATAAAATGGATTAAAAATGGGTATCTTATAGAAGTGTTGAAGGATCAAATCAAAGAATGTATAAACAGAATAGCATCACCTGGCAGGTGGTAAGAGCTCAAAATATACAGTTTCCACGGTGATAATGGGGATAAGTATGTCCATCATTTTGATGATGGAAAAAGGGTGCTGAAATTGCCATTCACACTGGGAGACTCTTCAATTTTTTTCCTCATAAACTTCCACACTGCCGTTCTACAGAGCTGCGGGGGACTGCATAAATGAAGTCATCAATCTTACCTTTAGAGTATGGTGCCAAAAAATAAAAAGTTAAAAGTTAAACACGTATAAACTGTAAAAGCAAGAGCCTCAGAGACTTAAAAATATATGTTAGAAAGCCTCCACTTATACAAGAAATAAAGAACACAAAGTGGTGTATATGGAGGTGGAAATGCTAAGAACCCAGAGTGTTGTCTGCAATCACTCCATCAGCACAATACTGAAATCTGAACTGCGTAGTCCTAGAAATTCCCAATCCATGCGGCCTGTGATTGCAGAACGATGCAAAGGCAGATGATGCCAGAGACGAGACGGCGCTGGGTTCAGAACTATGCATCTACCGGTTAACCTGCGAATAATCTTTTAAGGGCCTCAGCAGGACACTTAAGAACCACTCTATACTGTCTATGAGTCCATCTGTATACATCTATGTGCTTACATACACGTATGAATTCTTGGTTTTCCTTTTGTTTTTTGCTGTTTCTCCCCTGAGGTTAACTGATTGCAACCCTTTGGTGTTGTTCTAAACTCCCATGTTAAAGAGTTTCACTGGAACAGCTATGGAAGGAAAGACAGGGCAAATGGGCAGCCCTAACCAATACCACATTCCATCTGGGGCCCTGACAACAATCCCACTCAGGTTGGTTGGGCAGGTGAATATTTTCATTGGCTGCACAGTTACCCTTGTGCTCTGACACTGTCAAAATAAAAGGTCTCCATGGTGCAGCTGTCCTCAGTCACCCTGCAGTCACCAAATATGCAGACCAGGAAACATACCTAAAAAATTATGGATGTGTAGGGAGTTTCTTAATTTTATAGAAGTACATTTTAAAATATTCCAACCCAAATGTAGGAAGACCTTCTGAAGTACCTTGGCTCATTTTAAAAGTCTTTCCAAATAGAATGTTGAATTTATGAAAGTGATGGTAACCAAATGATTGAGTAATCAAACCACATTCCAGAGGAGAAAAGCAAACTGGGCCAATGATAAGTGAAAGCTTTTGCTTAGGACAGCAAATGCTGAGTACAGAAGTCTGTGAGTTCAAAGTGAACGGAGAATTACTCACTCCGCACATCTTCTGAACTAAATCTGAAAATTCAAATTGCAATTGCCCATCATCTTGTTAACAACTACTATCTCTCCTAATAATGTACACCATTTTCCCAGTGGACTTGCTGTTAGAGCTTCTAATAGAGAAAGGAGGACTCTTGAATCCCATGGTGTTGGGGGCTGGGAACCCGGCAATAGCTGAGGGATTACTGTTTCAGATATGCAGAAATCCCAAGTCAGTCTTCTGATATCAGCAAGTTTTACCTGTGCTGCACTAATTTCTGAAGTAATGCTCATTGAAACAAATAAGAAATATATAAAAACAAAAACAACCTCAAATCATGTAAATGACTTACTGGTTTTGTTTTTCTGTGTTACAGGATTTATTCTCTTCTTTTGCAATTTAGGACTCATGCTCCTTGTCCTTCTGTAATGTTTTGTTTTTAGATATGTTATACTTTACACATTATAAGGAAGATCAGAGAAATCATTATCTTAGCTTTTTCTATTAATTTTAAGCAAATATGTAGAATTTTTGCTTTGTTTTTCCTTGCAAGAGAAACTTGACATTGTTAACTTCGTAAGGTTAACCCCTCTGGAGAATATTCTCCCTGATTCTGTCATAATAGATTTAAGAAAGTCCTTGGTCAGTTTCAGGCAGATATCAATTCTGTCACTTGAGGGGCAGAATTCTTTGAAAACTCAGCGACAATGGGGAGGCTTATGGTCACTGAAATGTCAGCTTATCACAGGAGGCTGACTCCCAGGCCTGAAATAATTCAATCTAATGTAACTCATATCTACTCAAATGCCTCCTGTTCTTGGCCTTTTAAATGTTTTTTTGCTGTAAAACTTTAAATACTCCAATATTCAGGACATTTACTGATAATGTTCTCCTAAAATGTATCTAAAATATTTTAGACAAGATATTGGAAGCAGATGTTTTTGAATTTAATTAGTCCAGGACAACAAAAGGAAGATGATTTTTCTCCTTCAGCAGTTGTGAGCAGCCCGCATTCATATCCTGCTTGATATCAGGAAGGAATCTATCCTGAGAACCAGCGCCCTTAACTCTGCAGTCTAAAGGTAATAGCAAAGTGCTGAGTGCTGGAGTCACACATTTACCTTAAAAATAAGTGACAAATTCCCTGACAACTTTAACACGTGCAGAGCCAGCAAATAAAAATATTTGTATTCTAAACTTTTTTCTCTTTGACATTGTGAGTTGACTCAGCGGGTCAGAGAATTATGTTACGTGGTTGTACCCTTGCTTTTGAGCTCCAGACAGGTCTATAAAGCGGATTCTATCTCTGAACACGAGTTAACAGTTATTTTGCAAAGTAGCCACAACTGTGAGCCAGTCAGCACAAAACCAGTAACAGCACCATTTTCTAACAAAAAGGTAAATATATATAATTATATACATATAAATCTATATTGATGATCAGTGTATACATACATTATATATATCATACTGACAGTATGACGTGTGTGTGCATATACACACACTGATCATCAATATTCTCCAGAGTAGAAAAAAGTTGGTTTTGAATTCCAGATCTCCAATGATTTTCAGAGAACCATTGGCCAAATTCTCTATCTTTTCTAAACCTTGGCTTTTTTGTCTGTTAAAAAAGGGTATCATAACATCTGCATGATTATTTTAAAAAGGGTTTTACATATAAATAAACATATAAATATATATAAATGTAAATATACATACACACATGTAAAACTGCATCAAAGTTTGATACGATGGATACAAAAAATGTTGGATTCATATTCAGATATTTTCATGTAAACACTTGTGTAGTCTTAAGGATCTTTAAGTCTCATTAGGTATCTGATATGCCACATTTTTACATGATTATAAACTGGAGTGAATGCTTAAAACCCATGATAAGATTTCCTTTATCCAAGACTTGATAGTAGGAAAAGCTGAAACTTCTTATATTACAAAAGTTACCTGCTTCAAAACACAATGACAGAAAGGGTAAATTCCATGACAGCCTCTTCATAAAATGCTCTAACTCCCTGGTAGCATTGTCTGTTGCTATATCTCTTGCAGTTAATATTTGTTCTCTGCAGGTTCCCAGGGCCAAACAGCTTTGTGCCTGTGTTGCAACATTCACTCCTCAAACCCTGGGCTGCAGACGCGTGAGCTCCTGATGTTCTAGGAGTGCCCCAACTCCACACCTGCACAGGCCTGTCCCTGCCCCAGCCTGGCCCTTCTGGGCATTACTCAACTACTGCAATAGGTTCTCCCTCAAGACACACAAATGATCAAGATTGACCTGCCCCACAGAAGCAGAGTGTTGATTCAGTCCCTGGTCTGCAGCAGTTACTGTCCTTGATTTTCACTGGAATTTAGTTCATTCTCTAGGGTCATAGTGTGTGTGAATGTACTTGAGTGCAGATACACATAGAGACATAGATACATAATGATTTATCTCACTCCATCTTTTCTTTTGAATTCTAAGCACCCATGTGCAAGGACTGGTGTTCTCCACGTGAGTGCTTAGAACACAAAAGGCATTAAGATTGCACAGTGTGAAAAAATGCACAGGGCAGTACTACACACACACGCGTGCACACATGCACACACACACACATGCGCACACGCATGCACACACACACACACATGATATGTGCATTGAATGTATTTGACTCTATTGAATTTTCTTGCTTTCATGGATTGAGGCCCCACCCTCCCACACCCTAAATTTGCAACTTTTCAAAGCCACTTTTCTGTTAAACTGTAAATAAATGAATTGATCACTGCATGAGAACGGTCTGAATTAGAGTGTCTGGAATTAGGCTGGTTTGTCATACATGGGAAAGAGCTGAGCCACAGACTACTAAACCAGCACATTTCCAGGCGGTTTAACACAATAGCTGGCAACAGTCCCAAGAGGAACTAGGTCAGAGCCCGGGGAAAAGCACAATCCGGCTTTCCATTTCCCAGGAACTGTTGGCTATTTGCTGACCTTTACGAAGAGTGTCTTTCAATGTTTCCTTGAGATCAAAGCCTCTGAGTGCTTAGCCTTACATTTTTAGGTATTAGTTTTTCTTTTGTATCCATTAAGATCAATCCCACTGTGAGTGAGAATTACAGGACAGTAGTTTAAACATGCTTGCTCACAGCAGCTGCCAATTCGATCATAATAGAACAGTTTCACATTAAAAAAAAAAGCAGTTCAATTAAAAACTACATTATAGAAATGCTAAGGGCCTAATTCCAACTAAAGGCAGCAATGAAATTTAAAGTAAAGACAGCAAGTGAGTGTTTTAATGTGTTCTTAGCTCCCTACATGTAATACACAATCACTAATAACGTACAACTGAAAATTAGATATCCACTGCGTGGGTGCCATACATCCTAAGATTATTCCAAGGGCAGAAAAAGCTCACATAATGTCAAAGGAAACCCTAAATATTGATCAACGGCCATATTCAATTGTAAGGTGGAATTTTCATTTTAACTTCATTTCATTGCTTTAGTGATCTTAATCGTGTAACACTTTTGAAATGCTTTTATGTTTATATGTACTTTAGACATATAACTATGAATAAGAAGGTGTTTATAGAAAAGTATTTTTAGGAAAGAGCATGGACATTGGTTAAACTCGTTAATGATGTATTCATTCAGTAAATAATTATATACTGAGGAAACTATGTTCCAGAGATGGTTCTACGCTTCATTAATCTTATTTCCTGCTGGATGCAGACAATTAAAAAATATGACAAATAAGCAAATTCATTGTCTATTAGTAGGTGATGAGGGCTACAGCAGAAGAGGAAACAGGGAAAGCAAAGGGGATTGGAGTAGCAGGTGGAACGTGGTTTCCGATCCCATTAGCAGGTTTACCTGTCATATTAGCCTAGGTTGGGCTACCCCATGGCAAGATCAACCCACAGCTTTCTGGATCGTAGTAAACATAAGCTTATTTGTCACTCAAGAGGTTCCTCTACAGCGTTGACAAGTGTTCTTTCCACTGTGTTATTTGTCACCCCTTCTGCTGAGGCCATGACCCTCTGAGCTTCCTGGGACACCAGAGCAGAAAGGACACAGCTCGGCTCTGTGCTGGACCCTGCAGGCTTCAGCCCAAGGTTCAGTTCGTCCTGAATACTTGACCTGAATTAGCCACAAGCCCCAGCTTCACCACAGGAAAATGCAGAGCAGGAGATTGCATCTTCGGGTGTGCCACCATCTCCACTGCATCAAGGTAGGCTAGATTTTAGGGGTGCCAGGCAGGAGGAAGAGCTATACAGAGTCTCTGAGGCAGGACAACCCTTGTGGGTGGAGGCAAAGTGACCATCGATTTATTACATGTGTCTCTGGTGAGGACAGACCACCGTCTGTGCCTGATGGACACCCGGAGATCTACGAGAGGAATCCAGCATTGCGTCAGGGAGTGATCTATAAACTTCCGAACAGGATAAACACAAGTATTAATGTATGCGTTTCTGTGGGTGGGAAAATACGTTACAGCTTCCCTGAAATTCTAAAAGGAAGTATCCATGATACCTATATTTTTTAAGTCAAAATAAAGCATTCAATTACAATGCTGCATAACTGATCTGGTAAATATTATACAAGTAATTTCCATATCAAATTCTATAGAATTTTACACACCAAACTCTCAGCTTTCATTCTCTCTGCATTGCTCTTGAGTAAACCTGTTCAATAGAAACAGAATGAAAGCCTCCTGTGACATTTTAAATTTAAGAGAAGCCACATTAAAAAACTAAAAATGTGAGTTAATAATTAAAGGTGAATTAATTTTACGAATGTATTTTATTCACCAAAATATATCCAAAATGTGATGTTGATAGGTATTCACTCTAAAAATAGTAAAATATTTTCTTTATTTCATACCAAGTCTTTAAGATCTGATGTGCGTTTTATACACACAGCTCATCTCAAGTTCAACAACAGATCCCGCACAGCTAGTGATCAGCGGCCACAGTGGCTGAGGGCGATGGTCTGGGAGAGCTCAGGTCTACACCAGCACACACTATCCAAAGTCAGAGAGAAAAGAAAAACCGTCCTGCATTTCTTCAACTCAAGTCATGGTTAATATTCAAAAACAAATCAATGGGCTTATTTAAAACCAAAACGCGTTGTGGGTCTCAGTTTCACAGGGAGAAGCTCTACGTCAGAGATTCAGCAGATGGGCTTTAGACGACAATAACAGGAGTGAAAATTTTATGAGAGCTGCCACATATCACGCGGCACATCTCCAAGCAGGCATCCATGTCAACGACAACATGAACAAGGTGATAATGACGACAGAAATGAGGACTAACAACCAAGCGTAGTACTGGTTCTACTACACACAATTCCAATCAACTTCAGAAAACAAATGCAACAAAAAGGCTGAAAAACGCATGCACTACTACAGAGCTAGAAGTAGCTGGCGCCAAAATGGAAACCCAGTTCCAGCTGATTCAAAGTGCTTGCCATTTCAACACGCTGCACTGCCTCACTTAGAACTTCCTGAAATAGACAGGATTTCCATTCAGGAATAAAGCTCCTTACAAAGCCACCTGTAGAGGATAAAGTCCTCTCTATACAAAAATCACTTGCTCCACAGCAGAAAATGTCTTGATACACATCACATTGGTACGGATTTGTTTAAAGCACTAGATAATGATTACAAGTGAAACGGATATTTCAAACAACTAAGAATTCCATGTGTACAGCACTGATTGATATCTGGGCTCATTTTTAAGCTACAAAGTAGCACCTGCTGGCTTCTAATTATAAGCAAGCGTTTTGTGAATAGCTGGGAGTAGCAGAGACTCAAACTGCATGTACAATGAGCACCACCGAAAGCTCATTTGAAGTACAATCCATCATCTGTGTCCAACATGACAGGGAACCGGGCAGCGCACACGCTCCATCAGATGCTGTGATTAAAGGGAGGGACGCTGCGGTTTGTCACATGACTGCACGAGGCTGTCACCACCTGCTGTTAATAACTGACATGCAATCTGAGCCTGCTTTATAAGAACGAAGAGACAGGCTGCACATTGTCTCTGATGGAAATAGAAGGAATTACTCACTCTTCCATCTTCCTAAATACAAACTAAAACAAATAACATTTTCATCAAACTTTTGCCCCCTAGGGACTGAAAACTGCAGTAAAAGTAGCATTGACCGGGGAGCTAAGAGAAGTAGAGAGTAAGGGAAAGACAGAAAGACTGAAGGGGAGAATGAGAGACAGAGAGAGAAACAGAGACAGAGAGAGAGAGAGAGAAAAAGAAAAAGACGGAGGAGGAGGAGGAGGGTAGGGAAGGGGAGAAGACAGAAGAGAGACAGTTTTATTTTTATTAAGTTGTATCAGACTCTATGGGAAACAAATCAAGCTTATTTGAAGTCCTTCGTAAACATTTAATTTCTATAGGTTGAGTTGTTTCAAATGCTGTTGCATGATCTCTGGGAAGCCAGTAAACTCATATTACAATTGTAAAAACTGGATGTTGTGTGATGATTCTCCTGGCATGTAAGATCTCACCCCGGATATCTGTATCAAGAACTACTCTCGACCATGTTCATAGCATACGACAAAGTGACTGCCATGTTGTTCATCATTTGCTCATGAAGGGCTCTGCTTTAAAAGCATCAGATTTAGTGGCAAGTGATTGCTCTTATAAACGCAGTTTTAATTTGGTAATTTATTTTGAACCCCAACTGTTTTCACAGAAATCACCATCCACTGATGTGCCATCCCTTTAGATTTCCACAAGGCAACAGCACAGGTTCGTGGCCCGGGAGTCTCAGAAGAGCCCTTTGAAATGCCACCTGACACTTTTGACAAATTATTTTTCCCCTTTTAGAACAGTTAAGCAGACAATACATAAAATAAATGAAGTGCATGCATATCAACTTTTGTTACATTTAGTTTCTAGGCAGCTCATTAAGATCTGAAATATCTTGATTCTAAAGCACAAGCTCGTAAGTAGCACGGCAAAGACCAGCAGAGTTCTGCATAAGCATGCACAACACCAGCCTATCTGCAAGAATTTGTCACTTTAGTGCAAACAGCCAGAAATCATTTAAAAAACTGTGACAAAAAAATCCCATCGCCTTAGAAATTGTCCATTTATGTATAATTTAGAAACTACAGTTTTTCCGAAGTATCTGCAAAGGATTGGTTTCAGGACCCCCATGGATACAAATATCTACAGATGCTCAAGTCCGTCATATAAAATGGCATAGTATTTGCATATAACCGCAAACATTCTCCCTATATACATTAAATCATCTCTAGATTATTTATAATACCTAATACAATGTAAATGCTATGTAAATAGTGTTATGCTGTATTATTCATGGAATAATAGCCAGAAAAAAATCCTGAATATTTTCCGTATAGACACAACCATTCATTTTTTTTTTCTGAATATTTTTGACCCTTGGTTGTTTGCAGAACACATAGATATGAAGGAGCAGCCATTTTTTTTTTCTATATTCCTCAAACTGAGCTATCATTTTCACAAATAAAATCTTATTTCAGAGATTTACTAGGCATATAATATAGTGACCTAGCAAAAAAAAAGAATCTTAATCACGGTCAAAGTTTCATCTATTTGGGAATTCAGTACCACACCATTAAATATGTAACCCTACTTTACAATCCCATACATGGTGTGCATGACTAAGTAAACTTGTTGGCAGTAGTCACTGAAGTTTTCAGGCAAAACTGACCATCATTTCCCAGTCAATGTCAGGAACTACGCAGGAGCATTTGCCTTTGGATGTTGTTGGAATTGAAAGCTCTAGACAACATCATTGGCAACCTTGTAAGTTTGTTGTCCATTATCATTAAATAATTTTCAAGATACTCCGAGGCATATGATGCTATGAAAAATCTTAAAACAACTATGTCTTATTTTTAAAGTGTCACGTAACATAAGACAGTTTGATTTCTGTGGTCATTGACTGAGAGACTAAACAAAAAGGGTGTTACCATAAATTTTTAAAACAGAGTAAGATAAAAATAAGGGAGAGGTCCAAGACAGTCATTGTGCTTTTTCTCATAATGAAGTTCTTTTCCAGGCAATTTGGGCACAGAAAATGAAATCAGATCATGACAATTTGGTGAATAATACTCTATGAAAAAGTCCAACGACTAAGTAGAACCATAGAACCATGCTGTGTTAACTAAAATGATTAAGATAAACTGTGCCCAGGCTAGACTGAAACTTGAAGTCACCCAATGATCACTTGGAATAATAAGCTTTCCTCCAGCCTGGAAATAATGGTGGAGTTGGAAAAGTGTCTTAGAATAATAAGGTTTAAATATGCAAATCTGCCATTTCATCTGGATCACATATCTAAAGAATAAAATTTAAAATCTAGAGAATATAGACATGAAATAAAACTAAACAAGACTGAAAGCTTGGCAACGAAACAAGAATAAGTCAGGATATACTGTGAGAAGCAATTTTAATTTATTTATCCACCATTTCCCAGGAACTTGTGAATTTTTTGCCTCTAACTTTAGCCTATGGATATGTATGTTTTTGATCTAAGGGAAAAGTCAGCCAGCGGAAAGAGTCAGAAAAATAGTCCTCTGGAAATCGACATTTTCATTACTTTTCCTTTAAGCCAGATCCCTCTCATACATACTCCAAGAAATCTTAACTTTTCAAATATTATTTTCCCCTAGCGTGTGCAAGTTAAGGATTTTGATTTGTATCTAATTTTTAAACAATTTTCTGACTAGTTTAATTTTTAAACAGATTTCTGAAAACCATTTTGTACTTTCTCCCTAATATATACCTAATATATACATGTGAGTGTCTGTGTATGCATGTGTGTGTTTCTATAAAGTTACATAAGAAAATGTTTTGCTGCTTTAGGGTCATGGCCAGGGCCCAGGGTTAGGGTTGTTTTAGGGTCAGGGCCAGGGCCCAGGGTTAGGGTTGTTTTAGGGTCAGGGCCAGGGCCCAGGGTTAGGGTTGTTTTAGGGTCATGGCCAGGGCCCAGGGTTAGGGTTGTTTTAGGGTCAGGGCCAGGGCCCAGGGTTAGCGTTGTTTTAGGGTCAGGGCCACGGACCAGGGTTAGCCTTGTTTTAGGGTCAGGGCCATGGCCCAGGGTTAGGGTTGTTTTAGGGTCAGGGCCAGGGCCCAGGGTTAGGGTTGTTTTAGGGTCAGGGCCAGGGCCCAGGGTTAGGGTTATTTTAGGTTCAGTGCCCAGGGTTAGTGTTGTTTTAGGGTCAGTGCCCAGGGTTAGGGTTGTTTTAGGGTCAGGTCCAGGGCCCAGGTTTAGGCGTGTTTTAGGGTCAGGGCCAGGGCCCAGGGTTAGGGTTGTTTTAGGGTCAGGGCCAGGGCCCAGGTTTAGGCTTGTTTTAGGGTCACGGCCAGGTCCCAGGGTTAGGGTTCTTTTAGGGCCAGGTCCCATGGTTAGGGTTTTAGAGTCAGGGCCAGGGCCCACAGTTAGGGTATTAGGCTCAGGGCAAGGGCCTAGGGTCAGGGTTTTAGGCTCAGGGCCAGGTCCCAGGGTTAGGGTTTTAGGGTCAGGGCCTGGGCCCAGGGTTAGGTGTTTACGGTCAGGGCCCAGGGTTAGGGTTTTAGGGTCAGGAGCCAGTGTTAGGGTTTTAGGGTCATGGCCCAGGGTTAGGGTTTTAGGGCCAGGGCCCAGTGTCAGGGTTGTTTTAGGTCAGGGCCAGGGCCCAGGGTTAGGGTTGTTTTAGGGTCAGGGCCAGTGTCCAGGGTAAGGGTTGTTTCAGTGTCAGGACCAGGGCCCAGGGTTAGGGTTGTTTTAGGGTCAGGGCCAGGGTCCAGGGTAAGGGTTGTTTCAGTGTCAGGACCAGGGCCCAGGGTTAGGGTTGTTTTAGGGTCAGGGCAAGGGCCCAGGGTTATGGTTATTTTAGGGTCAGTGCCCAGTGTTAGGGTTGTTTTTGGGTCAGTGCCCAGGGTTAGGGTTGTTTTAGGGTCAGGTCCAGGGCCCAGGGATAGGCTTGTTTTAGGGTCAGGGCTAGGGCCCAGGGTTAGGGTTGTTTTAGGGTCAGGGCCAGGGCCCAGGTTTCGGCTTGTTTTAGGGTCAGGGCCAGGGCCAAGGGTTAGGCTTGTTTTAGGGTCAGGTCCAGGTCCCACGGATAGGCTTGTTTTAGGGTCAGGGCCAGGGCCCAGGATTAGGCTTGTTTTTGGGTCAAGGACAGGGCCCAGGGTTAGGGTTGTTTTAGGGTCAGGGCCAGGGCCCAGGGTTAGGGTTGTTTTAGGGTCAGGACCTGGGCCCAGGGTTAGGCTTGTTTTAGTGCGAGGGCCCAGGGTTAGGGTTGTTTTAGGGTCGGGTCCCAGGGTTAGGCTTGTTTTAGGATCACGGCCCAGGGTTAGGGTTGTTTTAGCGTCAGGGCCCAGGGTTAGGGTTGTTTTAGGGTGAGGGCCCAGGGTTGGGTTTGTTTTAGGGTCAGGGCCAGGGCCCAGGCTTAGGGTTGTTTTAGGGTCAGGGCCAGGGACCAGGGTTAGGCTTGTTTTAGGGTCAGAGTCCGGGCCCAGGTTTAGGGTTGTTTTAGGGTCAGGGCCAGGGCCCAGGGTTAGGGTTGTTTTAGGGTCAGGGCCAGGGACCAGGGTTAGGCTTGTTTTAGGGTCAGAGTCCGGGCCCAGGTTTAGGGTTGTTTTAGGGTCAGGGCCAGGGCCCAGGGTTAGGGTTGTTTTAGGGTCAGGGCCAGGGACCAGGTTTAGGGTTGATTTAGGGTCATGGCCAGGTCCCAGGGTTAGGGTAGTTTTAGGGTCAGGGCCAGGGCCCAGGGTTAGGGTTATTTTAGGTTCAGTGCCCAGGGTTAGTGTTGTTTTAGGGTCAGTGCCCAGGGTTAGGGTTGTTTTAGGGTCAGGTCCAGGGCCCAGGGTTAGGCGTGTTTTAGGGTCAGGGCCAGGGCCCAGGGTTAGGGTTGTTTTAGGGTCAGGGCCAGGGCCCAGGTTTAGGCTTGTTTTAGGGTCACGGCCAGGTCCCAGGGTTAGGGTTCTTTTAGGGACAGGTCCCATGGTTAGGGTTTTAGAGTCATGGCCAGGGCCCACAGTTAGGGTATTAGGCTCAGGGCAAGGGCCTAGGGTCAGGGTTTTAGGCTCAGGGCCAGGTCCCAGGGTTAGGGTTTTAGGGTCAGGGCCTGGGCCCAGGGTTAGGTGTTTACGGTCAGGGCCCAGGGTTAGGGTTTTAGGGTCAGGAGCCAGTGTTAGGGTTTTAGGGTCATGGCCCAGGGTTAGGGTTTTAGGGCCAGGGCCCAGTGTCAGGGTTGTTTTAGGTCAGGGCCAGGGCCCAGGGTTAGGGTTGTTTTAGGGTCAGGGCCAGTGTCCAGGGTAAGGGTTGTTTCAGTGTCAGGACCAGGGCCCAGGGTTAGGGTTGTTTTAGGGTCAGGGCAAGGGCCCAGGGTTATGGTTATTTTAGGGTCAGTGCCCAGTGTTAGGGTTGTTTTTGGGTCAGTGCCCAGGGTTAGGGTTGTTTTAGGGTCAGGTCCAGGGCCCAGGGATAGGCTTCTTTTAGGGTCAGGGCTAGGGCCCAGGGTTAGGGTTGTTTTAGGGTCAGGGCCTGGGCCCAGGTTTCGGCTTGTTTTAGGGTCAGGGCCAGGGCCAAGGGTTAGGCTTGTTTTAGGGTCAGGTCCAGGTCCCATGGATAGGCTTGTTTTAGGGTCAGGGCCAGGGCCCAGGATTAGGCTTGTTTTTGGGTCAAGGACAGGGCCCAGGGTTAGGGTTGTTTTAGGGTCAGGGCCAGGGCCCAGGGTTAGGGTTGTTTTAGGGTCAGGACCTGGGCCCAGGGTTAGGCTTGTTTTAGTGCGAGGGCCCAGGGTTAGGGTTGTTTTAGGGTCGGGTCCCAGGGTTAGGCTTGTTTTAGGATCACGGCCCAGGGTTAGGGTTGTTTTAGCGTCAGGGCCCAGGGTTAGGGTTGTTTTAGGGTGAGAGCCCAGGGTTGGGTTTGTTTTAGGGTCAGGGCCGGGGCCCAGGGTTAGGGTTGTTTGAGGGTCAGGGCCAGGGCCCAGGGTTAGGGTTGTTTTAGGGTCAGGGCCAGGGCCCACACTTTGGGTTGTTTTAGGGTCAGGGCCAGGGCCCAGGGTTAGGGTTCTTTTAGGGTCAGGGCCTGGGCCCAGGTTTAGGGTTGTTGTAGGGTGAGGGCCAGGGCCCAGGGTTAGGCTTGTTTCAGGGTCAGGGCCAAGGCCCAGGGTTAGGGTTGTTTTAGGGAATGGGCCAGGGCCCAGGGTTAGGCTTGTTTTGGGTCACGGCAAGGGCCCAGGGTTAGGCTTGTTTTAGGGTCAGGGCCAGGGCCCAGGTTTAGGCTTTTTTTAGGGTCAGGGCCAGGGCCCAGGTTTAGGCTTGTTTTAGTGCCAGGGCCCATGGTTAGGGTTGTTTTAGGGTCAGTGCCAGGGCCCATGCTTAGGCTTGTTTTAGGGTCAGGTCCAGGGCCCAGGGTTAGGCTTGTTTTAGGGTCAGGGCCAGGGCCCAGGGTTAGGGATGTTTTAAGATCAGGGCCAAGGCCCAGGTTTAGGCTTGTTTTAGGGTCACGGCCAGGTCCCAGGGTTAGGGTTGTTTTAGTGCCAGGGCCCAGGTTTAGGGTTGTTTTAGGGTCAGGGCCAGGGCCCAGGGTTAGGCTTGTTTTAGTGCCAGGGCCCAGGGTTAGGGTTTTTTTAGGTTCGTGGCCCAGGGTTAGGCTTGTTTTAGGATCAGGGCCCAGGGTTAGGGTTGTTTTAGGTTCATGGCCAGGGCCCAGGGTTAGGGTTGTTTTAGGGTCAGGGCCAGGGCCCAGGGTTAGGGTTGTTTTAAGATCAGGGCCAAGGCCCAGTTTTAGGCTTGTTTTAGGGTCACGGCCAGGTCCCAGGGTTAGGGTTGTTTTACTGCCAGGGCCCAGGGTTAGGGTTGTTTTAGGGTCGGGTCCAGGGCCCAGGGTTAGGCTTGTTTTAGTGCCAGGGCCCAGGGTTAGGGTTTTTTTAGGTTCGTGGCCCAGGGTTAGGCTTGTTTTAGGATCACGGCCCAGGGTTAGGGTTGTTTTAGGGTCATGGCCAGGGCCCACGGTTAGCGTTGTTTTAGAGTCAGGGCCAGGGCCCAGGGTGAGGGTTGTTTTAGGGTCAGGGACAGGGCCCAGGGTCTGGGTTGTTTTAGGTCAGGGACAGGGCCCAGGGTTAGGCTTGTTTTAGGGTCAGGGACAGGGCCCAGCGTTAGGGTTGTTTTAGGGTCAGGGCCAGGGCCCAGGGTTAGGGTTGTTTTAGGGTCAGGTCCTGGGCCCAGGGTTAGGGTTGTTTTTGTGCCAGGGCCCAGGATTAGGGTTGTTTTAGGGTCAGGGCCAGGGCCCAGGGTTACGGTTGTTTTAGGTCATGGCCAGGGCCCAGGGATAGGGTTGTTTTAGGGTCAGGGCCAGGGCCCAGGGTTAGGGTTGTTTTAGGGTCAGGTCCTGGGCCCAGGGTTAGGGTTGTTTTTGTGCCAGGGCCCAGGATTAGGGTTGTTTTAGGGTCAGGGCCAGGGCCCAGGGTTACGGTTGTTTTAGGTCATGGCCAGGGCCCAGGGATAGGGTTGTTTTAGGGTCAGGGCCAGGGCCCAGGGTTAGGGTTGTTTTAGGGTCAGGGCCAGGGCCCAGGGTTAGGCTTGTTTTATGGTCAGGACCTGGGCCCAGGTTTAGGCTTGTTTTAGTGCCAGGGCCCTGGGTTAGGGTTGTTTTAGGGTCAGGGCCAGGGCCCAGGGTTAGGCTTGTTTTAGGGTCAGGTCGAGCGCCCACGGTTAGGCTTGTTTTAGGGTCAGGGCCAGGGCCCAGTGTTAGGCTTGTTTTAGGGTCAGGACTAGGGCCCAGGGTTAGGGTTGTTTTAGGGTTACGACCTGGGCCCAGGGTTAGGCTTGTTTTAGTGCCAGGGCCCAGGGTTAGGCTTGTTTTAGGGTTAGGTCCAGGGCCCAGGGTTAGGCTTGTTGTAGGGTCAGGGCCAGGGCCCAGGGTTAGACTTGTTTTAGGGTCAGGGCCAGGGCCCAGGGTTAGGCTTGTTTTAGGGTCAGGGTCAGGGCCCAGCGTTAGGGTTGTTTTAGGTTCAGGGCCACGGCCCAGGGTTAGGGTTGTTTTAGGGTCAGGGCCAGGGCCCAGGGTTAGGGTTGTTTTAGGGTCAGCACCTGGGACCAGGGTTTGGCTTGTTTTAGTGCCAGGGCCTAGGGTTAGGGTTGTTTTAGGGTCAGGGCCAGTTCCCAGGGTAATGCTTGTTTTAGGGTCAGGGACAGGGCCCAGGGTTAGGCTTGTTTTAGGGTCAGTGCCACGGCCTAGGGTTAGGGTTGTTTTAGGGTCAGGGCCAGGGCCCAGGGTTAGGCTTGTTTTAGGTTCAGGGCCAGGGCCCAGGGTTAGGGTTGTTTTAGGGTCAGGGCCAGGGCCCAGGGTTAGGCTTGTTTTAGGGTAAGGGCCAGGGCACAGGGTTAGGGTTGTTTTAGGGTCAGGACCTGGGCCCAGGGTTAGGCTTGTTTTAGGGTCATGGCCAGGGCCCAGGGTTAGGGTTGTTTTAGGTTCAGGGCCAGGGCCCAGGGTTAGAGTTGTTTTAGGGTCAGGGCCAGGGCCCATGGTTAGGCTTGTTTTAGGGTCAGGGCCAGGGCCCAGGGTTAGGGTTGTTTTAGGGTCAGGACCTGGGCCTAGGGTTAGGCTTGTTTTAGTGCCAGGTCCCAGGGTTAGGGTTGTTTTAGGGTCAGGGCCAGGGACCACGGTTAGGCTTGTTTTAGGGTCAGGGCCAGGGACCACGGTTAGGCTTGTTTTAGGGTCAGGGCCAGGGCCCACGGTTAGGCTTGTTTTAGGGTCAGGGACAGGGCCCACGGTTAGGCTTGTTTTAGGGTCAGGGACAGGGCCCAGGGTTAGGGTTGTTTTAGGGTCAGGGCCAGGGCCCAGGGTTAGGCTTGTTTTATGGTCAGGACCTGGGCCCAGGTTTAGGCTTGTTTTAGTGCCAGGGCCCAGGGTTAGGGTTGTTTTAGGGTCAGGGCCAGGGCCCAGGGTCAGGTTTGTTTTAGGTCAGGGCCAGGGCCCAGCATTAGGGTTGTTTTAGGGTCAGGGCCAGGGCTCAGGTTTAGGCTTGTTTTAGGCTCAGGGCCAGGGCCCACTGTTAGGGTTGTTTTAGGTTCAGGGCCAGGGCCCAGGATTAGGCTTGTTTTAGGGTCAAGGACAGGGCCCAGGGTTAGGCTTGTTTTAGGCTCAGGGCCAGGTCCCAGTGTTAGGGTTGTTTTAGGTTCAGGGCCAGGGCCCAGGATTAGGCTTGTTTTAGGGTCAAGGACAGGGCCCAGGTTTAGGGTTGTTTTAGGATCAGGACCTGGGCCCAGGATTAGGCTTGTTTTAGTGCCAGGGTCCAGGGTTAGGGTTGTTTTAGTGTCAGGGCCAGGGCCCGGGTTTAGGGTTGTTTTAGGTCAGGGCCAGGGCCGAGGGTTAGGGTTGTTTTAGGTCAGGGCCAGGTCCCAGGGTTAGGGTTGTTTTAGGGTCAGGGCCAGGGCCCAGGGTTAGGGTTGTTGTAGGGTCAGGGCCAGGTCCCAGGTTTAGGCTTGTTTTAGGGTCAGGGCCAGGGCCCAGGGTTAGGCTTGTTTTAGGGTCAGGGCCAGGGCCGAGCGTTAGGCTTGTTTTAGGGTCAGGGACAGGGCCCATGGTTAGGGTTGTTTTAGGATCAGGGCCATGGCCCAGGGTTATGCTTGTTTTAGGGTCAGGGCCAGGGCCCAGGGTTAGGGTTGTTTTAGGGTCAGGACCTGGGCCCAGTGTTAGGCTTGTTTTAGTGCCAGGGCCCAGGGTTACGGTTGTTTTAAGGTCAGGGCCAGGGACCAGTGTTAGGCTTGTTTTAGTGCCAGGGCCCAGGGTTCGGGTTGTTTTAGGGTCAGGGCCAGGGCCCAGGTTCAGGTTTGTTTAAGGTCAGTGCCAGGGCCCAGCATTAGGATTGTTTTAGGGTCAGGGCCAGGGCCCAGGTTTAGGGGTGTTTTAGGGTCAGTGTCAGGGCCCAGGGTTAGGGTTGTTTTAGGCTCAGGGCCAGGGACCAGGGTTAGGCTTGTTTTAGGGTCAGAGTCCGGGCCCAGGTTTAGGGTTGTTTTAGGGTCAGGGCCAGTGCCCAGGGTTAGGGTTGTTTTAGGGTCAGGGCCAGGGACCAGGGTTAGGGTTGATTTAGGGTCATGGCCAGGTCCCAGGGTTAGGGTAGTTTTAGGGTCAGGGCCAGGGCCCAGGGTTAGGGTTATTTTAGGTTCAGTGCCCAGGGTTAGTGTTGTTTTAGGGTCAGTGCCCAGGGTTAGGGTTGTTTTAGGGTCAGGTCCAGGGCCCAGGGTTAGGCGTGTTTTAGGGTCAGGGCCAGGGCCCAGGGTTAGGGTTGTTTTAGGGTCAGGGCCAGGGCCCAGGTTTAGGCTTGTTTTAGGGTCACGGCCAGGTCCCAGGGTTAGGGTTTTTTTGGGGCCAGGTCCCATGGTTAGGGTTTTAGAGTCATGGCCAGGGCCCACAGTTAGGGTATTAGGCTCAGGGCAAGGGCCTAGGGTCAGGGTTTTAGGCTCAGGGCCAGGTCCCAGGGTTAGGGTTTTAGGGTCAGGGCCTGGGCCCAGGGTTAGGTGTTTACGGTCAGGGCCCAGGGTTAGGGTTTTAGGGTCAGGACCCAGTGTTAGGGTTTTAGGGTCATGGCCCAGGGTTAGGGTTTTAGGGCCAGGGCCCAGTGTCAGGGTTGTTTTAGGTCAGGGCCAGGGCCCAGGGTTAGGGTTGTTTTAGGGTCAGGGCCAGTGTCCAGGGTAAGGGTTGTTTCAGTGTCAGGACCAGGGCCCAGGGTTAGGGTTGTTTTAGGGTCAGGGCCAGGGTCCAGGGTAAGGGTTGTTTCAGTGTCAGGACCAGGGCCCAGGGTTAGGGTTGTTTTAGGGTCAGGGCAAGGGCCCAGGGTTATGGTTATTTTAGGGTCAGTGCCCAGTGTTAGGGTTGTTTTTGGGTCAGTGCCCAGGGTTAGGGTTGTTTTAGGGTCAGGTCCAGGGCCCAGGGATAGGCTTGTTTTAGGGTCAGGGCTAGGGCCCAGGGTTAGGGTTGTTTTAGGGTCAGGGCCAGGGCCCAGGTTTCGGCTTGTTTTAGGGTCAGGGCCAGGGCCAAGGGTTAGGCTTGTTTTAGGGTCAGGTCCAGGTCCCACGGATAGGCTTGTTTTAGGGTCAGGGCCAGGGCCCAGGATTAGGCTTGTTTTTGGGTCAAGGACAGGGCCCAGGGTTAGGGTTGTTTTAGGGTCAGGGCCAGGGCCCAGGGTTAGGGTTGTTTTAGGGTCAGGACCTGGGCCCAGGGTTAGGCTTGTTTTAGTGCGAGGGCCCAGGGTTAGGGTTGTTTTAGGGTCGGGTCCCAGGGTTAGGCTTGTTTTAGGATCACGGCCCAGGGTTAGGGTTGTTTTAGCGTCAGGGCCCAGGGTTAGGGTTGTTTTAGGGTGAGGGCCCAGGGTTGGGTTTGTTTTAGGGTCAGGGCCGGGGCCCAGGGTTAGGGTTGTTTGAGGGTCAGGGCCAGGGCCCAGGGTTAGGCTTGTTTTAGGGTCAGGGCCAGGGCCCAGGCTTATGGTTGTTTTAGGGTCAGGGCCAGGGCCCAGGGTTAGGGTTCTTTTAGGGTCAGGGCCTGGGCCCAGGTTTAGGGTTGTTGTAGGGTGAGGGCCAGGGCCCAGCGTTAGGCTTGTTTCAGGGTCAGGGCCAAGGCCCAGGGTTAGGGTTGTTTTAGGGAATGGGCCAGGGCCCAGGGTTAGGCTTGTTTTGGGTCACGGCAAGGGCCCAGGGTTAGGCTTGTTTTAGGGTCAGGGCCAGGGCCCAGGTTTAGGCTTTTTTTAGGGTCAGGGCCAGGGCCCAGGTTTAGGCTTGTTTTACGGTCAGGGCCAGGGGCCAGGTTTACTTTTTTTTTAGGGTCATGGCCTGGGCCCAGGGTTAGGCTTGTTTTAGTGCCAGGGCCCATGGTTAGGGTTGTTTTAGGGTCAGTGCCAGGGCCCATGCTTAGGCTTGTTTTAGGGTCAGGGCCACGGCCCAGGGTTAGGCTTGTTTTAGGGTCAGGGCCAGGGCCCAGGGTTAGGGTTGTTTTAGGGTCAGGTCCTGGGCGCAGGTTTAGGGTTGTTTTAGTGCAAGGGCCAAGGGTTAGGGTTGTTTTAGGGTCATGTCCAGGGCCCAGGGTTAGGGTTGTTTTAGGGTCAGGCCAGGGTCCAGGGTAAGGGTTTTTTCAGTGTCAGGGCCAGGGCGCAGGGTTAGGGTTGTTTTAGGGTCAGGGCCAGGGCCTAGGGTCATGGTTATTTCAGGGTCAGTGCCGAGGGTTAAGGTTGTTTTAGGGTCAGTGCCCAGTGTTAGGGTTGTTTTATGGTCAGGTCCAGGGCCCAGGGTTAGGCTTGTTTTAGGGTCAGGGCCAGGGCCCAGGGTTAGGGTTGTTTTAAGATCAGGGCCAAGGCCCAGGTTTAGGCTTGTTTTAGGGTCACGGCCAGGTCCCAGGGTTAGGGTTGTTTTAGTGCCAGGGCCCAGGTTTAGGGTTGTTTTAGGGTCAGGGCCAGGGCCCAGGGTTAGGCTTGTTTTAGTGCCAGGGCCCAGGGTTAGGGTTTTTTTAGGTTCGTGGCCCAGGGTTAGGCTTGTTTTAGGATCAGGGCCCAGGGTTAGGGTTGTTTTAGGGTCATGGCCAGGGCCCAGGGTTAGGCTTGTTTTAGTGCCAGGGCCCAGGGTTAGGGTTTTTTTAGGTTCGTGGCCCAGGGTTAGGCTTGTTTTAGGATCAGGGCCCAGGGTTAGGGTTGTTTTAGGGTCATGGCCAGGGCCCAGGGTTAGGGTTGTTTTAGAGTCAGGGCCAGGGCCCAGGGTGAGGGTTGTTTTAGGGTCAGGGACAGGGCCCAGGGTTAGGGTTGTTTTAGGTCAGGGACAGGGCCCAGGGTTAGGCTTGTTTTAGGGTCAGGGACAGGGCCCAGCGTTAGGGTTGTTTTAGGGTCAGGGCCAGGGCCCAGGGTTAGGGTTGTTTTAGGGTCAGGTCCTGGGCCCAGGGTTAGGGTTGTTTTTGTGCCAGGGCCCAGGATTAGGGTTGTTTTAGGGTCAGGGCCAGGGCCCAGGGTCAGGTTTGTTTTAGGTCAGGGCCAGGGCCCAGCATTAGGGTTGTTTTAGGGTCAAGGACAGGGCCCAGGGTTAGGCTTGTTTTAGGCTCAGGGCCAGGGCCCAGTGTTAGGGTTGTTTTAGGTTCAGGGCCAGGGCCCAGGATTACGCTTGTTTTAGGGTCAAGGACAGGGCCCAGGGTTAGGGTTGTTTTAGGATCAGGACCTGGGCCCAGGATTAGGCTTGTTTTAGTGCCAGGGTCCAGGGTTAGGGTTGTTTTAGTGTCAGGGCCAGGGCCCGGGTTTAGGGTTGTTTTAGGTCAGGGCCAGGGCCCAGGGTTAGGGTTGTTTTAGGTCAGGGCCAGGTCCCAGGGTTAGGGTTGTTTTAGGGTCAGGGCCAGGGCCCAGGGTTAGGGTTGTTGTAGGGTCAGGGCCAGGTCCCAGGTTTAGGCTTGTTTTAGGGTCAGGGCCAGGGCCCAGGGTTAGGCTTGTTTTAGGGTCAGGGCCAGGGCCGAGCGTTAGGCTTGTTTTAGGGTCAGGGACAGGGCCCATGGTTAGGGTTGTTTTAGGGTCAGGGCCATGGCCCAGGGTTATGCTTGTTTTAGGGTCAGGGCCGGGGCCCAGGGTTAGGGTTGTTTTAGGGTCAGGATCTGGGCCCAGTGTTAGGCTTGTTTTAGTGCCAGGGCCCAGGGTTACGGTTGTTTTAAGGTCAGGGCCAGGGACCAGGGTTAGGCTTGTTTTAGTGCCAGGGCCCAGGGTTCGGGTTGTTTTAGGGTCAGGGCCAGGGCCCAGGTTCAGGTTTGTTTAAGGTCAGTGCCAGGGCCCAGCATTAGGATTGTTTTAGGGTCAGGGCCAGGGCCCAGGTTTAGGGGTGTTTTAGGGTCAGTGCCAGGGCCCAGCTTTAGGGTTGTTTTAGGGTCAGGGCCAGGGCCCTGGGTTAGGCTTCTTTTAGGGTCCGGGACAGGTCCCAGGGTTAGGCTTGTTTTAGGGTCAGGGCCAGGGCCCAGGATAGGCTTGTTTTAGGGTCAGGGACAGGGCCCAGTGTTAGGGTTGTTTTAGGGTCAGGGCCAGGGCCCAGGGTTAGGCTTGTTTTAGGGTCAGTGCCAGGGCTCAGGGTTAGGGGTGTTTTAGGGTCATGTCCAGGGCCCAGGGTTAGGGTTGTTTTAGGGTCAGGCCAGGGCCCAGGGTTAGGGTTGTTTTAGGGTCAGGGCCAGGGCCCAGGATAAGCGTTGTTTTAGGGTCAGGGTCAGGGTCCAGGGTAAGGGTTTTTTCAGTGTCAGGGCCAGGGCCCAGGGTTAGGGTTGTTTTAGGGTCAGGGCCAGGGCCCAGGGTCATGGTTATTTCAGGGTCAGTGCCCTGGGTTAAGGTTGTTTTAGGGTCAGTGCGCAGGGTTAGGGTTGTTTTATGGTCAGGTCCAGGGCCCAGTGTTAGGCTTGTGTTAGGGTCAGGGCCAGGGCCCAGCGTTAGGGTTGTTTTAACGTCAGGGCCAAGGCCCAGGTTTAGGCTTGTTTTAGGGTCACGGCCAGGTCCCAGGCTTAGGGTTGTTTTAGGGTCAGGGCCCAGGGTTAGGGTTGTTTTATGGTGTGTACCCATGGTTGGGTTTATTTTAGGGTCAGGGCCAGGGCCCAGGGTTTGGTTTGTTTTAGGGTCAGGGCCAGGGCCCAGGGTTAGGGTTGTTTTAGGGTCAGGGCCAGGGCCCAGGTTTAGGCTTGTTTTAGTGCCAGGGCCCAGGGTTAGGGTTGTTTTAGGGTCAGGGCCAGGGCCCAGGCTTTGGGTTGTTTTAGGGTCAGGGCCAGGGCCCAGGGTTAGGGTTCTTTTAGGGTCAGGGCCTGGGCCCAGGTTTAGGGTTGTTGTAGGGTGAGGGCCAGGGCCCAGAGTTAGGCTTGTTTCAGGGTCAGGGCCAAGGCCCAGGGTTAGGGTTGTTTTAGGGAATGGGCCAGGGCCCAGGGTTAGGCTTGTTTTGGGTCACGGCAAGGGCCCAGGGTTAGGCTTGTTTTAGGGTCAGGGCCAGGGCCCAGGTTTAGGCTTTTTTTAGGGTCAGGGCCAGGGCCCAGGTTTAGGCTTGTTTTACGGTCAGGGCCAGGGGCCAGGTTTACTTTTTTTTTAGGGTCATGGCCTGGGCCCAGGGTTAGGCTTGTTTTAGTGCCAGGGCCCATGGTTAGGGTTGTTTTAGGGTCAGTGCCAGGGCCCATGCTTAGGCTTGTTTTAGGGTCAGGGCCACGGCCCAGGGTTAGGCTTGTTTTAGGGTCAGGGCCAGGGCCCAGGGTTAGGGTTGTTTTAGGGTCAGGTCCTGGGCGCAGGTTTAGGGTTGTTTTAGTGCAAGGGCCAAGGGTTAGGGTTGTTTTAGGGTCATGTCCAGGGCCCAGGGTTAGGGTTGTTTTAGGGTCAGGCCAGGGCCCAGGGTTAGGGTTGTTTTAGGGTCAGGGCCAGGGCCCAGGGTTAGGGTTGTTTTAGGGTCAGGGCCAGTGTCCAGGGTAAGGGTTTTTTCAGTGTCAGGGCCAGGGCCCAGGGTTAGGGTTGTTTTAGGGTCAGGGCCAGGGCCCAGGGTCATGGTTATTTCAGGGTCAGTGCCGAGGGTTAAGGTTGTTTAGGGTCAGTGCCCAGTGTTAGGGTTGTTTTATGGTCAGGTCCAGGGCCCAGGGTTAGGCTTGTTTTAGGGTCAGGGCCAGGGCCCAGGGTTAGGGTTGTTTTAAGATCAGGGCCAAGGCCCAGGTTTAGGCTTGTTTTAGGGTCACGGCCAGGTCCCAGGGTTAGGGTTGTTTTAGTGCCAGGGCCCAGGGTTAGGGTTGTTTTAGGGTCAGGGCCAGGGCCCAGGGTTAGGCTTGTTTTAGTGCCAGGGCCCAGGGTTAGGGTTTTTTTAGGTTCGTGGCCCAGGGTTAGGCTTGTTTTAGGATCAGGGCCCAGGGTTAGGGTTGTTTTAGGGTCATGGCCAGGGCCCAGGGTTAGGGTTGTTTTAGGGTCAGGGCCAGGGCCCAGGGTGAGGGTTGTTTTAGGGTCAGGGACAGGGCCCAGGGTCAGGGTTGTTTTAGGTCAGGGACAGGGCCCAGGGTTAGGCTTGTTTTAGGATCAGGGCCCAGGGTTAGGGTTGTTTTAGGGTCATGGCCAGGGCCCAGGGTTAGGGTTGTTTTAGGGTCAGGGCCAGGGCCCAGGGTGAGGGTTGTTTTAGGGTCAGGGACAGGGCCCAGGGTCAGGGTTGTTTTAGGTCAGGGACAGGGCCCAGGGTTAGGCTTGTTTTAGGGTCAGGGACAGGGCCCAGCGTTAGGGTTGTTTTAGGGTCAGGGCCAGGGCCCAGGGTTAGGGTTGTTTTAGGGTCAGGTCCTGGGCCCAGGGTTAGGGTTGTTTTTGTGCCAGGGCCCAGGATTAGGGTTGTTTTAGGGTCAGGGCCAGGGCCCAGGGTTACGGTTGTTTTAGGTCATGGCCAGGGCCCAGGGATAGGGTTGTTTTAGGGTCTGGGCCAGGGCCCAGGGTTAGGGTTGTTTTAGGGTCAGGACCAGGGCCCAGGGTCAGGTTTGTTTTAGGTCAGGGCCAGGGCCCAGCATTAGGGTTGTTTTAGGGTCAGGGCCAGGGCCCAGGTTTAGGCTTGTTTTAGGCTCAGGGCCAGGGCCCACTGTTAGGGTTGTTTTAGGTTCAGGGCCAGGGCCCAGCATTAGGCTTGTTTTAGGGTCAAGGACATGGCCCAGGGTTAGGCTTGTTTTAGGCTCAGGGCCAGGGCCCAGTGTTAGGGTTGTTTTAGGTTCAGGGCCAGGGCCCAGGATTAGGCTTGTTTTAGGGTCAAGGACAGGGCCCAGGGTTAGGGTTGTTTTAGGATCAGGACCTGGGCCCAGGATTAGGCTTGTTTTAGTGCCAGGGTCCAGGGTTAGGGTTGTTTTAGTGTCAGGGCCTGGGCCCGGGTTTAGGGTTGTTTTAGGTCAGGGCCAGGGCCCAGGGTTAGGGTTGTTTTAGGTCAGGGCCAGGTCCCAGGGTTAGGGTTGTTTTAGGGTCAGGGCCAGGGCCCAGGGTTAGGGTTGTTGTAGGGTCAGGGCCAGGTCCCAGGTTTAGGCTTGTTTTAGGGTCAGGGCCAGGGCCCAGGGTTAGGCTTGTTTTAGGGTCAGGGCCAGGGCCCAGGGTTAGGGTTGTTTTAGGGTCAGGTCCTGGGCGCAGGTTTAGGGTTGTTTTAGTGCAAGGGCCAAGGGTTAGGGTTGTTTTAGGGTCATGTCCAGGGCCCAGGGTTAGGGTTGTTTTAGGGTCAGGCCAGGGCCCAGGGTTAGGGTTGTTTTAGGGTCAGGGCCAGGGCCCAGGGTAAGGGTTGTTTTAGGGTCAGGGCCAGGGTCCAGGGTTAGGCTTGTTTTAGGGTCAGTGCCAGGGCTCAGGGTTAGGGGTATTTTAGGGTCATGTCCAGGGCCCAGGGTTAGGGTTGTTTTAGGGTCAGGCCAGGGCCCAGGGTTAGGGTTGTTTTAGGGTCAGGGCCAGGGCCCAGGGTAAGCGTTGTTTTAGGGTCAGGGTCAGGGTCCAGGGTAAGGGTTTTTTCAGTGTCAGGGCCAGGGCCCAGGGTTAGGGTTGTTTTAGGGTCAGGGCCAGGGCCCAGGGTCATGGTTATTTCAGGGTCAGTGCCCTGGGTTAAGGTTGTTTTAGGGTCAGTGCGCAGGGTTAGGGTTGTTTTATGGTCAGGTCCAGGGCCCAGTGTTAGGCTTGTTTTAGGGTCAGGGCCAGGGCCCAGCGTTAGGGTTGTTTTAACGTCAGGGCCAAGGCCCAGGTTTAGGCTTGTTTTAGGGTCACGGCCAGGTCCCAGGCTTAGGGTTGTTTTAGGGTCAGGGCCCAGGGTTAGGGTTGTTTTATGGTGTGTACCCATGGTTGGGTTTATTTTAGGGTCAGGGCCAGGGCCCAGGGTTTGGTTTGTTTTAGGGTCAGGGCCAGGGCCCAGGGTTAGGGTTGTTTTAGGGTCAGGGCCAGGGCCCAGGTTTAGGCTTGTTTTAGTGCCAGGGCCCAGGGTTAGGGTTGTTTTAGGGTCAGGGCCAGGGCCCAGGCTTTGGGTTGTTTTAGGGTCAGGGCCAGGGCCCAGGGTTAGGGTTCTTTTAGGGTCAGGGCCTGGGCCCAGGTTTAGGGTTGTTGTAGGGTGAGTGCCAGGGCCCAGAGTTAGGCTTGTTTCAGGGTCAGGGCCAAGGCCCAGGGTTAGGGTTGTTTTAGGGAATGGGCCAGGGCCCAGGGTTAGGCTTGTTTTGGGTCACGGCAAGGGCCCAGGATTAGGCTTGTTTTAGGGTCAGGGCCAGGGCCCAGGTTTAGGCTTTTTTTAGGGTCAGGGCCAGGGCCCAGGTTTAGGCTTGTTTTACGGTCAGGGCCAGGGGCCAGGTTTACTTTTTTTTTAGGGTCATGGCCTGGGCCCAGGGTTAGGCTTGTTTTAGTGCCAGGGCCCATGGTTAGGGTTGTTTTAGGGTCAGTGCCAGGGCCCATGCTTAGGCTTGTTTTAGGGTCAGGGCCACGGCCCAGGGTTAGGCTTGTTTTAGGGTCAGGGCCAGGGCCCAGGGTTAGGGTTGTTTTAGGGTCAGGTCCTGGGCGCAGGTTTAGGGTTGTTTTAGTGCAAGGGCCAAGGGTTAGGGTTGTTTTAGGGTCATGTCCAGGGCCCAGGGTTAGGGTTGTTTTAGGGTCAGGCCAGGGCCCAGGGTTAGGGTTGTTTTAGGGTCAGGGCCAGGGCCCAGGGTTAGGGTTGTTTTAGGGTCAGGGCCAGTGTCCAGGGTAAGGGTTTTTTCAGTGTCAGGCCCAGGGCCCAGGGTTAGGGTTGTTTTAGGGTCAGGGCCAGGGCCCAGGGTCATGGTTATTTCAGGGTCAGTGCCGAGGGTTAAGGTTGTTTAGGGTCAGTGCCCAGTGTTAGGGTTGTTTTATGGTCAGGTCCAGGGCCCAGGGTTAGGCTTGTTTTAGGGTCAGGGCCAGGGCCCAGGGTTAGGGTTGTTTTAAGATCAGGGCCAAGGCCCAGGTTTAGGCTTGTTTTAGGGTCACGGCCAGGTCCCAGGGTTAGGGTTGTTTTAGTGCCAGGGCCCAGGGTTAGGGTTGTTTTAGGGTCAGGGCCAGGGCCCAGGGTTAGGCTTGTTTTAGTGCCAGGGCCCAGGGTTAGGGTTTTTTTAGGTTCGTGGCCCAGGGTTAGGCTTGTTTTAGGATCAGGGCCCAGGGTTAGGGTTGTTTTAGGGTCATGGCCAGGGCCCAGGGTTAGGGTTGTTTTAGGGTCAGGGCCAGGGCCCAGGGTTAGGGTTGTTTTAAGATCAGGGCCAAGGCCCAGGTTTAGTCTTGTTTTAGGGTCACGGCCAGGTCCCAGGGTTAGGGTTGTTTTACTGCCAGGGCCCAGGGTTAGGGTTGTTTTAGGGTCAGGTCCAGGGCCCAGGGTTAGGCTTGTTTTAGTGCCAGGGCCAAGGGTTAGGGTTTTTTTAGGTTCGTGGCCCAGGGTTAGGCTTGTTTTAGGATCAGGGCCCAGGGTTAGGGTTGTTTTAGGGTCATGGCCAGGGCCCAGGGTTAGGGTTGTTTTAGGGTCAGGGCCAGGGCCCAGGGTGAGGGTTGTTTTAGGGTCAGGGACAGGGCCCAGGGTCAGGGTTGTTTTAGGTCAGGGACAGGGCCCAGGGTTAGGCTTGTTTTAGGGTCAGGGACAGGGCCCAGCGTTAGGGTTGTTTTAGGGTCAGGGCCAGGGCCCAGGGTTAGGGTTGTTTTAGGGTCAGGTCCTGGGCCCAGTGTTAGGATTGTTTTTGTGCCAGGGCCCAGGATTAGGGTTGTTTTAGGGTCAGGGCCAGGGCCCAGGGTTACGGTTGTTTTAGGTCATGGCCAGGGCCCAGGGATAGGGTTGTTTTAGGGTCTGGGCCAGGGCCCAGGGTTAGGCTTGTTTTAGGGTCAGGGACAGGGCCCAGGGTCAGGGTTGTTTTAGGGTCAGGGCCAGGGCCCAGCGTTAGGGTTGTTTTAGGGTCAGGGCCAGGGCCCAGGTTTAGGCTTGTTTTAGGCTCAGGGCCAGGGCCCACTGTTAGGGTTGTTTTAGGTTCAGGGCCAGGGCCCAGCATTAGGCTTGTTTTAGGGTCAAGGACATGGCCCAGGGTTAGGCTTGTTTTAGGCTCAGGGCCAGGGCCCAGTGTTAGGGTTGTTTTAGGTTCAGGGCCAGGGCCCAGGATTAGGCTTGTTTTAGGGTCAAGGACAGGGCCCAGGGTTAGGGTTGTTTTAGGATCAGGACCTGGGCCCAGGATTAGGCTTGTTTTAGTGCCACGGTCCAGGGTTAGGGTTGTTTTAGTGTCAGGGCCTGGGCCCGGGTTTAGGGTTGTTTTAGGTCAGGGCCAGGGCCCAGGGTTAGGGTTGTTTTAGGTCAGGGCCAGGTCCCAGGGTTAGGGTTGTTTTAGGGTCAGGGCCAGGGCCCAGGGTTAGGGTTGTTGTAGGGTCAGGGCCAGGTCCCAGGTTTAGGCTTGTTTTAGGGTCAGGGCCAGGGCCCAGGGTTAGGCTTGTTTTAGGGTCAGGGCCAGGGCCCAGGGTTAGGGTTGTTTTAGGGTCAGGTCCTGGGCGCAGGTTTAGGGTTGTTTTAGTGCAAGGGCCAAGGGTTAGGGTTGTTTTAGGGTCATGTCCAGGGCCCAGGGTTAGGGTTGTTTTAGGGTCAGGCCAGGGCCCAGGGTTAGGGTTGTTTTAGGGTCAGGGCCAGGGCCCAGGGTAAGGGTTGTTTTAGGGTCAGGGCCAGGGTCCAGGGTTAGGCTTGTTTTAGGGTCAGTGCCAGGGCTCAGGGTTAGGGGTATTTTAGGGTCATGTCCAGGGCCCAGGGTTAGGGTTGTTTTAGGGTCAGGCCAGGGCCCAGGGTTAGGGTTGTTTTAGGGTCAGGGCCAGGGCCCAGGGTAAGCGTTGTTTTAGGGTCAGGGTCAGGGTCCAGGGTAAGGGTTTTTTCAGTGTCAGGGCCAGGGCCCAGGGTTAGGGTTGTTTTAGGGTCAGGGCCAGGGCCCAGGGTCATGGTTATTTCAGGGTCAGTGCCCTGGGTTAAGGTTGTTTTAGGGTCAGTGCGCAGGGTTAGGGTTGTTTTATGGTCAGGTCCAGGGCCCAGTGTTAGGCTTGTTTTAGGGTCAGGGCCAGGGCCCAGCGTTAGGGTTGTTTTAACGTCAGGGCCAAGGCCCAGGTTTAGGCTTGTTTTAGGGTCACGGCCAGGTCCCAGGCTTAGGGTTGTTTTAGGGTCAGGGCCCAGGGTTAGGGTTGTTTTATGGTGTGTACCCATGGTTGGGTTTATTTTAGGGTCAGGGCCAGGGACCAGGGTTTGGTTTGTTTTAGGGTCAGGGCCAGGGCCCAGGGTTAGGGTTGTTTTAGGGTCAGGGCCAGGGCCCAGGTTTAGGCTTGTTTTAGTGCCAGGGCCCAGGGTTAGGGTTGTTTTAGGGTCAGGGCCAGGGCCCAGTTTTTGGGTTGTTTTAGGGTCAGGGCCAGGGCCCAGGGTTAGGGTTCTTTTAGGGTCAGGGCCTGGGCCCAGGTTTAGGGTTGTTGTAGGGTGAGGGCCAGGGCCCAGAGTTAGGCTTGTTTCAGGGTCAGGGCCAAGGCCCAGGGTTAGGGTTGTTTTAGGGAATGGGCCAGGGCCCAGGGTTAGGCTTGTTTTGGGTCACGGCAAGGGCCCAGGGTTAGGCTTGTTTTAGGGTCAGGGCCAGGGCCCAGGTTTAGGCTTTTTTTAGGGTCAGGGCCAGGGCCCAGGTTTAGGCTTGTTTTACGGTCAGGGCCAGGGGCCAGGTTTACTTTTTTTTTAGGGTCATGGCCTGGGCCCAGGGTTAGGGTTGTTTTAAGATCAGGGCCAAGGCCCAGGTTTAGGCTTGTTTTAGGGTCACGGCCAGGTCCCAGGGTTAGGGTTGTTTTACTGCCAGGGCCCAGGGTTAGGGTTGTTTTAGGGTCAGGGCCAGGGCCCAGGGTTAGGCTTGTTTTAGTGCCAGGGCCCAGGGTTAGGGTTTTTTTAGGTTCGTGGCCCAGGGTTAGGCTTGTTTTAGGATCAGGGCCCAGGGTTAGGGTTGTTTTAGGGTCATGGCCAGGGCCCAGGGTTAGGGTTGTTTTAGGGTCAGGGCCAGGGCCCAGGGTGAGGGTTGTTTTAGGGTCAGGGACAGGGC
This sequence comes from Gorilla gorilla gorilla, assembly GCF_029281585.2. NCBI lineage: Eukaryota > Metazoa > Chordata > Mammalia > Primates > Hominidae > Gorilla > Gorilla gorilla. The sequence continues at coordinate 210,671,329 of NC_086017.1, read as the reverse complement.
CCAGGGTCAGGGTTGTTTTAGGTCAGGGACAGGGCCCAGGGTTAGGCTTGTTTTAGGGTCAGGGACAGGGCCCAGCGTTAGGGTTGTTTCAGGGTCAGGGCCAGGGCCCAGGGTTAGGGTTGTTTTAGGGTCAGGTCCTGGGCCCAGGGTTAGGGTTGTTTTTGTGCCAGGGCCCAGGATTAGGGTTGTTTTAGGGTCAGGGCCAGGGCCCAGGGTTACGGTTGTTTTAGGTCATGGCCAGGGCCCAGGGATAGGGTTGTTTTAGGGTCTGGGCCAGGGCCCAGGGTTAGGGTTGTTTTAGGGTCAGGGCCAGGGCCCAGGGTCAGGTTTGTTTTAGGTCAGGGCCAGGGCCCAGCATTAGGGTTGTTTTAGGGTCAGGGCCAGGGCCCAGGTTTAGGCTTGTTTTAGGCTCAGGGCCAGGGCCCACTGTTAGGGTTGTTTTAGGTTCAGGGCCAGGGCCCAGCATTAGGCTTGTTTTAGGGTCAAGGACATGGCCCAGGGTTAGGCTTGTTTTAGGCTCAGGGCCAGGGCCCAGTGTTAGGGTTGTTTTAGGTTCAGGGCCAGGGCCCAGGATTAGGCTTGTTTTAGGGTCAAGGACAGGGCCCAGGGTTAGGGTTGTTTTAGGATCAGGACCTGGGCCCAGGATTAGGCTTGTTTTAGTGCCAGGGTCCAGGGTTAGGGTTGTTTTAGTGTCAGGGCCTGGGCCCGGGTTTAGGGTTGTTTTAGGTCAGGGCCAGGGCCCAGGGTTAGGGTTGTTTTAGGTCAGGGCCAGGTCCCAGGGTTAGGGTTGTTTTAGGGTCAGGGCCAGGGCCCAGGGTTAGGGTTGTTGTAGGGTCAGGGCCAGGTCCCAGGTTTAGGCTTGTTTTAGGGTCAGGGCCAGGGCCCAGGGTTAGGCTTGTTTTAGGGTCAGGGCCAGGGCCCAGGGTTAGGGTTGTTTTAGGGTCAGGTCCTGGGCGCAGGTTTAGGGTTGTTTTAGTGCAAGGGCCAAGGGTTAGGGTTGTTTTAGGGTCATGTCCAGGGCCCAGGGTTAGGGTTGTTTTAGGGTCAGGCCAGGGCCCAGGGTTAGGGTTGTTTTAGGGTCAGGGCCAGGGCCCAGGGTAAGGGTTGTTTTAGGGTCAGGGCCAGGGTCCAGGGTTAGGCTTGTTTTAGGGTCAGTGCCAGGGCTCAGGGTTAGGGGTATTTTAGGGTCATGTCCAGGGCCCAGGGTTAGGGTTGTTTTAGGGTCAGGCCAGGGCCCAGGGTTAGGGTTGTTTTAGGGTCAGGGCCAGGGCCCAGGGTAAGCGTTGTTTTAGGGTCAGGGTCAGGGTCCAGGGTAAGGGTTTTTTCAGTGTCAGGGCCAGGGCCCAGGGTTAGGGTTGTTTTAGGGTCAGGGCCAGGGCCCAGGGTCATGGTTATTTCAGGGTCAGTGCCCTGGGTTAAGGTTGTTTTAGGGTCAGTGCGCAGGGTTAGGGTTGTTTTATGATAAGGTCCAGGGCCCAGTGTTAGGCTTGTTTTAGGGTCAGGGCCAGGGCCCAGGGTTAGGGTTGTTTTAATGTCAGGGCCAAGGCCCAGGTTTAGGCTTGTTTTAGGGTCACGGCCAGGTCCCTGGCTTAGGGTTGTTTTAGGGTCAGGGCCCAGGGTTAGGGTTGTTTTAGGGTGAGTGCCCATGGTTGGGTTTATTTTAGGGTCAGGGCCAGGGCCCAGGGTTTGGTTTGTTTTAGGGTCAGGGCCAGGGCCCAGGGTTAGGGTTGTTTTAGGGTCAGGGCCAGGGCCCAGGGTTAGGCTTGTTTTCGTGCCAGGGCCCAGGGTTAGGGTTGTTTTAGGGTCAGGGCCAGGGCCCAGGCTTAGGGTTGTTTTAGGTTCAGGGCCAGGGCCCAGGGTTAGGGTTCTTTTAGGGTCAGGGCCTGGGCCCAGGTTTAGGGTTGTTGTAGGGTGAGGGCCAGGGCCCAGAGTTAGGCTTGTTTCAGGGTCAGGGCCAAGGCCCAGGCTTAGGGTTGTTTTAGGGAATGGGCCAGGGCTCAGGGTTAGGCTTGTTTTGGGTCACGGCAAGGGCCCAGGGTTAGGCTTGTTTTAGGGTCAGGGCCAGGGCCCAGGTTTAGGCTTTTTTTAGGGTCAGGGCCAGGGCCCAGGTTTAGGCTTGTTTTACGGTCAGGGCCAGGGGCCAGGTTTACTTTTTTTTTAGGGTCATGGCCTGGGCCCAGGGTTAGGCTTGTTTTAGTGCCAGGGCCCATGGTTAGGGTTGTTTTAGGGTCAGAGCCAGGGCCCATGCTTAGGCTTGTTTTAGGGTCAGGGCCACGGCCCAGGGTTAGGCTTGTTTTAGGGTCAGGGCCAGGGCCCAGGATTAGGGTTGTTTTAGGGTCAGGTCCAAGGCCCAGGTTTAGGCTTGTTTTAGGGTCACGGCCAGGTCCCAGGTTTAGGGTTGTTTTAGTGCCAGGGCCCAGGGTTAGGGTTGTTTTAGGGTCAGGGCCAGGGCCCAGGGTTAGGCTTGTTTTAGTGCCAGGGCCCAGGGTTAGGGTTTTTTTAGGTTCGTGGCCGAGGGTTAGGCTTGTTTTAGGATCAGGGCCCAGGGTTAGGGTTGTTTTAGGGTCATGGCCAGGGCCCAGGGTTAGGGTTGTTTTAGGGTCAGGGCCAGGGCCCAGGGTTAGGGTTGTTTTAAGATCAGGGCCATGGCCCAGGTTTAGGCTTGTTTTAGGGTCACGGCCAGGTCCCAGGGTTACGGTTGTTTTAGTGCCAGGGCCCAGGGTTAGGGTTGTTTTAGGGTCAGGTCCAGGGCCCAGGGTTAGGCTTGTTTTAGTGCCAGGGCCCAGGGTTAGGGTTTTTTTAGGTTCGTGTCCCAGGGTTAGGCTTGTTTTAGGATCAGGGCCCAGGGTTAGGGTTGTTTTAGGGTCATGGCCAGGGCCCAGGGTTAGGCTTGTTTAAGGGTCAGGGACAGGGCCCAGCGTTAGGGTTGTTTTAGGGTCAGGGCCAGGGCCCAGGGTTAGGGTTGTTTTAGGGTCAGGTCCTGGGCCCAGGGTTAGGGTTGTTTTTGTGCCAGGGCCCAGGATTAGGGTTGTTTTAGGGTCAGGGCCAGGGCCCAGGGTTACGGTTGTTTTAGGTCATGGCCAGGGCCCAGGGATAGGGTTGTTTTAGGGTCTGGGCCAGGGCCCAGGGTTAGGGTTGTTTTAGGGTCAGGGCCAGGGCCCAGGGTCAGGTTTGTTTTAGGTCAGGGCCAGGGCCCAGCATTAGGGTTGTTTTAGGGTGAGGGCCAGGGCCCAGGTTTAGGCTTGTTTTAGGCTCAGGGCCAGGGCCCACTGTTAGGGTTGTTTTAGGTTCAGGGCCAGGGCCCAGGATTAGGCTTGTTTTAGGGTCAAGGACAGGGCCCAGTGTTAGGCTTGTTTTAGGCTCAGGGCCAGGGCCCAGTGTTAGGGTTGTTTTAGGTTCAGGGCCAGGGCCCAGGTTTAGGCTTGTTTTAGGGTCAAGGACAGGGCCCAGGGTTAGGGTTGTTTTAGGATCAGGACCTGGGCCCAGGATTAGGCTTGTTTTAGTGCCAGGGCCCAGGGTTAGGGTTGTTTTAGGGTCAGGGCCAGGGCCCAGGGTCATGGTTATTTCAGGGTCAGTGCCCTGGGTTAAGGTTGTTTTAGGGTCAGTGCGCAGGGTTAGGGTTGTTTTATGATAAGGTCCAGGGCCCAGTGTTAGGCTTGTTTTAGGGTCAGGGCCAGGGCCCAGGGTTAGGGTTGTTTTAATGTCAGGGCCAAGGCCCAGGTTTAGGCTTGTTTTAGGGTCACGGCCAGGTCCCTGGCTTAGGGTTGTTTTAGGGTCAGGGCCCAGGGTTAGGGTTGTTTTAGGGTGAGTGCCTATGGTTGGGTTTATTTTAGGGTCAGGGCCAGGGCCCAGGGTTTGGTTTGTTTTAGGGTCAGGGCCAGGGCCCAGGGTTAGGGTTGTTTTAGGGTCAGGGCCAGGGCCCAGGGTTAGGCTTGTTTTCGTGCCAGGGCCCAGGGTTAGGGTTGTTTTAGGGTCAGGGCCAGGGCCCAGGCTTAGGGTTGTTTTAGGTTCAGGGCCAGGGCCCAGGGTTAGGGTTCTTTTAGGGTCAGGGCCTGGGCCCAGGTTTAGGGTTGTTGTAGGGTGAGGGCCAGGGCCCAGAGTTAGGCTTGTTTCAGGGTCAGGGCCAAGGCCCAGGCTTAGGGTTGTTTTAGGGAATGGGCCAGGGCTCAGGGTTAGGCTTGTTTTGGGTCACGGCAAGGGCCCAGGGTTAGGCTTGTTTTAGGGTCAGGGCCAGGGCCCAGGTTTAGGCTTTTTTTAGGGTCAGGGCCAGGGCCCAGGTTTAGGCTTGTTTTACGGTCAGGGCCAGGGGCCAGGTTTACTTTTTTTTTAGGGTCATGGCCTGGGCCCAGGGTTAGGCTTGTTTTAGTGCCAGGGCCCATGGTTAGGGTTGTTTTAGGGTCAGAGCCAGGGCCCATGCTTAGGCTTGTTTTAGGGTCAGGGCCACGGCCCAGGGTTAGGCTTGTTTTAGGGTCAGGGCCAGGGCCCAGGATTAGGGTTGTTTTAGGGTCAGGTCCAAGGCCCAGGTTTAGGCTTGTTTTAGGGTCACGGCCAGGTCCCAGGTTTAGGGTTGTTTTAGTGCCAGGGCCCAGGGTTAGGGTTGTTTTAGGGTCAGGGCCAGGGCCCAGGGTTAGGCTTGTTTTAGTGCCAGGGCCCAGGGTTAGGGTTTTTTTAGGTTCGTGGCCGAGGGTTAGGCTTGTTTTAGGATCAGGGCCCAGGGTTAGGGTTGTTTTAGGGTCATGGCCAGGGCCCAGGGTTAGGGTTGTTTTAGGGTCAGGGCCAGGGCCCAGGGTTAGGGTTGTTTTAAGATCAGGGCCATGGCCCAGGTTTAGGCTTGTTTTAGGGTCACGGCCAGGTCCCAGGGTTACGGTTGTTTTACTGCCAGGGCCCAGGGTTAGGGTTGTTTTAGGGTCAGGTCCAGGGCCCAGGGTTAGGCTTGTTTTAGTGCCAGGGCCCAGGGTTAGGGTTTTTTTAGGTTCGTGTCCCAGGGTTAGGCTTGTTTTAGGATCAGGGCCCAGGGTTAGGGTTGTTTTAGGGTCATGGCCAGGGCCCAGGGTTAGGCTTGTTTAAGGGTCAGGGACAGGGCCCAGCGTTAGGGTTGTTTTAGGGTCAGGGCCAGGGCCCAGGGTTAGGGTTGTTTTAGGGTCAGGTCCTGGGCCCAGGGTTAGGGTTGTTTTTGTGCCAGGGCCCAGGATTAGGGTTGTTTTAGGGTCAGGGCCAGGGCCCAGGGTTACGGTTGTTTTAGGTCATGGCCAGGGCCCAGGGATAGGGTTGTTTTAGGGTCTGGGCCAGGGCCCAGGGTTAGGGTTGTTTTAGGGTCAGGGCCAGGGCCCAGGGTCAGGTTTGTTTTAGGTCAGGGCCAGGGCCCAGCATTAGGGTTGTTTTAGGGTGAGGGCCAGGGCCCAGGTTTAGGCTTGTTTTAGGCTCAGGGCCAGGGCCCACTGTTAGGGTTGTTTTAGGTTCAGGGCCAGGGCCCAGGATTAGGCTTGTTTTAGGGTCAAGGACAGGGCCCAGTGTTAGGCTTGTTTTAGGCTCAGGGCCAGGGCCCAGTGTTAGGGTTGTTTTAGGTTCAGGGCCAGGGCCCAGGTTTAGGCTTGTTTTAGGGTCAAGGACAGGGCCCAGGGTTAGGGTTGTTTTAGGATCAGGACCTGGGCCCAGGATTAGGCTTGTTTTAGTGCCAGGGCCCAGGGTTAGGGTTGTTTTAGGGTCAGGGCCAGTGTCCAGGGTAAGGGTTTTTTCAGTGTCAGGGCCAGGGCCCAGGGTTAGGGTTGTTTTAGGGTCAGGGCCAGGGCCCAGGGTCATGGTTATTTCAGGGTCAGTGCCGAGGGTTAAGGTTGTTTAGGGTCAGTGCCCAGTGTTAGGGTTGTTTTATGGTCAGGTCCAGGGCCCAGGGTTAGGCTTGTTTTAGGGTCAGGGCCAGGGCCCAGGGTTAGGGTTGTTTTAAGATCAGGGCCAAGGCCCAGGTTTAGGCTTGTTTTAGGGTCACGGCCAGGTCCCAGGGTTAGGGTTGTTTTAGTGCCAGGGCCCAGGGTTAGGGTTGTTTTAGGGTCAGGGCCAGGGCCCAGGGTTAGGCTTGTTTTAGTGCCAGGGCCCAGGGTTAGGGTTTTTTTAGGTTCGTGGCCCAGGGTTAGGCTTGTTTTAGGATCAGGGCCCAGGGTTAGGGTTGTTTTAGGGTCATGGCCAGGGCCCAGGGTTAGGGTTGTTTTAGGGTCAGGGCCAGGGCCCAGGGTTAGGGTTGTTTTAAGATCAGGGCCAAGGCCCAGGTTTAGTCTTGTTTTAGGGTCACGGCCAGGTCCCAGGGTTAGGGTTGTTTTACTGCCAGGGCCCAGGGTTAGGGTTGTTTTAGGGTCAGGTCCAGGGCCCAGGGTTAGGCTTGTTTTAGTGCCAGGGCCAAGGGTTAGGGTTTTTTTAGGTTCGTGGCCCAGGGTTAGGCTTGTTTTAGGATCAGGGCCCAGGGTTAGGGTTGTTTTAGGGTCATGGCCAGGGCCCAGGGTTAGGGTTGTTTTAGGGTCAGGGCCAGGGCCCAGGGTGAGGGTTGTTTTAGGGTCAGGGACAGGGCCCAGGGTCAGGGTTGTTTTAGGTCAGGGACAGGGCCCAGGGTTAGGCTTGTTTTAGGGTCAGGGACAGGGCCCAGCGTTAGGGTTGTTTTAGGGTCAGGGCCAGGGCCCAGGGTTAGGGTTGTTTTAGGGTCAGGTCCTGGGCCCAGGGTTAGGGTTGTTTTTGTGCCAGGGCCCAGGATTAGGGTTGTTTTAGGGTCAGGGCCAGGGCCCAGGGTTACGGTTGTTTTAGGTCATGGCCAGGGCCCAGGGATAGGGTTGTTTTAGGGTCTGGGCCAGGGCCCAGGGTTAGGGTTGTTTTAGGGTCAGGGCCAGGGCCCAGGGTCAGGTTTGTTTTAGGTCAGGGCCAGGTCCCAGCATTAGGGTTGTTTTAGGGTCAGGGCCAGGGCCCAGGTTTAGGCTTGTTTTAGGCTCAGGGCCAGGGCCCACTGTTAGGGTTGTTTTAGGTTCAGGGCCAGGGCCCAGCATTAGGCTTGTTTTAGGGTCAAGGACAGGGCCCAGGGTTAGGCTTGTTTTAGGGTCAGGGCCAGGGCCCAGGGTAAGGGTTGTTTTAGGGTCAGGGCCAGGGTCCAGGGTTAGGCTTGTTTTAGGGTCAGTGCCAGGGCTCAGGGTTAGGGGTATTTTAGGGTCATGTCCAGGGCCCAGGGTTAGGGTTGTTTTAGGGTCAGGCCAGGGCCCAGGGTTAGGGTTGTTTTAGGGTCAGGGCCAGGGTCCAGGGTTAGGCTTGTTTTAGGGTCAGTGCCAGGGCTCAGGGTTAGGGGTATTTTAGGGTCATGTCCAGGGCCCAGGGTTAGGGTTGTTTTAGGGTCAGGCCAGGGCCCAGGGTTAGGGTTGTTTTAGGGTCAGGGCCAGGGCCCAGGGTAAGCGTTGTTTTAGGGTCAGGGTCAGGGTCCAGGGTAAGGGTTTTTTCAGTGTCAGGGCCAGGGCCCAGGGTTAGGGTTGTTTTAGGGTCAGGGCCAGGGCCCAGGGTTAGGCTTGTTTTAGTGCCAGGGCCCAGGGTTAGGGTTTTTTTAGGTTCGTGGCCCAGGGTTAGGCTTGTTTTAGGATCAGGGCCCAGGGTTAGGGTTGTTTTAGGGTCATGGCCAGGGCCCAGGGTTAGGCTTGTTTAAGGGTCAGGGACAGGGCCCAGCGTTAGGGTTGTTTTAGGGTCAGGGCCAGGGCCCAGGGTTAGGGTTGTTTTAGGGTCAGGTCCTGGGCCCAGGGTTAGGGTTGTTTTTGTGCCAGGGCCCAGGATTAGGGTTGTTTTAGGGTCAGGGCCAGGGCCCAGGGTTACGGTTGTTTTAGGTCATGGCCAGGGCCCAGGGATAGGGTTGTTTTAGGGTCTGGGCCAGGGCCCAGGGTTAGGGTTGTTTTAGGGTCAGGGCCAGGGCCCAGGGTCAGGTTTGTTTTAGGTCAGGGCCAGGGCCCAGCATTAGGGTTGTTTTAGGGTCAGGGCCAGGGCCCAGGTTTAGGCTTGTTTTAGGCTCAGGGCCAGGGCCCACTGTTAGGGTTGTTTTAGGTTCAGGGCCAGGGCCCAGGATTAGGCTTGTTTTAGGGTCAAGGACAGGGCCCAGTGTTAGGCTTGTTTTAGGCTCAGGGCCAGGGCCCAGTGTTAGGGTTGTTTTAGGTTCAGGGCCAGGGCCCAGGTTTAGGCTTGTTTTAGGGTCAAGGACAGGGCCCAGGGTTAGGGTTGTTTTAGGATCAGGACCTGGGCCCAGGATTAGGCTTGTTTTAGTGCCAGGGCCCAGGGTTAGGGTTGTTTTAGGGTCAGGGCCAGTGTCCAGGGTAAGGGTTTTTTCAGTGTCAGGGCCAGGGCCCAGGGTTAGGGTTGTTTTAGGGTCAGGGCCAGGGCCCAGGGTCATGGTTATTTCAGGGTCAGTGCCGAGGGTTAAGGTTGTTTAGGGTCAGTGCCCAGTGTTAGGGTTGTTTTATGGTCAGGTCCAGGGCCCAGGGTTAGGCTTGTTTTAGGGTCAGGGCCAGGGCCCAGGGTTAGGGTTGTTTTAAGATCAGGGCCAAGGCCCAGGTTTAGGCTTGTTTTAGGGTCACGGCCAGGTCCCAGGGTTAGGGTTGTTTTAGTGCCAGGGCCCAGGGTTAGGGTTGTTTTAGGGTCAGGGCCAGGGCCCAGGGTTAGGCTTGTTTTAGTGCCAGGGCCCAGGGTTAGGGTTTTTTTAGGTTCGTGGCCCAGGGTTAGGCTTGTTTTAGGATCAGGGCCCAGGGTTAGGGTTGTTTTAGGGTCATGGCCAGGGCCCAGGGTTAGGGTTGTTTTAGGGTCAGGGCCAGGGCCCAGGGTTAGGGTTGTTTTAAGATCAGGGCCAAGGCCCAGGTTTAGTCTTGTTTTAGGGTCACGGCCAGGTCCCAGGGTTAGGGTTGTTTTACTGCCAGGGCCCAGGGTTAGGGTTGTTTTAGGGTCAGGTCCAGGGCCCAGGGTTAGGCTTGTTTTAGTGCCAGGGCCAAGGGTTAGGGTTTTTTTAGGTTCGTGGCCCAGGGTTAGGCTTGTTTTAGGATCAGGGCCCAGGGTTAGGGTTGTTTTAGGGTCATGGCCAGGGCCCAGGGTTAGGGTTGTTTTAGGGTCAGGGCCAGGGCCCAGGGTGAGGGTTGTTTTAGGGTCAGGGACAGGGCCCAGGGTCAGGGTTGTTTTAGGTCAGGGACAGGGCCCAGGGTTAGGCTTGTTTTAGGGTCAGGGACAGGGCCCAGCGTTAGGGTTGTTTTAGGGTCAGGGCCAGGGCCCAGGGTTAGGGTTGTTTTAGGGTCAGGTCCTGGGCCCAGGGTTAGGGTTGTTTTTGTGCCAGGGCCCAGGATTAGGGTTGTTTTAGGGTCAGGGCCAGGGCCCAGGGTTACGGTTGTTTTAGGTCATGGCCAGGGCCCAGGGATAGGGTTGTTTTAGGGTCTGGGCCAGGGCCCAGGGTTAGGGTTGTTTTAGGGTCAGGGCCAGGGCCCAGGGTCAGGTTTGTTTTAGGTCAGGGCCAGGGCCCAGCATTAGGGTTGTTTTAGGGTCAGGGCCAGGGCCCAGGTTTAGGCTTGTTTTAGGCTCAGGGCCAGGGCCCACTGTTAGGGTTGTTTTAGGTTCAGGGCCAGGGCCCAGCATTAGGCTTGTTTTAGGGTCAAGGACAGGGCCCAGGGTTAGGCTTGTTTTAGGGTCAGGGCCAGGGCCCAGGGTAAGGGTTGTTTTAGGGTCAGGGCCAGGGTCCAGGGTTAGGCTTGTTTTAGGGTCAGTGCCAGGGCTCAGGGTTAGGGGTATTTTAGGGTCATGTCCAGGGCCCAGGGTTAGGGTTGTTTTAGGGTCAGGCCAGGGCCCAGGGTTAGGGTTGTTTTAGGGTCAGGGCCAGGGTCCAGGGTTAGGCTTGTTTTAGGGTCAGTGCCAGGGCTCAGGGTTAGGGGTATTTTAGGGTCATGTCCAGGGCCCAGGGTTAGGGTTGTTTTAGGGTCAGGCCAGGGCCCAGGGTTAGGGTTGTTTTAGTGTCAGGGCCAGGGCCCAGGGTAAGCGTTGTTTTAGGGTCAGGGTCAGGGTCCAGGGTAAGGGTTTTTTCAGTGTCAGGGCCAGGGCCCAGGGTTAGGGTTGTTTTAGGGTCAGGGCCAGGGCCCAGGGTCATGGTTATTTCAGGGTCAGTGCCCTGGGTTAAGGTTGTTTTAGGGTCAGTGCGCAGGGTTAGGGTTGTTTTATGATAAGGTCCAGGGCCCAGTGTTAGGCTTGTTTTAGGGTCAGGGCCAGGGCCCAGGGTTAGGGTTGTTTTAATGTCAGGGCCAAGGCCCAGGTTTAGGCTTGTTTTAGGGTCACGGCCAGGTCCCTGGCTTAGGGTTGTTTTAGGGTCAGGGCCCAGGGTTAGGGTTGTTTTAGGGTGAGTGCCCATGGTTGGGTTTATTTTAGGGTCAGGGCCAGGGCCCAGGGTTTGGTTTGTTTTAGGGTCAGGGCCAGGGCCCAGGGTTAGGGTTGTTTTAGGGTCAGGGCCAGGGCCCAGGGTTAGGCTTGTTTTCGTGCCAGGGCCCAGGGTTAGGGTTGTTTTAGGGTCAGGGCCAGGGCCCAGGCTTAGGGTTGTTTTAGGTTCAGGGCCAGGGCCCAGGGTTAGGGTTCTTTTAGGGTCAGGGCCTGGGCCCAGGTTTAGGGTTGTTGTAGGGTGAGGGCCAGGGCCCAGAGTTAGGCTTGTTTCAGGGTCAGGGCCAAGGCCCAGGCTTAGGGTTGTTTTAGGGAATGGGCCAGGGCTCAGGGTTAGGCTTGTTTTGGGTCACGGCAAGGGCCCAGGGTTAGGCTTGTTTTAGGGTCAGGGCCAGGGCCCAGGTTTAGGCTTTTTTTAGGGTCAGGGCCAGGGCCCAGGTTTAGGCTTGTTTTACGGTCAGGGCCAGGGGCCAGGTTTACTTTTTTTTTAGGGTCATGGCCTGGGCCCAGGGTTAGGCTTGTTTTAGTGCCAGGGCCCATGGTTAGGGTTGTTTTAGGGTCAGAGCCAGGGCCCATGCTTAGGCTTGTTTTAGGGTCAGGGCCACGGCCCAGGGTTAGGCTTGTTTTAGGGTCAGGGCCAGGGCCCAGGATTAGGGTTGTTTTAGGGTCAGGTCCAAGGCCCAGGTTTAGGCTTGTTTTAGGGTCACGGCCAGGTCCCAGGTTTAGGGTTGTTTTAGTGCCAGGGCCCAGGGTTAGGGTTGTTTTAGGGTCAGGGCCAGGGCCCAGGGTTAGGCTTGTTTTAGTGCCAGGGCCCAGGGTTAGGGTTTTTTTAGGTTCGTGGCCGAGGGTTAGGCTTGTTTTAGGATCAGGGCCCAGGGTTAGGGTTGTTTTAGGGTCATGGCCAGGGCCCAGGGTTAGGGTTGTTTTAGGGTCAGGGCCAGGGCCCAGGGTTAGGGTTGTTTTAAGATCAGGGCCATGGCCCAGGTTTAGGCTTGTTTTAGGGTCACGGCCAGGTCCCAGGGTTACGGTTGTTTTACTGCCAGGGCCCAGGGTTAGGGTTGTTTTAGGGTCAGGTCCAGGGCCCAGGGTTAGGCTTGTTTTAGTGCCAGGGCCCAGGGTTAGGGTTTTTTTAGGTTCGTGTCCCAGGGTTAGGCTTGTTTTAGGATCAGGGCCCAGGGTTAGGGTTGTTTTAGGGTCATGGCCAGGGCCCAGGGTTAGGCTTGTTTAAGGGTCAGGGACAGGGCCCAGCATTAGGGTTGTTTTAGGGTCAGGGCCAGGGCCCAGGGTTAGGGTTGTTTTAGGGTCAGGTCCTGGGCCCAGGGTTAGGGTTGTTTTTGTGCCAGGGCCCAGGATTAGGGTTGTTTTAGGGTCAGGGCCAGGGCCCAGGGTTACGGTTGTTTTAGGTCATGGCCAGGGCCCAGGGATAGGGTTGTTTTAGGGTCTGGGCCAGGGCCCAGGGTTAGGGTTGTTTTAGGGTCAGGGCCAGGGCCCAGGGTCAGGTTTGTTTTAGGTCAGGGCCAGGGCCCAGCATTAGGGTTGTTTTAGGGTTAGGGCCCGGGCCCAGGTTTAGGCTTGTTTTAGGCTCAGGGCCAGGGCCCACTGTTAGGGTTGTTTTAGGTTCAGGGCCAGGACCCAGGATTAGGCTTGTTTTAGGGTCAAGGACAGGGCCCAGTGTTAGGCTTGTTTTAGGCTCAGGGCCAGGGCCCAGTGTTAGGGTTGTTTTAGGTTCAGGGCCAGGGCCCAGGTTTAGGCTTGTTTTAGGGTCAAGGACAGGGCCCAGGGTTAGGGTTGTTTTAGGATCAGGACCTGGGCCCAGGATTAGGCTTGTTTTAGTGCCAGGGCCCAGGGTTAGGGTTGTTTTAGGGTCAGGGCCAGTGTCCAGGGTAAGGGTTTTTTCAGTGTCAGGGCCAGGGCCCAGGGTTAGGGTTGTTTTAGGGTCAGGGCCAGGGCCCAGGGTCATGGTTATTTCAGGGTCAGTGCCGAGGGTTAAGGTTGTTTAGGGTCAGTGCCCAGTGTTAGGGTTGTTTTATGGTCAGGTCCAGGGCCCAGGGTTAGGCTTGTTTTAGGGTCAGGGCCAGGGCCCAGGGTTAGGGTTGTTTTAAGATCAGGGCCAAGGCCCAGGTTTAGGCTTGTTTTAGGGTCACGGCCAGGTCCCAGGGTTAGGGTTGTTTTAGTGCCAGGGCCCAGGGTTAGGGTTGTTTTAGGGTCAGGGCCAGGGCCCAGGGTCATGGTTATTTCAGGGTCAGTGCCCTGGGTTGAGGTTGTTTTAGGGTCAGTGCGCAGGGTTAGGGTTGTTTTATGATCAGGTCCAGGGCCCAGTGTTAGGCTTGTTTTAGGGTCAGGGCCAGGGCCCAGCGTTAGGGTTGTTTTAATGTCAGGGCCAAGGCCCAGGTTTAGGCTTGTTTTAGGGTCACGGCCAGGTCCCAGGCTTAGGGTTGTTTTAGGGTCAGGGCCCAGGGTTAGGGTTGTTTTAGGGTGACTGCCCATGGTTGGGTTTATTTTAGGGTCAGGGCCAGGGCCCAGGGTTTGGTTTGTTTTAGGGTCAGGGCCAGGGCCCAGGGTTAGGGTTGTTTTAGGGTCAGGGCCAGGGCCCAGGGTTAGGCTTGTTTTCGTGCCAGGGCCCAGGGTTAGGGTTGTTTTAGGGTCAGGGCCAGGGCCCAGGCTTAGGGTTGCTTTAGGGTCAGGGCCAGGGCCCAGGGTTAGGGTTGTTTTAGGATTAGGGCCAGGGCCCAGGGTTAGGCTTGTTTTAGTGCCAGGGCCCAGGGTTAGGGTTTTTTTAGGTTCGTGGCCCAGGGTTAGGCTTGTTTTAGGATCAGGGCCCAGGGTTAGGGTTGTTTTAGGGTCATGGCCAGGGCCCAGGGTTAGGGTTGTTTTAGGGTCAGGGCCAGGGCCCAGGGTTAGGGTTGTTTTAAGATCAGGGCCATGGCCCAGGTTTAGGCTTGTTTTAGGGTCACGGCCAGGTCCCAGGGTTAGGGTTGTTTTACTGCCAGGGCCCAGGGTTAGGTTTGTTTTAGGGTCAGGTCCAGGGCCCAGGGTTAGGCTTGTTTTAGTGCCAGGGCCCAGGGTTAGGGTTTTTTTAGGTTCGTGACCCAGGGTTAGGCTTGTTTTAGGATCAGGGCCCAGGGTTAGGGTTGTTTTAGGGTCATGGCCAGGGCCCAGGGTTAGGCTTGTTTTAGGGTCAGGGACAGGGCCCAGCGTTTGGGTTGTTTTAGGGTCAGGGCCAGGGCCCAGGGTTAGGGTTGTTTTAGGGTCAGGTCCTGGGCCCAGGGTTAGGGTTGTTTTTGTGCCAGGGCCCAGGATTAGGGTTGTTTTAGGGTCAGGGTCAGGGCCCAGGTTTACGGTTGTTTTAGGTCATGGCCAGGGCCCAGGGATAGGGTTGTTTTAGGGTCTGGGCCAGGGCCCAGGGTTAGGGTTGTTTTAGGGTCAGGGCCAGGGCCCAGGGTCAGGTTTGTTTTAGGTCAGGGCCAGGGCCCAGCATTAGGGTTGTTTTAGGGTGAGGGCCAGGGCCCAGGTTTAGGCTTGTTTTAGGCTCAGGGCCAGGGCCCACTGTTAGGGTTGTTTTAGGTTCAGGGCCAGGGCCCAGGATTAGGCTTGTTTTAGGGTCATGGACAGGGCCCAGGGTTAGGCTTGTTTTAGGCTCAGGGTCAGGGCCCAGTGTTAGGGTTGTTTTAGGTTCAGGGCCAGGGCCCAGGATTAGGCTTGTTTTAGGGTCAAGGACAGGGCCCAGGGTTAGGGTTGTTTTAGGATCAGGACCTGGGCCCAGGATTAGGCTTGTTTTAGTGCCAGGGTCCAGGGTTAGGGTTGTTTTAGTGTCAGGGCCAGGGCCCAGGTTTAGGGTTGTTTTAGGTCAGGGCCAGGGCCCAGGGTTAGGGTTGTTTTAGGTCAGGGCCAGGTCCCAGGGTTAGGGTTGTTTTAGGGTCAGGGCCAGGGCCCAGGGTTAGGGTTGTTGTAGGGTCAGGGCCAGGTCCCAGGTTTAGGCTTGTTTTATTGTCAGGGCCAGGGACCAGGGTTAGGCTTGTTTTAGGGTCAGGGCCAGGGCCGAGCGTTAGGCTTGTTTTAGGGTCAGGGACAGGGCTCATGGTTAGGGTTGTTTTAGGGTCAGGGCCATGGCCCAAGGTTATGCTTGTTTTAGGGTCAGGGCCAGGGCCCAGGGTTAGGGTTGTTTTAGGGTCAGGACCTGGGCCCAGTGTTAGGCTTGTTTTAGTGCCAGGGCCCAGGGTTACGGTTGTTTTAAGGTCAGGGCCAGGGACCAGGGTTAGGCTTGTTTTAGTGCCAGGGCCCAGGGTTCGGGTTGTTTTAGGGTCAGGGCCAGGGCCCAGGTTCAGGTTTGTTTAAGGTCAGTGCCAGGGCCCAGCATTAGGATTGTTTTAGGGTCAGGGCCAGGGCCCAGGTTTAGGGGTGTTTTAGGGTCAGGGCCAGGTCCCAGCGTTAGCGTTGTTTTAGGGTCAGGGCCAGGGCCCTGGGTTAGGCTTCTTTTAGGGTCCGGGACAGGTCCCAGGGTTAGGCTTGTTTTAGGGTCAGGGCCAGGGCCCAGGGTTAGGCTTGTTTTAGGGTCAGGGACAGGGCCCAGCGTTAGGGTTGTTTTAGGGTCAGGGCCAGGGCCCAGGGTTAGGCTTGTTTTAGGGTCAGGGCGAGGGCCCAGGTTTAGGGTTGTTTTAGGGTCAGGGCCAGGGCCCAGGGTTAGGCTTGTTATAGGGTCAGTGCCAGGGCTCAGGGTTAGGGGTGTTTTAGGGTCATGTCCAGGGCCCAGGGTTTGGGTTGTTTTAGGGTCAGGCCAGGGCCCAGGGTTAGGGTTGTTTTAGGGTCAGGGCCAGGGCCCAGGGTTAGGCTTGTTTTAGTGCCAGGGCCCAGGGTTAGGGTTTTTTTAGGTTCGTGGCCGAGGGTTAGGCTTGTTTTAGGATCAGGGCCCAGGGTTAGGGTTGTTTTAGGGTCATGGCCAGGGCCCAGGGTTAGGGTTGTTTTAGGGTCAGGGCCAGGGCCCAGGGTTAGGGTTGTTTTAAGATCAGGGCCATGGCCCAGGTTTAGGCTTGTTTTAGGGTCACGGCCAGGTCCCAGGGTTACGGTTGTTTTACTGCCAGGGCCCAGGGTTAGGGTTGTTTTAGGGTCAGGTCCAGGGCCCAGGGTTAGGCTTGTTTTAGTGCCAGGGCCCAGGGTTAGGGTTTTTTTAGGTTCGTGGCCCAGGGTTAGGCTTGTTTTCGGATCAGGGCCCAGGGTTAGGGTTGTTTTAGGGTCATGGCCAGGGCCCAGGGTTAGGCTTGTTTAAGGGTCAGGGACAGGGCCCAGCGTTAGGGTTGTTTTAGGGTCAGGGCCAGGGCCCAGGGTTAGGGTTGTTTTAGGGTCAGGTCTTGGGCCCAGGGTTAGGGTTGTTTTTGTGCCAGGGCCCAGGATTAGGGTTGTTTTAGGGTCAGGGCCAGGGCCCAGGGTTACGGTTGTTTTAGGTCATGGCCAGGGCCCAGGGATAGGGTTGTTTTAGGGTCTGGGCCAGGGCCCAGGGTTAGGGTTGTTTTAGGGTCAGGGCCAGGGCCCAGGGTCAGGTTTGTTTTAGGTCAGGGCCAGGGCCCAGCATTAGGGTTGTTTTAGGGTCAGGGCCAGGGCCCAGGTTTAGGCTTGTTTTAGGCTCAGGGCCAGGGCCCACTGTTAGGGTTGTTTTAGGTTCAGGGCCAGGGCCCAGGATTAGGCTTGTTTTAGGGTCAAGGACAGGGCCCAGTGTTAGGCTTGTTTTAGGCTCAGGGCCAGGGCCCAGTGTTAGGGTTGTTTTAGGTTCAGGGCCAGGGCCCAGGTTTAGGCTTGTTTTAGGGTCAAGGACAGGGCCCAGGGTTAGGGTTGTTTTAGGATCAGGACCTGGGCCCAGGATTAGGCTTGTTTTAGTGCCAGGGTCCAGGGTTAGGGTTGTTTTAGTGTCAGGGCCAGGGCCCGGGTTTAGGGTTGTTTTAGGTCAGGGCCAGGGCCCAGGGTTAGGGTTGTTTTAGGTCAGGGCCAGGTCCCAGGGTTAGGGTTGTTTTAGGGTCAGGGCCAGGGCCCAGGGTTAGGGTTGTTGTAGGGTCAGGGCCAGGTCCCAGGTTTAGGCTTGTTTTAGGGTCAGGGCCAGGGCCCAGGGTTAGGCTTGTTTTAGGGTCAGGGCCAGGGCCGAGCGTTAGGCTTGTTTTAGGGTCAGGGACAGGGCTCATGGTTAGGGTTGTTTTAGGGTCAGGGCCATGGCCCAGGGTTATGCTTGTTTTAGGGTCAGGGCCAGGGCCCAGGGTTAGGGTTGTTTTAGGGTCAGGACCTGGGCCCAGTGTTAGGCTTGTTTTAGTGCCAGGGCCCAGGGTTACGGTTGTTTTAAGGTCAGGGCCAGGGACCAGGGTTAGGCTTGTTTTAGTGCCAGGGCCCAGGGTTCGGGTTGTTTTAGGGTCAGGGCCAGGGCCCAGGTTCAGGTATGTTTAAGGTCAGTGCCAGGGCCCAGCATTAGGATTGTTTTAGGGTCAGGGCCAGGGCCCAGGTTTAGGGGTGTTTTAGGGTCAGGGCCAGGGCCCAGCGTTAGGGTTGTTTTAGGGTCAGGGCCAGGGCCCTGGGTTAGGCTTCTTTTAGGGTCCGGGACAGGTCCCAGGGTTAGGCTTGTTTTAGGGTCAGGGCCAGGGCCCAGGGTTAGGCTTGTTTTAGGGTCAGGGACAGGGCCCAGCGTTAGGGTTGTTTTAGGGTCAGGGCCAGGGCCCAGGGTTAGGCTTGTTTTAGGGTCAGGGCCAGGGCCCAGGGTTAGGCTTGTTTTAGGGTCAGGGCCAGGGCCCAGGGTTAGGGTTGTTTTAGGGTCAGGTCCTGGGCGCAGGTTTAGGGTTGTTTTAGTGCAAGGGCCAAGGGTTAGGGTTGTTTTAGGGTCATGTCCAGGGCCCAGGGTTAGGGTTGTTTTAGGGTCAGGCCAGGGCCCAGGGTTAGGGTTGTTTTAGGGTCAGGGCCAGGGCCCAGGGTAAGGGTTGTTTTAGGGTCAGGGCCAGGGTCCAGGGTTAGGCTTGTTTTAGGGTCAGTGCCAGGGCTCAGGGTTAGGGGTGTTTTAGGGTCATGTCCAGGGCCCAGGGTTAGGGTTGTTTTAGGGTCAGGCCAGGGCCCAGGTTACGGTTGTTTTAGGGTCAGGGCCAGGGCCCAGGATAAGCGTTGTTTTAGGGTCAGGGTCAGGGTCCAGGGTAAGGGTTTTTTCAGTGTCAGGGCCAGGGCCCAGGGTTAGGGTTGTTTTAGGGTCAGGGCCAGGGCCCAGGGTCATGGTTATTTCAGGGTCAGTGCCCTGGGTTGAGGTTGTTTTAGGGTCAGTGCGCAGGGTTAGGGTTGTTTTATGATCAGGTCCAGGGCCCAGTGTTAGGCTTGTTTTAGTGTCAGGGCCAGGGCCCAGCGTTAGGGTTGTTTTAACGTCAGGGCCAAGGCCCAGGTTTAGGCTTGTTTTAGGGTCACGGCCAGGTCCCAGGCTTAGGGTTGTTTTAGGGTCAGGGCCCAGGGTTAGGGTTGTTTTAGGGTGACTGCCCATGGTTGGGTTTATTTTAGGGTCAGGGCCAGGGCCCAGGGTTTGGTTTGTTTTAGGGTCAGGGCCAGGGCCCAGGGTTAGGGTTGTTTTAGGGTCAGGGCCAGGGCCCAGGGTTAGGCTTGTTTTCGTGCCAGGGCCCAGGGTTAGGGTTGTTTTAGGGTCAGGGCCAGGGCCCAGGCTTAGGGTTGCTTTAGGTTCAGGGCCAGGGCCCAGGGTTAGGGTTGTTTTAGGGTTAGGGCCAGGGCCCAGGGTTAGGCTTGTTTTAGTGCCAGGGCCCAGGGTTAGGGTTTTTTTAGGTTCGTGGCCCAGGGTTAGGCTTGTTTTAGGATCAGGGCCGAGGGTTAGGGTTGTTTTAGGGTCATGGCCAGGGCCCAGGTTTAGGGTTGTTTTAGGGTCAGGGCCAGGGCCCAGGGTTAGGGTTGTTTTAAGATCAGGGCCATGGCCCAGGTTTAGGCTTGTTTTAGGGTCACGGCCAGGTCCCAGGGTTAGGGTTGTTTTACTGCCAGGGCCCAGGGTTAGGTTTGTTTTAGGGTCAGGTCCAGGGCCCAGGGTTAGGCTTGTTTTAGTGCCAGGGCCCAGGGTTAGGGTTTTTTTAGGTTCGTGGCCCAGGGTTAGGCTTGTTTTAGGATCAGGGCCCAGGGTTAGGGTTGTTTTAGGGTCATGGCCAGGGCCCAGGGTTAGGCTTGTTTTAGGGTCAGGGACAGGGCCCAGCGTTTGGGTTGTTTTAGGGTCAGGGCCAGGGCCCAGGGTTAGGGTTGTTTTAGGGTCAGGTCCTGGGCCAAGGGTTAGGGTTGTTTTTGTGCCAGGGCCCAGGATTAGGGTTGTTTTAGGGTCAGGGCCAGGGCCCAGCGTTAGGGTTGTTTTAATGTCAGGGCCAAGGCCCAGGTTTAGGCTTGTTTTAGGGTCACGGCCAGGTCCCAGGCTTAGGGTTGTTTTAGGGTCAGGGCCCAGGGTTAGGGTTGTTTTAGGGTGACTGCCCATGGTTGGGTTTATTTTAGGGTCAGGGCCAGGGCCCAGGGTTTGGTTTGTTTTAGGGTCAGGGCCAGGGCCCAGGGTTAGGGTTGTTTTAGGGTCAGGGCCAGGGCCCAGGGTTAGGCTTGTTTTCGTGCCAGGGCCCAGGGTTAGGGTTGTTTTAGGGTCAGGGCCAGGGCCCAGGCTTAGGGTTGCTTTAGGGTCAGGGCCAGGGCCCAGGGTTAGGGTTGTTTTAGGGTTAGGGCCAGGGCCCAGGGTTAGGCTTGTTTTAGTGCCAGGGCCCAGGGTTAGGGTTTTTTTAGGTTCGTGGCCCAGGGTTAGGCTTGTTTTAGGATCAGGGCCCAGGGTTAGGGTTGTTTTAGGGTCATGGCCAGGGCCCAGGGTTAGGGTTGTTTTAGGGTCAGGGCCAGGGCCCAGGGTTAGGGTTGTTTTAAGATCAGGGCCATGGCCCAGGTTTAGGCTTGTTTTAGGGTCACGGCCAGGTCCCAGGGTTAGGGTTGTTTTACTGCCAGGGCCCAGGGTTAGGTTTGTTTTAGGGTCAGGTCCAGGGCCCAGGGTTAGGCTTGTTTTAGTGCCAGGGCCCAGGGTTAGGGTTTTTTTAGGTTCGTGACCCAGGGTTAGGCTTGTTTTAGGATCAGGGCCCAGGGTTAGGGTTGTTTTAGGGTCATGGCCAGGGCCCAGGGTTAGGCTTGTTTTAGGGTCAGGGACAGGGCCCAGGGTGAGGGTTGTTTTAGGGTCAGGGCCAGGGCCCAGGGTTAGGGTTGTTTTAGGGTCAGGTCCTGGGCCCAGGGTTAGGGTTGTTTTTGTGCCAGGGCCCAGGATTAGGGTTGTTTTAGGGTCAGGGTCAGGGCCCAGGTTTACGGTTGTTTTAGGTCATGGCCAGGGCCCAGGGATAGGGTTGTTTTAGGGTCTGGGCCAGGGCCCAGGGTTAGGGTTGTTTTAGGGTCAGGGCCAGGGCCCAGGGTCAGGTTTGTTTTAGGTCAGGGCCAGGGCCCAGCATTAGGGTTGTTTTAGGGTGAGGGCCAGGGCCCAGGTTTAGGCTTGTTTTAGGCTCAGGGCCAGGGCCCACTGTTAGGGTTGTTTTAGGTTCAGGGCCAGGGCCCAGGATTAGGCTTGTTTTAGGGTCATGGACAGGGCCCAGGGTTAGGCTTGTTTTAGGCTCAGGGCCAGGGCCCAGTGTTAGGGTTGTTTTAGGTTCAGGGCCAGGGCCCAGGATTAGGCTTGTTTTAGGGTCAAGGACAGGGCCCAGGGTTAGGGTTGTTTTAGGATCAGGACCTGGGCCCAGGATTAGGCTTGTTTTAGTGCCAGGGTCCAGGGTTAGGGTTGTTTTAGTGTCAGGGCCAGGGCCCAGGTTTAGGGTTGTTTTAGGTCAGGGCCAGGGCCCAGGGTTAGGGTTGTTTTAGGTCAGGGCCAGGTCCCAGGGTTAGGGTTGTTTTAGGGTCAGGGCCAGGGCCCAGGGTTAGGGTTGTTGTAGGGTCAGGGCCAGGTCCCAGGTTTAGGCTTGTTTTATTGTCAGGGCCAGGGACCAGGGTTAGGCTTGTTTTAGGGTCAGGGCCAGGGCCCAGGGTTAGGCTTGTTATAGGGTCAGTGCCAGGGCTCAGGGTTAGGGGTGTTTTAGGGTCATGTCCAGGGCCCAGGGTTTGGGTTGTTTTAGGGTCAGGCCAGGGCCCAGGGTTAGGGTTGTTTTAGGGTCAGGGCCAGGGCCCAGGGTTAGGCTTGTTTTAGTGCCAGGGCCCAGGGTTAGGGTTTTTTTAGGTTCGTGGCCGAGGGTTAGGCTTGTTTTAGGATCAGGGCCCAGGGTTAGGGTTGTTTTAGGGTCATGGCCAGGGCCCAGGGTTAGGGTTGTTTTAGGGTCAGGGCCAGGGCCCAGGGTTAGGGTTGTTTTAAGATCAGGGCCATGGCCCAGGTTTAGGCTTGTTTTAGGGTCACGGCCAGGTCCCAGGGTTACGGTTGTTTTACTGCCAGGGCCCAGGGTTAGGGTTGTTTTAGGGTCAGGTCCAGGGCCCAGGGTTAGGCTTGTTTTAGTGCCAGGGCCCAGGGTTAGGGTTTTTTTAGGTTCGTGGCCCAGGGTTAGGCTTGTTTTAGGATCAGGGCCCAGGGTTAGGGTTGTTTTAGGGTCATGGCCAGGGCCCAGGGTTAGGCTTGTTTAAGGGTCAGGGACAGGGCCCAGCGTTAGGGTTGTTTTAGGGTCAGGGCCAGGGCCCAGGGTTAGGGTTGTTTTAGGGTCAGGTCTTGGGCCCAGGGTTAGGGTTGTTTTTGTGCCAGGGCCCAGGATTAGGGTTGTTTTAGGGTCAGGGCCAGGGCCCAGGGTTACGGTTGTTTTAGGTCATGGCCAGGGCCCAGGGATAGGGTTGTTTTAGGGTCTGGGCCAGGGCCCAGGGTTAGGGTTGTTTTAGGGTCAGGGCCAGGGCCCAGGGTCAGGTTTGTTTTAGGTCAGGGCCAGGGCCCAGCATTAGGGTTGTTTTAGGGTCAGGGCCAGGGCCCAGGTTTAGGCTTGTTTTAGGCTCAGGGCCAGGGCCCACTGTTAGGGTTGTTTTAGGTTCAGGGCCAGGGCCCAGGATTAGGCTTGTTTTAGGGTCAAGGACAGGGCCCAGTGTTAGGCATGTTTTAGGCTCAGGGCCAGGGCCCAGTGTTAGGGTTGTTTTAGGTTCAGGGCCAGGGCCCAGGTTTAGGCTTGTTTTAGGGTCAAGGACAGGGCCCAGGGTTAGGGTTGTTTTAGGATCAGGACCTGGGCCCAGGATTAGGCTTGTTTTAGTGCCAGGGTCCAGGGTTAGGGTTGTTTTAGTGTCAGGGCCAGGGCCCGGGATTAGGGTTGTTTTAGGTCAGGGCCAGGGCCCAGGGTTAGGGTTGTTTTAGGTCAGGGCCAGGTCCCAGGGTTAGGGTTGTTTTAGGGTCAGGGCCAGGGCCCAGGGTTAGGGTTGTTGTAGGGTCAGGGCCAGGTCCCAGGTTTAGGCTTGTTTTAGGGTCAGGGCCAGGGCCCAGGGTTAGGCTTGTTTTAGGGTCAGGGCCAGGGCCGAGCGTTAGGCTTGTTTTAGGGTCAGGGACAGGGCTCATGGTTAGGGTTGTTTTAGGGTCAGGGCCATGGCCCAGGGTTATGCTTGTTTTAGGGTCAGGGCCAGGGCCCAGGGTTAGGGTTGTTTTAGGGTCAGGACCTGGGCCCAGTGTTAGGCTTGTTTTAGTGCCAGGGCCCAGGGTTACGGTTGTTTTAAGGTCAGGGCCAGGGACCAGGGTTAGGCTTGTTTTAGTGCCAGGGCCCAGGGTTCGGGTTGTTTTAGGGTCAGGGCCAGGGCCCAGGTTCAGGTATGTTTAAGGTCAGTGCCAGGGCCCAGCATTAGGATTGTTTTAGGGTCAGGGCCAGGGCCCAGGTTTAGGGGTGTTTTAGGGTCAGGGCCAGGGCCCAGCGTTAGGGTTGTTTTAGGGTCAGGGCCAGGGCCCTGGGTTAGGCTTCTTTTAGGGTCCGGGACAGGTCCCAGGGTTAGGCTTGTTTTAGGGTCAGGGCCAGGGCCCAGGGTTAGGCTTGTTTTAGGGTCAGGGACAGGGCCCAGCGTTAGGGTTGTTTTAGGGTCAGGGCCAGGGCCCAGGGTTAGGCTTGTTTTAGGGTCAGGGCCAGGGCCCAGGGTTAGGCTTGTTTTAGGGTCAGGGCCAGGGCCCAGGGTTAGGGTTGTTTTAGGGTCAGGTCCTGGGCGCAGGTTTAGGGTTGTTTTAGTGCAAGGGCCAAGGGTTAGGGTTGTTTTAGGGTCATGTCCAGGGCCCAGGGTTAGGGTTGTTTTAGGGTCAGGCCAGGGCCCAGGGTTAGGGTTGTTTTAGGGTCAGGGCCAGGGCCCAGGGTAAGGGTTGTTTTAGGGTCAGGGCCAGGGTCCAGGGTTAGGCTTGTTTTAGGGTCAGTGCCAGGGCTCAGGGTTAGGGGTGTTTTAGGGTCATGTCCAGGGCCCAGGGTTAGGGTTGTTTTAGGGTCAGGCCAGGGCCCAGGTTACGGTTGTTTTAGGGTCAGGGCCAGGGCCCAGGATAAGCGTTGTTTTAGGGTCAGGGTCAGGGTCCAGTGTAAGGGTTTTTTCAGTGTCAGGGCCAGGGCCCAGGGTTAGGGTTGTTTTAGGGTCAGGGCCAGGGCCCAGGGTCATGGTTATTTCAGGGTCAGTGCCCTGGGTTGAGGTTGTTTTAGGGTCAGTGCGCAGGGTTAGGGTTGTTTTATGATCAGGTCCAGGGCCCAGTGTTAGGCTTGTTTTAGTGTCAGGGCCAGGGCCCAGCGTTAGGGTTGTTTTAACGTCAGGGCCAAGGCCCAGGTTTAGGCTTGTTTTAGGGTCACGGCCAGGTCCCAGGCTTAGGGTTGTTTTAGGGTCAGGGCCCAGGGTTAGGGTTGTTTTAGGGTGACTGCCCATGGTTGGGTTTATTTTAGGGTCAGGGCCAGGGCCCAGGGTTTGGTTTGTTTTAGGGTCAGGGCCAGGGCCCAGGGTTAGGGTTGTTTTAGGGTCAGGGCCAGGGCCCAGGGTTAGGCTTGTTTTCGTGCCAGGGCCCAGGGTTAGGGTTGTTTTAGGGTCAGGGCCAGGGCCCAGGCTTAGGGTTGCTTTAGGTTCAGGGCCAGGGCCCAGGGTTAGGGTTGTTTTAGGGTCAGGGCCAGGGCCCAGGGTTAGGGTTGTTGTAGGGTCAGGGCCAGGTCCCAGGTTTAGGCTTGTTTTATTGTCAGGGCCAGGGACCAGGGTTAGGCTTGTTTTAGGGTCAGGGCCAGGGCCGAGCGTTAGGCTTGTTTTAGGGTCAGGGACAGGGCTCATGGTTAGGGTTGTTTTAGGGTCAGGGCCATGGCCCAAGGTTATGCTTGTTTTAGGGTCAGGGCCAGGGCCCAGGGTTAGGGTTGTTTTAGGGTCAGGACCTGGGCCCAGTGTTAGGCTTGTTTTAGTGCCAGGGCCCAGGGTTACGGTTGTTTTAAGGTCAGGGCCAGGGACCAGGGTTAGGCTTGTTTTAGTGCCAGGGCCCAGGGTTCGGGTTGTTTTAGGGTCAGGGCCAGGGCCCAGGTTCAGGTTTGTTTAAGGTCAGTGCCAGGGCCCAGCATTAGGATTGTTTTAGGGTCAGGGCCAGGGCCCAGGTTTAGGGGTGTTTTAGGGTCAGGGCCAGGTCCCAGCGTTAGCGTTGTTTTAGGGTCAGGGCCAGGGCCCTGGGTTAGGCTTCTTTTAGGGTCCGGGACAGGTCCCAGGGTTAGGCTTGTTTTAGGGTCAGGGCCAGGGCCCAGGGTTAGGCTTGTTTTAGGGTCAGGGACAGGGCCCAGCGTTAGGGTTGTTTTAGGGTCAGGGCCAGGGCCCAGGGTTAGGCTTGTTTTAGGGTCAGGGCGAGGGCCCAGGTTTAGGGTTGTTTTAGGGTCAGGGCCAGGGCCCAGGGTTAGGCTTGTTATAGGGTCAGTGCCAGGGCTCAGGGTTAGGGGTGTTTTAGGGTCATGTCCAGGGCCCAGGGTTTGGGTTGTTTTAGGGTCAGGCCAGGGCCCAGGGTTAGGGTTGTTTTAGGGTCAGGGCCAGGGCCCAGGATAAGCGTTGTTTTAGGGTCAGGGTCAGGGTCCAGGGTAAGGGTTTTTTCAGTGTCAGGGCCAGGGCCCAGGGTTAGGGTTGTTTTAGGAAATGGGCCAGGGGCCAGGGTTAGGCTTGTTTTGGGTCACGGCAAGGGCCCAGGGTTAGGCTTGTTTTAGTGTCAGGGCCAGGGCCCAGGTTTAGCCTTTTTTTAGGGTCAGGGGCAGGGCCCAGGTTTAGGCTTGTTTTACGGTCAGGGCCAGGGGCCAGGTTTACTTTTTTTTTAGGGTCATGGCCTGGGCCCAGGGTTAGGCTTGTTTTAGTGCCAGGGCCCATGGTTAGGGTTGTTTTAGGGTCAGTGCCAGGGCCCATGCTTAGGCTTGTTTTAGGGTCAGGGCCACGGCCCAGGGTTAGGCTTGTTTTAGGGTCAGGGCCAGGGCCCAGGGTTAGGGTTGTTTTAGGGTCAGGTCCTGGGCGCAGGTTTAGGGTTGTTTTAGTGCAAGGGCCAAGGGTTTGGGTTGTTTTAGGGTCATGTCCAGGGCCCAGGTTTAGGGTTGTTTTAGGGTCAGGCCAGGGCCCAGGGTTAGGGTTGTTTTAGGGTCAGGGCCAGGGCCCAGGGTAAGGGTTGTTTTAGGGTCAGGGCCAGGGTCCAGGGTAAGGGTTTTTTCAGTGTCAGGGCCAGGGCCCAGGGTTAGGGTTGTTTTAGGGTCAGGGCCAGGGCCCAGGGTCATGGTTATTTCAGGGTCAGTGCCGAGGGTTAAGGTTGTTTTAGGGTCAGTGCCCAGTGTTAGGGTTGTTTTATGGTCAGGTCCAGGGCCCAGGGTTAGGCTTGTTTTAGGGTCAGGGCCAGGGCCCAGGGTTAGGGTTGTTTTAAGATCAGGGCCAAGGCCCAGGTTTAGGCTTGTTTTAGGGTCACGGCCAGGTCCCAGGGTTAGGGTTGTTTTAGTGCCAGGGCCCAGGGTTAGGGTTGTTTTAGGGTCAGGGCCAGGGCCCAGGGTTAGGCTTGTTTTAGTGCCAGGGCCCAGGGTTAGGGTTTTTTTAGGTTTGTGGCCCAGGGTTAGGCTTGATTTAGGATCAGGGCCCAGGGTTAGGCTTGTTTTAGTGCCAGGGCCCAGGGTTAGGGTTTTTTTAGGTTCGTGGCCCAGGGTTAGGCTTGTTTTAGGATCAGAGCCCAGGGTTATGGTTGTTTTAGGGTCATGGCCAGGGCCCAGGGTTAGGGTTGTTTTAGGGTCAGGGCCAGGGCCTAGGGTTAGGGTTGTTTTTAGATCAGGGCCAAGGCCCAGGTTTAGGCTTGTTTTAGGGTCACGGCCAGGTCCCAGGGTTAGGGTTGTTTTACTGCCAGGGCCCAGGGTTAGGGTTGTTTTAGGGTCAGGTCCAGGGCCCAGGGTTAGGCTTGTTTTAGTGCCAGGGCCCAGGGTTAGGGTTTTTTTAGGTTCGTGGCCCAGGGTTAGGCTTGTTTTAGGATCAGGGCCCAGGGTTAGGGTTGTTTTAGGGTCATGGCCAGGGCCCAGGGTTAGGGTTGTTTTAGGGTCAGGGCCAGAGCCCAGGGTGAGGGTTGTTTTAGGGTCAGGGACAGGGCCCAGGGTCAGGGTTGTTTTAGGTCAGGGACAGGGCCCAGGGTTAGGCTTGTTTTAGGGTCAGGGACAGGGCCCAGCGTTAGGGTTGTTTTAGGGTCAGGGCCAGGGCCCAGGGTTAGGGTTGTTTTAGGGTCAGGTCCTGGGCCCAGGGTTAGGGTTGTTTTTGTGCCAGGGCCCAGGATTAGGGTTGTTTTAGGGTCAGGGTCAGGGCCCAGGGTTACGGTTGTTTTAGGTCATGGCCAGGGCCCAGGGATAGGGTTGTTTTAGGGTCTGGGCCAGGGCCCAGGGTTAGGGTTGTTTTAGGGTCAGGGCCAGGGCCCAGGGTCAGGTTTGTTTTAGGTCAGGGCCAGGGCCCAGCATTAGGGTTGTTTTAGGGTGAGGGCCAGGGCCCAGGTTTCGGCTTGTTTTAGGCTCAGGGCCAGGGCCCACTGTTAGGGTTGTTTTAGGTTCAGGGCCAGGGCCCAGGATTAGGCTTGTTTTAGGGTCAGGGCCAGGGCCCAGGGTTAGGGTTGTTTTAGGGTCAGGACCTGGGCCCAGTGTTAGGCTTGTTTTAGTGCCAGGGCCCAGGGTTACGATTGTTTTAAGGTCAGGGCCAGGGACCAGGGTTAGGCTTGTTTTAGTGCCAGGGCCCAGGGTTCGGGTTGTTTTAGGGTCAGGGCCAGGGCCCAGGTTCAGGTTTGTTTAAGGTCAGTGCCAGGGCCCAGCATTAGGATTGTTTTAGGGTCAGGGCCAGGGCCCAGGTTTAGGGGTGTTTTAGGGTCAGGGCCAGGGCCCAGCGTTAGCGTTGTTTTAGGGTCAGGGCCAGGGCCCTGGGTTAGGCTTCTTTTAGGGTCCGGGACAGGTCCCAGGGTTAGGCTTGTTTTAGGGTCAGGGCCAGGGCCCAGGGTTAGGCTTGTTTTAGGGTCAGGGACAGGGCCCAGCGTTAGGGTTGTTTTAGGGTCAGGGCCAGGGCCCAGGGTTAGGCTTGTTTTAGGGTCAGGGCGAGGGCCCAGGTTTAGGGTTGTTTTAGGGTCAGGGCCAGGGCCCAGGGTTAGGCTTGTTATAGGGTCAGTGCCAGGGCTCAGGGTTAGGGGTGTTTTAGGGTCATGTCCAGGGCCCAGGGTTTGGGTTGTTTTAGGGTCAGGCCAGGGCCCAGGGTTAGGGTTGTTTTAGGGTCAGGGCCAGGGCCCAGGATAAGCGTTGTTTTAGGGTCAGGGTCAGGGTCCAGGGTAAGGGTTTTTTCAGTGTCAGGGCCAGGGCCCAGGGTTAGGGTTGTTTTAGGGAATGGGCCAGGGGCCAGGGTTAGGCTTGTTTTGGGTCACGGCAAGGGCCCAGGGTTAGGCTTGTTTTAGTGTCAGGGCCAGGGCCCAGGTTTAGCCTTTTTTTAGGGTCAGGGGCAGGGCCCAGGTTTAGGCTTGTTTTACGGTCAGGGCCAGGGGCCAGGTTTACTTTTTTTTTAGGGTCATGGCCTGGGCCCAGGGTTAGGCTTGTTTTAGTGCCAGGGACCATGGTTAGGGTTGTTTTAGGGTCAGTGCCAGGGCCCATGCTTAGGCTTGTTTTAGGGTCAGGGCCACGGCCCAGGGTTAGGCTTGTTTTAGGGTCAGGGCCAGGGCCCAGGGTTAGGGTTGTTTTAGGGTCAGGTCCTGGGCGCAGGTTTAGGGTTGTTTTAGTGCAAGGGCCAAGGGTTAGGGTTGTTTTAGGGTCATGTCCAGGGCCCAGGTTTAGGGTTGTTTTAGGGTCAGGCCAGGGCCCAGGGTTAGGGTTGTTTTAGGGTCAGGGCCAGGGCCCAGGGTAAGGGTTGTTTTAGGGTCCGGGCCAGGGTCCAGGGTAAGGGTTTTTTCAGTGTCAGGGCCAGGGCCCAGGGTTAGGGTTGTTTTAGGGTCAGGGCCAGGGCCCAGGGTCATGGTTATTTCAGGGTCAGTGCCGAGGTTTAAGGTTGTTTTAGGGTCAGTGCCCAGTGTTAGGGTTGTTTTATGGTCAGGTCCAGGGCCCAGGGTTAGGCTTGTTTTAGGGTCAGGGCCAGGGCCCAGGGTTAGGGTTGTTTTAAGATCAGGGCCAAGGCCCAGGTTTAGGCTTGTTTTAGGGTCACGGCCAGGTCCCAGGGTTAGGGTTGTTTTAGTGCCAGGGCCCAGGGTTAGGGTTGTTTTAGGGTCAGGGCCAGGGCCCAGGGTTAGGCTTGTTTTAGTGCCAGGGCCCAGGGTTAGGGTTTTTTTAGGTTCGTGGCCCAGGGTTAGGCTTGATTTAGGATCAGGGCCCAGGGTTAGGCTTGTTTTAGTGCCAGAGCCCAGGGTTAGGGTTTTTTTAGGTTCGTGGCCCAGGGTTAGGCTTGTTTTAGGATCAGGGCCCAGGGTTATGGTTGTTTTAGGGTCATGGCCAGGGCCCAGGGTTAGGGTTGTTTTAGGGTCAGGGCCAGGGCCTAGGGTTAGGGTTGTTTTTAGATCAGGGCCAAGGCCCAGGTTTAGGCTTGTTTTAGGGTCACGGCCAGGTCCCAGGGTTAGGGTTGTTTTACTGCCAGGGCCCAGGGTTAGGGTTGTTTTAGGGTCAGGTCCAGGGCCCAGGGTTAGGCTTGTTTTAGTGCCAGGGCCCAGGGTTAGGGTTTTTTTAGGTTCGTGGCCCAGGGTTAGGCTTGTTTTAGGATCAGGGCCCAGGGTTAGGGTTGTTTTAGGGTCATGGCCAGGGCCCAGGGTTAGGGTTGTTTTAGGGTCAGGGCCAGGGCCCAGGGTGAGGGTTGTTTTAGGGTCAGGGACAGGGCCCAGGGTCAGGGTTGTTTTAGGTCAGGGACAGGGCCCAGGGTTAGGCTTGTTTTAGGGTCAGGGACAGGGCCCAGCGTTAGGGTTGTTTTAGGGTCAGGGCCAGGGCCCAGGGTTAGGGTTGTTTTAGGGTCAGGTCCTGGGCCCAGGGTTAGGGTTGTTTTTGTGCCAGGGCCCAGGATTAGGGTTGTTTTAGGGTCAGGGTCAGGGCCCAGGGTTACGGTTGTTTTAGGTCATGGCCAGGGCCCAGGGATAGGGTTGTTTTAGGGTCTGGGCCAGGGCCCAGGGTTAGGGTTGTTTTAGGGTCAGGGCCAGGGCCCAGGGTCAGGTTTGTTTTAGGTCAGGGCCAGGGCCCAGCATTAGGGTTGTTTTAGGGTGAGGGCCAGGGCCCAGGTTTAGGCTTGTTTTAGGCTCAGGGCCAGGGCCCACTGTTAGGGTTGTTTTAGGTTCAGGGCCAGGGCCCAGGATTAGGCTTGTTTTAGGGTCAAGGACAGGGCCCAGGGTTAGGCTTGTTTTAGGCTCAGGGCCAGGGCCCAGTGTTAGGGTTGTTTTAGGTTCAGGGCCAGGGCCCAGGATTAGGCTTGTTTTAGGGTCAAGGACAGGGCCCAGGGTTAGGGTTATTTTAGGATCAGGACCTGGGCCCAGGATTAGGCTTGTTTTAGTGCCAGGGTCCATGGTTAGGGTTGTTTTAGTGTCAGGGCCAGGGCCCAGGTTTAGGGTTGTTTTAGGTCAGGGCCAGGGCCCAGGGTTAGGGTTGTTTTAGGTCAGGGCCAGGTCCCAGGGTTAGGGTTGTTTTAGGGTCAGGGCCAGGGCCCAGGGTTAGGGTTGTTGTAGGGTCAGGGCCAGGTCCTAGGTTTAGGCTTGTTTTAGGGTCAGGGCCAGGGCCCAGGGTTAGGCGTGTTTTAGGGTCAGGGCCAGGGCCGAGCGTTAGGCTTGTTTTAGGGTCAGGGACAGGGCCCATGGTTAGGGTTGTTTTAGGGTCAGGGCCATGGCCCAGGGTTATGCTTGTTTTAGGGTCAGGGCCAGGGCCCAGGGTTAGGGTTGTTTTAGGGTCAGGACCTGGGCCCAGTGTTAGGCTTGTTTTAGTGCCAGGGCCCAGGGTTACGGTTGTTTTAAGGTCAGGGCCAGGGACCAGGGTTAGGCTTGTTTTAGTGCCAGGGCCCAGGGTTTGGGTTGTTTTAGGGTCAGGGCCAGGGCCCAGGTTCAGGTTTGTTTAAGGTCAGTGCCAGGGCCCAGCATTAGGATTGTTTTAGGGTCAGGGCCAGGGCCCAGGTTTAGGGGTGTTTTAGGGTCAGGGCCAGGGCCCAGCGTTAGCGTTGTTTTAGGGTCAGGGCCAGGGCCCTGGGTTAGGCTTCTTTTAGGGTCCGGGACAGGTCCCAGGGTTAGGCTTGTTTTAGGGTCAGGGCCAGGGCCCAGGGTTAGGCTTGTTTTAGGGTCAGGGACAGGGCCCAGCGTTAGGGTTGTTTTAGGGTCAGGGCCAGGGCCCAGGGTTAGGCTTGTTTTAGGGTCAGGGCGAGGGCCCAGGTTTAGGGTTGTTTTAGGGTCAGGGCCAGGGCCCAGGGTTAGGCTTGTTATAGGGTCAGTGCCAGGGCTCAGGGTTAGGGGTGTTTTAGGGTCATGTCCAGGGCCCAGGGTTTGGGTTGTTTTAGGGTCAGGCCAGGGCCCAGGGTTAGGGTTGTTTTAGGGTCAGGGCCAGGGCCCAGGATAAGCGTTGTTTTAGGGTCAGGGTCAGGGTCCAGGGTAAGGGTTTTTTCAGTGTCAGGGCCAGGGCCCAGGGTTAGGGTTGTTTTAGGGTCAGGGCCAGGGCCCAGGATAAGCGTTGTTTTAGGGTCAGGGTCAGGGTCCAGGGTAAGGGTTTTTTCAGTGTCAGGGCCAGGGCCCAGGGTTAGGGTTGTTTTAGGGTCAGGTCCAGGGCCCAGGGTTAGGCTTGTTTTAGTGCCAGGGCCCAGGGTTAGAGTTTTTTTAGGTTCGTGGCCCAGGGTTAGGCTTGTTTTAGGATCAGGGCCCAGGGTTAGGGTTGTTTTAGGGTCATGGCCAGGGCCCAGGGTTAGGGTTGTTTTAGGGTCAGGGCCAGAGCCCAGGGTGTGGGTTGTTTTAGGGTCAGGGACAGGGCCCAGGGTCAGGGTTGTTTTAGGTCAGGGACAGGGCCCAGGGTTAGGCTTGTTTTAGGGTCAGGGACAGGGCCCAGCGTTAGGGTTGTTTTAGGGTCAGGGCCAGGGCCCAGGGTTAGGGTTGTTTTAGGGTCAGGTCCTGGGCCCAGGGTTAGGGTTGTTTTTGTGCCAGGGCCCAGGATTAGGGTTGTTTTAGGGTCAGGGTCAGGGCCCAGGGTTACGGTTGTTTTAGGTCATGGCCAGGGCCCAGGGATAGGGTTGTTTTAGGGTCTGGGCCAGGGCCCAGGGTTAGGGTTGTTTTAGGGTCAGGGCCAGGGCCCAGGGTCAGGTTTGTTTTAGGTCAGGGCCAGGGCCCAGCATTAGGGTTGTTTTAGGGTCAGGGCCAGGGCCCAGGTTTCGGCTTGTTTTAGGCTCAGGGCCAGGGCCCACTGTTAGGGTTGTTTTAGGTTCAGGGCCAGGGCCCAGGATTAGGCTTGTTTTAGGGTCAGGGCCAGGGCCCAGGGTTAGGGTTGTTTTAGGGTCAGGACCTGGGCCCAGTGTTAGGCTTGTTTTAGTGCCAGGGCCCAGGGTTACGGTTGTTTTAAGGTCAGGGCCAGGGACCAGGGTTAGGCTTGTTTTAGTGCCAGGGCCCAGGGTTCGGGTTGTTTTAGGGTCAGGGCCAGGGCCCAGGTTCAGGTTTGTTTAAGGTCAGTGCCAGGGCCCAGCATTAGGATTGTTTTAGGGTCAGGGCCAGGGCCCAGGTTTAGGGGTGTTTTAGGGTCAGGGCCAGGGCCCAGCGTTAGCGTTGTTTTAGGGTCAGGGCCAGGGCCCTGGTTTAGGCTTCTTTTAGGGTCCGGGACAGGTCCCAGGGTTAGGCTTGTTTTAGGGTCAGGGCCAGGGCCCAGGGTTAGGCTTGTTTTAGGGTCAGGGACAGGGCCCAGCGTTATGGTTGTTTTAGGGTCAGGGCCAGGGCCCAGGGTTAGGCTTGTTTTAGGGTCAGGGCGAGGGCCCAGGTTTAGGGTTGTTTTAGGGTCAGGGCCAGGGCCCAGGGTTAGGCTTGTTATAGGGTCAGTGCCAGGGCTCAGGGTTAGGGGTGTTTTAGGGTCATGTCCAGGGCCCAGGGTTTGGGTTGTTTTAGGGTCAGGCCAGGGCCCAGGGTTAGGGTTGTTTTAGGGTCAGGGCCAGGGCCCAGGATAAGCGTTGTTTTAGGGTCAGGGTCAGGGTCCAGGGTAAGGGTTTTTTCAGTGTCAGGGCCAGGGCCCAGGGTTAGGGTTGTTTTAGGGTCAGGGCCAGGGCCCAGGGTCATGGTTATTTCAGGGTCAGTGCCGAGGTTTAAGGTTGTTTTAGGGTCAGTGCCCAGTGTTAGGGTTGTTTTATGGTCAGGTCCAGGGCCCAGGGTTAGGCTTGTTTTAGGGTCAGGGCCAGGGCCCAGGGTTAGGGTTGTTTTAAGATCAGGGCCAAGGCCCAGGTTTAGGCTTGTTTTAGGGTCACGGCCAGGTCCCAGGGTTAGGGTTGTTTTAGTGCCAGGGCCCAGGGTTAGGGTTGTTTTAGGGTCAGGGCCAGGGCCCAGGGTTAGGCTTGTTTTAGTGCCAGGGCCCAGGGTTAGGGTTTTTTTAGGTTCGTGGCCCAGGGTTAGGCTTGATTTAGGATCAGGGCCCAGGGTTAGGCTTGTTTTAGTGCCAGAGCCCAGGGTTAGGGTTTTTTTAGGTTCGTGGCCCAGGGTTAGGCTTGTTTTAGGATCAGGGCCCAGGGTTATGGTTGTTTTAGGGTCATGGCCAGGGCCCAGGGTTAGGGTTGTTTTAGGGTCAGGGCCAGGGCCTAGGGTTAGGGTTGTTTTTAGATCAGGGCCAAGGCCCAGGTTTAGGCTTGTTTTAGGGTCACGGCCAGGTCCCAGGGTTAGGGTTGTTTTACTGCCAGGGCCCAGGGTTAGGGTTGTTTTAGGGTCAGGTCCAGGGCCCAGGGTTAGGCTTGTTTTAGTGCCAGGGCCCAGGGTTAGGGTTTTTTTAGGTTCGTGGCCCAGGGTTAGGCTTGTTTTAGGATCAGGGCCCAGGGTTAGGGTTGTTTTAGGGTCATGGCCAGGGCCCAGGGTTAGGGTTGTTTTAGGGTCAGGGCCAGGGCCCAGGGTGAGGGTTGTTTTAGGGTCAGGGACAGGGCCCAGGGTCAGGGTTGTTTTAGGTCAGGGACAGGGCCCAGGGTTAGGCTTGTTTTAGGGTCAGGGACAGGGCCCAGCGTTAGGGTTGTTTTAGGGTCAGGGCCAGGGCCCAGGGTTAGGGTTGTTTTAGGGTCAGGTCCTGGGCCCAGGGTTAGGGTTGTTTTTGTGCCAGGGCCCAGGATTAGGGTTGTTTTAGGGTCAGGGTCAGGGCCCAGGGTTACGGTTGTTTTAGGTCATGGCCAGGGCCCAGGGATAGGGTTGTTTTAGGGTCTGGGCCAGGGCCCAGGGTTAGGGTTGTTTTAGGGTCAGGGCCAGGGCCCAGGGTCAGGTTTGTTTTAGGTCAGGGCCAGGGCCCAGCATTAGGGTTGTTTTAGGGTGAGGGCCAGGGCCCAGGTTTAGGCTTGTTTTAGGCTCAGGGCCAGGGCCCACTGTTAGGGTTGTTTTAGGTTCAGGGCCAGGGCCCAGGATTAGGCTTGTTTTAGGGTCAAGGACAGGGCCCAGGGTTAGGCTTGTTTTAGGCTCAGGGCCAGGGCCCAGTGTTAGGGTTGTTTTAGGTTCAGGGCCAGGGCCCAGGATTAGGCTTGTTTTAGGGTCAAGGACAGGGCCCAGGGTTAGGGTTATTTTAGGATCAGGACCTGGGCCCAGGATTAGGCTTGTTTTAGTGCCAGGGTCCATGGTTAGGGTTGTTTTAGTGTCAGGGCCAGGGCCCAGGTTTAGGGTTGTTTTAGGTCAGGGCCAGGGCCCAGGGTTAGGGTTGTTTTAGGTCAGGGCCAGGTCCCAGGGTTAGGGTTGTTTTAGGGTCAGGGCCAGGGCCCAGGGTTAGGGTTGTTGTAGGGTCAGGGCCAGGTCCCAGGTTTAGGCTTGTTTTAGGGTCAGGGCCAGGGCCCAGGGTTAGGCGTGTTTTAGGGTCAGGGCCAGGGCCGAGCGTTAGGCTTGTTTTAGGGTCAGGGACAGGGCCCATGGTTAGGGTTGTTTTAGGGTCAGGGCCATGGCCCAGGGTTATGCTTGTTTTAGGGTCAGGGCCAGGGCCCAGGGTTAGGGTTGTTTTAGGGTCAGGACCTGGGCCCAGTGTTAGGCTTGTTTTAGTGCCAGGGCCCAGGGTTACGGTTGTTTTAAGGTCAGGGCCAGGGACCAGGGTTAGGCTTGTTTTAGTGCCAGGGCCCAGGGTTCGGGTTGTTTTAGGGTCAGGGCCAGGGCCCAGGTTCAGGTTTGTTTAAGGTCAGTGCCAGGGCCCAGCATTAGGATTGTTTTAGGGTCAGGGCCAGGGCCCAGGTTTAGGGGTGTTTTAGGGTCAGGGCCAGGGCCCAGCGTTAGCGTTGTTTTAGGGTCAGGGCCAGGGCCCTGGGTTAGGCTTCTTTTAGGGTCCGGGACAGGTCCCAGGGTTAGGCTTGTTTTAGGGTCAGGGCCAGGGCCCAGGGTTAGGCTTGTTTTAGGGTCAGGGACAGGGCCCAGCGTTAGGGTTGTTTTAGGGTCAGGGCCAGGGCCCAGGGTTAGGCTTGTTTTAGGGTCAGGGCGAGGGCCCAGGTTTAGGGTTGTTTTAGGGTCAGGGCCAGGGCCCAGGGTTAGGCTTGTTATAGGGTCAGTGCCAGGGCTCAGGGTTAGGGGTGTTTTAGGGTCATGTCCAGGGCCCAGGGTTTGGGTTGTTTTAGGGTCAGGCCAGGGCCCAGGGTTAGGGTTGTTTTAGGGTCAGGGCCAGGGCCCAGGATAAGCGTTGTTTTAGGGTCAGGGTCAGGGTCCAGGGTAAGGGTTTTTTCAGTGTCAGGGCCAGGGCCCAGGGTTAGGGTTGTTTTAGGGAATGGGCCAGTGGCCAGGGTTAGGCTTGTTTTGGGTCACGGCAAGGGCCCAGGGTTAGGCTTGTTTTAGTGTCAGGGCCAGGGCCCAGGTTTAGCCTTTTTTTAGGGTCAGGGGCAGGGCCCAGGTTTAGGCTTGTTTTACGGTCAGGGCCAGGGGCCAGGTTTACTTTTTTTTTAGGGTCATGGCCTGGGCCCCGGGTTAGGCTTGTTTTAGTGCCAGGGCCCATGGTTAGGGTTGTTTTAGGGTCAGTGCCAGGGCCCATGCTTAGGCTTGTTTTAGGGTCAGGGCCACGGCCCAGGGTTAGGCTTGTTTTAGGGTCAGGGCCAGGGCCCAGGGTTAGGGTTGTTTTAGGGTCAGGTCCTGGGCGCAGGTTTAGGGTTGTTTTAGTGCAAGGGCCAAGGGTTAGGGTTGTTTTAGGGTCATGTCCAGGGCCCAGGTTTAGGGTTGTTTTAGGGTCAGGCCAGGGCCCAGGGTTAGGGTTGTTTTAGGGTCAGGGCCAGGGCCCAGGGTAAGGGTTGTTTTAGGGTCAGGGCCAGGGTCCAGGGTAAGGGTTTTTTCAGTGTCAGGGCCAGGGCCCAGGGTTAGGGTTGTTTTAGGGTCAGGGCCAGGGCCCAGGGTCATGGTTATTTCAGGGTCAGTGCCGAGGGTTAAGGTTGTTTTAGGGTCAGTGCCCAGTGTTAGGGTTGTTTTATGGTCAGGTCCAGGGCCCAGGGTTAGGCTTGTTTTAGGGTCAGGGCCAGGGCCCAGGGTTAGGGTTGTTTTAAGATCAGGGCCAAGGCCCAGGTTTAGGCTTGTTTTAGGGTCACGGCCAGGTCCCAGGGTTAGGGTTGTTTTAGTGCCAGGGCCCAGGGTTAGGGTTGTTTTAGGGTCAGGGCCAGGGCCCAGGGTTAGGCTTGTTTTAGTGCCAGGGCCCAGGGTTAGGGTTTTTTTAGGTTTGTGGCCCAGGGTTAGGCTTGATTTAGGATCAGGGCCCAGGGTTAGGCTTGTTTTAGGGCCAGGGCCCAGGGTTAGGGTTTTTTTAGGTTCGTGGCCCAGGGTTAGGCTTGTTTTAGGATCAGGGCCCAGGGTTATGGTTGTTTTAGGGTCATGGCCAGGGCCCAGGGTTAGGGTTGTTTTAGGGTCAGGGCCAGGGCCTAGGGTTAGGGTTGTTTTTAGATCAGGGCCAAGGCCCAGGTTTAGGCTTGATTTAGGGTCACGGCCAGGTCCCAGGGTTAGGGTTGTTTTACTGCCAGGGCCCAGGGTTAGGGTTGTTTTAGGGTCAGGTCCAGGGCACAGGGTTAGGCTTGTTTTAGTGCCAGGGCCCAGGGTTAGGGTTTTTTTAGGTTCGTGGCCCACGGTTAGGCTTGTTTTAGGATCAGGGCCCAGGGTTAGGGTTGTTTTAGGGTCATGGCCAGGGCCCAGGGTTAGGGTTGTTTTAGGGTCAGGGCCAGAGCCCAGGGTGAGGGTTGTTTTAGGGTCAGGGACAGGGCCCAGGGTCAGGGTTGTTTTAGGTCAGGGACAGGGCCCAGGGTTAGGCTTGTTTTAGGGTCAGGGACAGGGCCCAGCGTTAGGGTTGTTTTAGGGTCAGGGCCAGGGCCCAGGGTTAGGGTTGTTTTAGGGTCAGGTCCTGGGCCCAGGGTTAGGGTTGTTTTTGTGCCAGGGCCCAGGATTAGGGTTGTTTTAGGGTCAGGGTCAGGGCCCAGGGTTACGGTTGTTTTAGGTCATGGCCAGGGCCCAGGGATAGGGTTGTTTTAGGGTCTGGGCCAGGGCCCAGGGTTAGGGTTGTTTTAGGGTCAGGGCCAGGGCCCAGGGTCAGGTTTGTTTTAGGTCAGGGCCAGGGCCCAGCATTAGGGTTGTTTTAGGGTGAGGGCCAGGGCCCAGGTTTCGGCTTGTTTTAGGCTCAGGGCCAGGGCCCACTGTTAGGGTTGTTTTAGGTTCAGGGCCAGGGCCCAGGATTAGGCTTGTTTTAGGGTCAGGGCCAGGGCCCAGGGTTAGGGTTGTTTTAGGGTCAGGACCTGGGCCCAGTGTTAGGCTTGTTTTAGTGCCAGGGCCCAGGGTTACGGTTGTTTTAAGGTCAGGGCCAGGGACCAGGGTTAGGCTTGTTTTAGTGCCAGGGCCCAGGGTTCGGGTTGTTTTAGGGTCAGGGCCAGGGCCCAGGTTCAGGTTTGTTTAAGGTCAGTGCCAGGGCCCAGCATTAGGATTGTTTTAGGGTCAGGGCCAGGGCCCAGGTTTAGGGGTGTTTTAGGGTCAGGGCCAGGGCCCAGCGTTAGCGTTGTTTTAGGGTCAGGGCCAGGGCCCTGGTTTAGGCTTCTTTTAGGGTCCGGGACAGGTCCCAGGGTTAGGCTTGTTTTAGGGTCAGGGCCAGGGCCCAGGGTTAGGCTTGTTTTAGGGTCAGGGACAGGGCCCAGCGTTATGGTTGTTTTAGGGTCAGGGCCAGGGCCCAGGGTTAGGCTTGTTTTAGGGTCAGGGCGAGGGCCCAGGTTTAGGGTTGTTTTAGGGTCAGGGCCAGGGCCCAGGGTTAGGCTTGTTATAGGGTCAGTGCCAGGGCTCAGGGTTAGGGGTGTTTTAGGGTCATGTCCAGGGCCCAGGGTTTGGGTTGTTTTAGGGTCAGGCCAGGGCCCAGGGTTAGGGTTGTTTTAGGGTCAGGGCCAGGGCCCAGGATAAGCGTTGTTTTAGGGTCAGGGTCAGGGTCCAGGGTAAGGGTTTTTTCAGTGTCAGGGCCAGGGCCCAGGGTTAGGGTTGTTTTAGGGAATGGGCCAGGGGCCAGGGTTAGGCTTGTTTTGGGTCACGGCAAGGGCCCAGGGTTAGGCTTGTTTTAGTGTCAGGGCCAGGGCCCAGGTTTAGCCTTTTTTTAGGGTCAGGGGCAGGGCCCAGGTTTAGGCTTGTTTTACGGTCAGGGCCAGGGGCCAGGTTTACTTTTTTTTTAGGGTCATGGCCTGGGCCCAGGGTTAGGCTTGTTTTAGTGCCAGGGCCCATGGTTAGGGTTGTTTTAGGGTCAGTGCCAGGGCCCATGCTTAGGCTTGTTTTAGGGTCAGGGCCACGGCCCAGGGTTAGGCTTGTTTTAGGGTCAGGGCCAGGGCCCAGGGTTAGGGTTGTTTTAGGGTCAGGTCCTGGGCGCAGGTTTAGGGTTGTTTTAGTGCAAGGGCCAAGGGTTAGGGTTGTTTTAGGGTCATGTCCAGGGCCCAGGTTTAGGGTTGTTTTAGGGTCAGGCCAGGGCCCAGGGTTAGGGTTGTTTTAGGGTCAGGGCCAGGGCCCAGGGTAAGGGTTGTTTTAGGGTCAGGGCCAGGGTCCAGGGTAAGGGTTTTTTCAGTGTCAGGGCCAGGGCCCAAGGTTAGGGTTGTTTTAGGGTCAGGGCCAGGGCCCAGGGTCATGGTTATTTCAGGGTCAGTGCCGAGGGTTAAGGTTGTTTTAGGGTCAGTGCCCAGTGTTAGGGTTGTTTTATGGTCAGGGCCAGGGCCCAGGGTTAGGCTTGTTTTAGGGTCAGGGCGAGGGCCCAGGTTTAAGGTTGTTTTAGGGTCAGGGCCAGGGCCCAGGGTTAGGCTTGTTATAGGGTCAGTGCCAGGGCTCAGGGTTAGGGGTGTTTTAGGGTCATGTCCAGGGCCCAGGGTTAGGGTTGTTTTAGGGTCAGGCCAGGGCCCAGGGTTAGGGTTGTTTTAGGGTCAGGGCCAGGGCCCAGGGTTAGGGTTGTTTTAGGGTCAGGTCCTGGGCCCAGGGTTAGGGTTGTTTTTGTGCCAGGGCCCAGGATTAGGGTTGTTTTAGGGTCAGGGTCAGGGCCCAGGGTTACGGTTGTTTTAGGTCATGGCCAGGGCCCAGGGATAGGGTTGTTTTAGGGTCTGGGCCAGGGCCCAGGGTTAGGGTTGTTTTAGGGTCAGGGCCAGGGCCCAGGGTCAGGTTTGTTTTAGGTCAGGGCCAGGGCCCAGCATTAGGGTTGTTTTAGGGTGAGGGCCAGGGCCCAGGTTTAGGCTTGTTTTAGGCTCAGGGCCAGGGCCCACTGTTAGGGTTGTTTTAGGTTCAGGGCCAGGGCCCAGGATTAGGCTTGTTTTAGGGTCAAGGACAGGGCCCAGGGTTAGGCTTGTTTTAGGCTCAGGGCCAGGGCCCAGTGTTAGGGTTGTTTTAGGTTCAGGGCCAGGGCCCAGGATTAGGCTTGTTTTAGGGTCAAGGACAGGGCCCAGGGTTAGGGTTGTTTTAGGATCAGGACCTGCGCCCAGGATTAGGCTTGTTTTAGTGCCAGGGTCCATGGTTAGGGTTGTTTTAGTGTCAGGGCCAGGGCCCAGGTTTAGGGTTGTTTTAGGTCAGGGCCAGGGCCCAGGGTTAGGGTTGTTTTAGGTCAGGGCCAGGTCCCAGGGTTAGGGTTGTTTTAGGGTCAGGGCCAGGGCCCAGGGTTAGGGTTGTTGTAGGGTCAGGGCCAGGTCCCAGGTTTAGGCTTGTTTTAGGGTCAGGGCCAGGGCCCAGGGTTAGGCGTGTTTTAGGGTCAGGGCCAGGGCCGAGCGTTAGGCTTGTTTTAGGGTCAGGGACAGGGCCCATGGTTAGGGTTGTTTTAGGGTCAGGGCCATGGCCCAGGGTTATGCTTGTTTTAGGGTCAGGGCCAGGGCCCAGGGTTAGGGTTGTTTTAGGGTCAGGACCTGGGCCCAGTGTTAGGCTTGTTTTAGTGCCAGGGCCCAGGGTTACGGTTGTTTTAAGGTCAGGGCCAGGGACCAGGGTTAGGCTTGTTTTAGTGCCAGGGACCAGGGTTCGGGTTGTTTTAGGGTCAGGGCCAGGGCCCAGGTTCAGGTTTGTTTAAGGTCAGTGCCAGGGCCCAGCATTAGGATTGTTTTAGGGTCAGGGCCAGGGCCCAGGTTTAGGGGTGTTTTAGGGTCAGGGCCAGGTCCCAGCGTTAGGGTTGTTTTAGGGTCAGGGCCAGGGCCCTGGGTTAGGCTTCTTTTAGGGTCCGGGACAGGTCCCAGGGTTAGGCTTGTTTTAGGGTCAGGGCCAGGGCCCAGGGTTAGGCTTGTTTTAGGGTCAGGGACAGGGCCCAGCGTTAGGGTTGTTTTAGGGTCAGGGCCAGGGCCCAGGGTTAGGCTTGTTTTAGGGTCAGGGCGAGGGCCCAGGTTTAAGGTTGTTTTAGGGTCAGGGCCAGGGCCCAGGGTTAGGCTTGTTATAGGGTCCGTGCCAGGGCTCAGGGTTAGGGGTGTTTTAGGGTCATGTCCAGGGCCCAGGGTTAGGGTTGTTTTAGGGTCAGGCCAGGGCCCAGGGTTAGGGTTGTTTTAGGGTCATGGCCAGGGCCCAGGGTTAGGGTTGTTTTAGGGTCAGGTCCTGGGCCCAGGGTTAGGGTTGTTTTTGTGCCAGGGCCCAGGATTAGGGTTGTTTTAGGGTCAGGGTCAGGGCCCAGGGTTACGGTTGTTTTAGGTCATGGCCAGGGCCCAGGGATAGGGTTGTTTTAGGGTCTGGGCCAGGGCCCAGGGTTAGGGTTGTTTTAGGGTCAGGGCCAGGGCCCAGGGTCAGGTTTGTTTTAGGTCAGGGCCAGGGCCCAGCATTAGGGTTGTTTTAGGGTGAGGGCCAGGGCCCAGGTTTAGGCTTGTTTTAGGCTCAGGGCCAGGGCCCACTGTTAGGGTTGTTTTAGGTTCAGGGCCAGGGCCCAGGATTAGGCTTGTTTTAGGGTCAAGGACAGGGCCCAGGGTTAGGCTTGTTTTAGGCTCAGGGCCAGGGCCCAGTGTTAGGGTTGTTTTAGGTTCAGGGCCAGGGCCCAGGATTAGGCTTGTTTTAGGGTCAAGGACAGGGCCCAGGGTTAGGGTTGTTTTAGGATCAGGACCTGGGCCCAGGATTAGGCTTGTTTTAGTGCCAGGGTCCATGGTTAGGGTTGTTTTAGTGTCAGGGCCAGGGCCCAGGTTTAGGGTTGTTTTAGGTCAGGGCCAGGGTCCAGGGTTAGGGTTGTTTTAGGTCAGGGCCAGGTCCCAGGGTTAGGGTTGTTTTAGGGTCAGGGCCAGGGCCCAGGGTTAGGGTTGTTGTAGGGTCAGGGCCAGGTCCCAGGTTTAGGCTTGTTTTAGGGTCAGGGCCAGGGCCCAGGGTTAGGCGTGTTTTAGGGTCAGGGCCAGGGCCGAGCGTTAGGCTTGTTTTAGGGTCAGGGACAGGGCCCATGGTTAGGGTTGTTTTAGGGTCAGGGCCATGGCCCAGGGTTATGCTTGTTTTAGGGTCAGGGCCAGGGCCCAGGGTTAGGGTTGTTTTAGGGTCAGGACCTGGGCCCAGTGTTAGGCTTGTTTTAGTGCCAGGGCCCAGGGTTACGGTTGTTTTAAGGTCAGGGCCAGGGACCAGGGTTAGGCTTGTTTTAGTGCCAGGGACCAGGGTTCGGGTTGTTTTAGGGTCAGGGCCAGGGCCCAGGTTCAGGTTTGTTTAAGGTCAGTGCCAGGGCCCAGCATTAGGATTGTTTTAGGGTCAGGGCCAGGGCCCAGGTTTAGGGGTGTTTTAGGGTCAGGGCCAGGTCCCAGCGTTAGGGTTGTTTTAGGGTCAGGGCCAGGGCCCTGGGTTAGGCTTCTTTTAGGGTCCGGGACAGGTCCCAGGGTTAGGCTTGTTTTAGGGTCAGGGCCAGGGCCCAGGGTTAGGCTTGTTTTAGGGTCAGGGACAGGGCCCAGCGTTAGGGTTGTTTTAGGGTCAGGGCCAGGGCCCAGGGTTAGGCTTGTTTTAGGGTCAGGGCGAGGGCCCAGGTTTAAGGTTGTTTTAGGGTCAGGGCCAGGGCCCAGGGTTAGGCTTGTTATAGGGTCAGTGCCAGGGCTCAGGGTTAGGGGTGTTTTAGGGTCATGTCCAGGGCCCAGGGTTAGGGTTGTTTTAGGGTCAGGCCAGGGCCCAGGGTTAGGGTTGTTTTAGGGTCAGGGCCAGGGCCCAGGGTTAGGGTTGTTTTAGGGTCAGGTCCTGGGCCCAGGGTTAGGGTTGTTTTTGTGCCAGGGCCCAGGATTAGGGTTGTTTTAGGGTCAGGGTCAGGGCCCAGGGTTACGGTTGTTTTAGGTCATGGCCAGGGCCCAGGGATAGGGTTGTTTTAGGGTCTGGGCCAGGGCCCAGGGTTAGGGTTGTTTTAGGGTCAGGGCCAGGGCCCAGGGTCAGGTTTGTTTTAGGTCAGGGCCAGGGCCCAGCATTAGGGTTGTTTTAGGGTGAGGGCCAGGGCCCAGGTTTAGGCTTGTTTTAGGCTCAGGGCCAGGGCCCACTGTTAGGGTTGTTTTAGGTTCAGGGCCAGGGCCCAGGATTAGGCTTGTTTTAGGGTCAAGGACAGGGCCCAGGGTTAGGCTTGTTTTAGGCTCAGGGCCAGGGCCCAGTGTTAGGGTTGTTTTAGGTTCAGGGCCAGGGCCCAGGATTAGGCTTGTTTTAGGGTCAAGGACAGGGCCCAGGGTTAGGGTTGTTTTAGGATCAGGACCTGGGCCCAGGATTAGGCTTGTTTTAGTGCCAGGGTCCATGGTTAGGGTTGTTTTAGTGTCAGGGCCAGGGCCCAGGTTTAGGGTTGTTTTAGGTCAGGGCCAGGGCCCAGGGTTAGGGTTGTTTTAGGTCAGGGCCAGGTCCCAGGGTTAGGGTTGTTTTAGGGTCAGGGCCAGGGCCCAGGGTTAGGGTTGTTGTAGGGTCAGGGCCAGGTCCCAGGTTTAGGCTTGTTTTAGGGTCAGGGCCAGGGCCCAGGGTTAGGCGTGTTTTAGGGTCAGGGCCAGGGCCGAGCGTTAGGCTTGTTTTAGGGTCAGGGACAGGGCCCATGGTTAGGGTTGTTTTAGGGTCAGGGCCATGGCCCAGGGTTATGCTTGTTTTAGGGTCAGGGCCAGGGCCCAGGGTTAGGGTTGTTTTAGGGTCAGGACCTGGGCCCAGTGTTAGGCTTGTTTTAGTGCCAGGGCCCAGGGTTACGGTTGTTTTAAGGTCAGGGCCAGGGACCAGTGTTAGGCTTGTTTTAGTGCCAGGGCCCAGGGTTCGGATTGTTTTAGGGTCAGGGCCAGGGCCCAGGTTCAGGTTTGTTTAAGGTCAGTGCCAGGGCCCAGCATTAGGATTGTTTTAGGGTCAGGGCCAGGGCCCAGGTTTAGGGGTGTTTTAGGGTCAGGGCCAGGTCCCAGGGTTAGGGTTGTTTTAGGGTCAGGGCCAGGGCCCTGGGTTAGGCTTCTTTTAGGGTCCGGGACAGGTCCCAGGGTTAGGCTTGTTTTAGGGTCAGGGCCAGGGCCCAGGGTTAGGCGTGTTTTAGGGTCAGGGCCAGGGCCGAGCCTTAGGCTTGTTTTAGGGTCAGGGACAGGGCCCATGTTTAGGGTTGTTTTAGGGTCAGGGCCATGGCCCAGGGTTATGCTTGTTTTAGGGTCAGGGCCAGGGCCCAGGGTTAGGGTTGTTTTAGGGTCAGGACCTGGGCCCAGTGTTAGGCTTGTTTTAGTGCCAGGGCCCAGGGTTACGGTTGTTTTAAGGTCAGGGCCAGGGACCAGGGTTAGGCTTGTTTTAGTGCCAGGGACCAGGGTTCGGGTTGTTTTAGGGTCAGGGCCAGGGCCCAGGTTCAGGTTTGTTTAAGGTCAGTGCCAGGGCCCAGCATTAGGATTGTTTTAGGGTCAGGGCCAGGGCCCAGGTTTAGGGGTGTTTTAGGGTCAGGGCCAGGTCCCAGCGTTAGGGTTGTTTTAGGGTCAGGGCCAGGGCCCTGGGTTAGGCTTCTTTTAGGGTCCGGGACAGGTCCCAGGGATAGGCTTGTTTTAGGGTCAGGGCCAGGGCCCAGGGTTAGGCTTGTTTTAGGGTCAGGGACAGGGCCCAGTGTTAGGGTTGTTTTAGGGTCAGGGCCAGGGCCCAGGGTTAGGCTTGTTTTAGGGTCAGGGCGAGGGCCCAGGTTTAAGGT
The DNA here is from genome assembly GCF_029281585.2 of Gorilla gorilla gorilla. NCBI lineage: Eukaryota > Metazoa > Chordata > Mammalia > Primates > Hominidae > Gorilla > Gorilla gorilla. Next base: position 210,627,854 of record NC_086017.1, on the reverse strand, counting down.
TGTTTTAGGGTCAGGGCCAGGGCCCAGGGTTAGGCTTGTTATAGGGTCAGTGCCAGGGCTCAGGGTTAGGGGTGTTTTAGGGTCATGTCCAGGGCCCAGGGTTAGGGTTGTTTTAGGGTCAGGCCAGGGCCCAGGGTTAGGGTTGTTTTAGGGTCAGGGCCAGGGCCCAGGGTTAGGGTTGTTTTAGGGTCAGGTCCTGGGCCTAGGGTTAGGGTTGTTTTTGTGCCAGGGCCCAGGATTAGGGTTGTTTTAGGGTCAGGGTCAGGGCCCAGGGTTACGGTTGTTTTAGGTCATGGCCAGGGCCCAGGGATAGGGTTGTTTTAGGGTCTGGGCCAGGGCCCAGGGTTAGGGTTGTTTTAGGGTCAGGGCCAGGGCCCAGGGTCAGGTTTGTTTTAGGTCAGGGCCAGGGCCCAGCATTAGGGTTGTTTTAGGGTGAGGGCCAGGGCCCAGGTTTAGGCTTGTTTTAGGCTCAGGGCCAGGGCCCACTGTTAGGGTTGTTTTAGGTTCAGGGCCAGGGCCCAGGATTAGGCTTGTTTTAGGGTCAAGGACAGGGCCCAGGGTTAGGCTTGTTTTAGGCTCAGGGCCAGGGCCCAGTGTTAGGGTTGTTTTAGGTTCAGGGCCAGGGCCCAGGATTAGGCTTGTTTTAGGGTCAAGGACAGGGCCCAGGGTTAGGGTTGTTTTAGGATCAGGACCTGGGCCCAGGATTAGGCTTGTTTTAGTGCCAGGGTCCATGGTTAGGGTTGTTTTAGTGTCAGGGCCAGGGCCCAGGTTTAGGGTTGTTTTAGGTCAGGGCCAGGGCCCAGGGTTAGGGTTGTTTTAGGTCAGGGCCAGGTCCCAGGGTTAGGGTTGTTTTAGGGTCAGGGCCAGGGCCCAGGGTTAGGGTTGTTGTAGGGTCAGGGCCAGGTCCCAGGGTTAGGCTTGTTTTAGGGTCAGGGCCAGGGCCCAGGGTTAGGCGTGTTTTAGGGTCAGGGCCAGGGCCGAGCGTTAGGCTTGTTTTAGGGTCAGGGACAGGGCCCATGGTTAGGGTTGTTTTAGGGTCAGGGCCATGGCCCAGGGTTATGCTTGTTTTAGGGTCAGGGCCAGGGCCCAGGGTTAGGGTTGTTTTAGGGTCAGGACCTGGGCCCAGTGTTAGGCTTGTTTTAGTGCCAGGGCCCAGGGTTACGGTTGTTTTAAGGTCAGGGCCAGGGACCAGGGTTAGGCTTGTTTTAGTGCCAGGGACCAGGGTTCGGGTTGTTTTAGGGTCAGGGCCAGGGCCCAGGTTCAGGTTTGTTTAAGGTCAGTGCCAGGGCCCAGCATTAGGATTGTTTTAGGGTCAGGGCCAGGGCCCAGGTTTAGGGGTGTTTTAGGGTCAGGGCCAGGTCCCAGCGTTAGGGTTGTTTTAGGGTCAGGGCCAGGGCCCTGGGTTAGGCTTCTTTTAGGGTCCGGGACAGGTCCCAGGGTTAGGCTTGTTTTAGGGTCAGGGCCAGGGCCCAGGGTTAGGCTTGTTTTAGGGTCAGGGACAGGGCCCAGCGTTAGGGTTGTTTTAGGGTCAGGGCCAGGGCCCAGGGTTAGGCTTGTTTTAGGGTCAGGGCGAGGGCCCAGGTTTAGGGTTGTTTTAGGGTCAGGGCCAGGGCCCAGGGTTAGGCTTGTTATAGGGTCAGTGCCAGGGCTCAGGGTTAGGGGTGTTTTAGGGTCATGTCCAGGGCCCAGGGTTTGGGTTGTTTTAGGGTCAGGCCAGGGCCCAGGGTTAGGGTTGTTTTAGGGTCAGGGCCAGGGCCCAGGATAAGCGTTGTTTTAGGGTCAGGGTCAGGGTCCAGGGTAAGGGTTTTTTCAGTGTCAGGGCCAGGGCCCAGGGTTAGGGTTGTTTTAGGGAATGGGCCAGGGGCCAGGGTTAGGCTTGTTTTGGGTCACGGCAAGGGCCCAGGGTTAGGCTTGTTTTAGTGTCAGGGCCAGGGCCCAGGTTTAGCCTTTTTTTAGGGTCAGGGGCAGGGCCCAGGTTTAGGCTTGTTTTACGGTCAGGGCCAGGGGCCAGGTTTACTTTTTTTTTAGGGTCATGGCCTGGGCCCAGGGTTAGGCTTGTTTTAGTGCCAGGGCCCATGGTTAGGGTTGTTTTAGGGTCAGTGCCAGGGCCCATGCTTAGGCTTGTTTTAGGGTCAGGGCCACGGCCCAGGGTTAGGCTTGTTTTAGGGTCAGGGCCAGGGCCCAGGGTTAGGGTTGTTTTAGGGTCAGGTCCTGGGCGCAGGTTTAGGGTTGTTTTAGTGCAAGGGCCAAGGGTTAGGGTTGTTTTAGGGTCATGTCCAGGGCCCAGGTTTAGGGTTGTTTTAGGGTCAGGCCAGGGCCCAGGGTTAGGGTTGTTTTAGGGTCAGGGCCAGGGCCCAGGGTAAGGGTTGTTTTAGGGTCAGGGCCAGGGTCCAGGGTAAGGGTTTTTTCAGTGTCAGGGCCAGGGCCCAGGGTTAGGGTTGTTTTAGGGTCAGGGCCAGGGCCCAGGGTCATGGTTATTTCAGGGTCAGTGCCGAGGGTTAAGGTTGTTTTAGGGTCAGTGCCCAGTGTTAGGGTTGTTTTATGGTCAGGTCCAGGGCCCAGGGTTAGGCTTGTTTTAGGGTCAGGGCCAGGGCCCAGGGTTAGGGTTGTTTTAAGATCAGGGCCAAGGCACAGGTTTAGGCTTGTTTTAGGGTCACGGCCAGGTCCCAGGGTTAGGGTTGTTTTAGTGCCAGGGCCCAGGGTTAGGGTTGTTTTAGGGTCAGGGCCAGGGCCCAGGGTTAGGCTTGTTTTAGTGCCAGGGCCCAGGGTTAGGGTTTTTTTAGGTTCGTGGCCCAGGGTTAGGCTTGATTTAGGATCAGGGCCCAGGGTTAGGCTTGTTTTAGTGCCAGAGCCCAGGGTTAGGGTTTTTTTAGGTTCGTGGCCCAGGGTTAGGCTTGTTTTAGGATCAGGGCCCAGGGTTATGGTTGTTTTAGGGTCATGGCCAGGGCCCAGGGTTAGGGTTGTTTTAGGGTCAGGGCCAGGGCCTAGGGTTAGGGTTGTTTTTAGATCAGGGCCAAGGCCCAGGTTTAGGCTTGTTTTAGGGTCACGGCCAGGTCCCAGGGTTAGGGTTGTTTTACTGCCAGGGCCCAGGGTTAGGGTTGTTTTAGGGTCAGGTCCAGGGCCCAGGGTTAGGCTTGTTTTAGTGCCAGGGCCCAGGGTTAGGGTTTTTTTAGGTTCGTGGCCCAGGGTTAGGCTTGTTTTAGGATCAGGGCCCAGGGTTAGGGTTGTTTTAGGGTCATGGCCAGGGCCCAGGGTTAGGGTTGTTTTAGGGTCAGGGCCAGGGCCCAGGGTGAGGGTTGTTTTAGGGTCAGGGACAGGGCCCAGGGTCAGGGTTGTTTTAGGTCAGGGACAGGGCCCAGGGTTAGGCTTGTTTTAGGGTCAGGGACAGGGCCCAGCGTTAGGGTTGTTTTAGGGTCAGGGCCAGGGCCCAGGGTTAGGGTTGTTTTAGGGTCAGGTCCTGGGCCCAGGGTTAGGGTTGTTTTTGTGCCAGGGCCCAGGATTAGGGTTGTTTTAGGGTCAGGGTCAGGGCCCAGGGTTACGGTTGTTTTAGGTCATGGCCAGGGCCCAGGGATAGGGTTGTTTTAGGGTCTGGGCCAGGGCCCAGGGTTAGGGTTGTTTTAGGGTCAGGGCCAGGGCCCAGGGTCAGGTTTGTTTTAGGTCAGGGCCAGGGCCCAGCATTAGGGTTGTTTTAGGGTGAGGGCCAGGGCCCAGGTTTAGGCTTGTTTTAGGCTCAGGGCCAGGGCCCACTGTTAGGGTTGTTTTAGGTTCAGGGCCAGGGCCCAGGATTAGGCTTGTTTTAGGGTCAAGGACAGGGCCCAGGGTTAGGCTTGTTTTAGGCTCAGGGCCAGGGCCCAGTGTTAGGGTTGTTTTAGGTTCAGGGCCAGGGCCCAGGATTAGGCTTGTTTTAGGGTCAAGGACAGGGCCCAGGGTTAGGGTTATTTTAGGATCAGGACCTGGGCCCAGGATTAGGCTTGTTTTAGTGCCAGGGTCCATGGTTAGGGTTGTTTTAGTGTCAGGGCCAGGGCCCAGGTTTAGGGTTGTTTTAGGTCAGGGCCAGGGCCCAGGGTTAGGGTTGTTTTAGGTCAGGGCCAGGTCCCAGGGTTAGGGTTGTTTTAGGGTCAGGGCCAGGGCCCAGGGTTAGGGTTGTTGTAGGGTCAGGGCCAGGTCCCAGGTTTAGGCTTGTTTTAGGGTCAGGGCCAGGGCCCAGGGTTAGGCGTGTTTTAGGGTCAGGGCCAGGGCCGAGCGTTAGGCTTGTTTTAGGGTCAGGGACAGGGCCCATGGTTAGGGTTGTTTTAGGGTCAGGGCCATGGCCCAGGGTTATGCTTGTTTTAGGGTCAGGGCCAGGGCCCAGGGTTAGGGTTGTTTTAGGGTCAGGACCTGGGCCCAGTGTTAGGCTTGTTTTAGTGCCAGGGCCCAGGGTTACGGTTGTTTTAAGGTCAGGGCCAGGGACCAGGGTTAGGCTTGTTTTAGTGCCAGGGCCCAGGGTTCGGGTTGTTTTAGGGTCAGGGCCAGGGCCCAGGTTCAGGTTTGTTTAAGGTCAGTGCCAGGGCCCAGCATTAGGATTGTTTTAGGGTCAGGGCCAGGGCCCAGGTTTAGGGGTGTTTTAGGGTCAGGGCCAGGGCCCAGCGTTAGCGTTGTTTTAGGGTCAGGGCCAGGGCCCTGGGTTAGGCTTCTTTTAGGGTCCGGGACAGGTCCCAGGGTTAGGCTTGTTTTAGGGTCAGGGCCAGGGCCCAGGGTTAGGCTTGTTTTAGGGTCAGGGACAGGGCCCAGCGTTAGGGTTGTTTTAGGGTCAGGGCCAGGGCCCAGGGTTAGGCTTGTTTTAGGGTCAGGGCGAGGGCCCAGGTTTAGGGTTGTTTTAGGGTCAGGGCCAGGGCCCAGGGTTAGGCTTGTTATAGGGTCAGTGCCAGGGCTCAGGGTTAGGGGTGTTTTAGGGTCATGTCCAGGGCCCAGGGTTTGGGTTGTTTTAGGGTCAGGCCAGGGCCCAGGGTTAGGGTTGTTTTAGGGTCAGGGCCAGGGCCCAGGATAAGCGTTGTTTTAGGGTCAGGGTCAGGGTCCAGGGTAAGGGTTTTTTCAGTGTCAGGGCCAGGGCCCAGGGTTAGGGTTGTTTTAGGGAATGGGCCAGGGGCCAGGGTTAGGCTTGTTTTGGGTCACGGCAAGGGCCCAGGGTTAGGCTTGTTTTAGGGTCAGGGCCAGGGCCCAGGTTTAGCCTTTTTTTAGGGTCAGGGGCAGGGCCCAGGTTTAGGCTTGTTTTACGGTCAGGGCCAGGGGCCAGGTTTACTTTTTTTTTAGGGTCATGGCCTGGGCCCAGGGTTAGGCTTGTTTTAGTGCCAGGGCCCATGGTTAGGGTTGTTTTAGGGTCAGTGCCAGGGCCCATGCTTAGGCTTGTTTTAGGGTCAGGGCCACGGCCCAGGGTTAGGCTTGTTTTAGGGTCAGGGCCAGGGCCCAGGGTTAGGGTTGTTTTAGGGTCAGGTCCTGGGCGCAGGTTTAGGGTTGTTTTAGTGCAAGGGCCAAGGGTTAGGGTTGTTTTAGGGTCATGTCCAGGGCCCAGGTTTAGGGTTGTTTTAGGGTCAGGCCAGGGCCCAGGGTTAGGGTTGTTTTAGGGTCAGGGCCAGGGCCCAGGGTAAGGGTTGTTTTAGGGTCAGGGCCAGGGTCCAGGGTAAGGGTTTTTTCAGTGTCAGGGCCAGGGCCCAGGGTTAGGGTTGTTTTAGGGTCAGGGCCAGGGCCCAGGGTCATGGTTATTTCAGGGTCAGTGCCGAGGGTTAAGGTTGTTTTAGGGTCAGTGCCCAGTGTTAGGGTTGTTTTATGGTCAGGTCCAGGGCCCAGGGTTAGGCTTGTTTTAGGGTCAGGGCCAGGGCCCAGGGTTAGGGTTGTTTTAAGATCAGGGCCAAGGCCCAGGTTTAGGCTTGTTTTAGGGTCACGGCCAGGTCCCAGGGTTAGGGTTGTTTTAGTGCCAGGGCCCAGGGTTAGGGTTGTTTTAGGGTCAGGGCCAGGGCCCAGGGTTAGGCTTGTTTTAGTGCCAGGGCCCAGGGTTAGGGTTTTTTTAGGTTTGTGGCCCAGGGTTAGGCTTGATTTAGGATCAGGGCCCAGGGTTAGGCTTGTTTTAGTGCCAGGGCCCAGGGTTAGGGTTTTTTTAGGTTCGTGGCCCAGGGTTAGGCTTGTTTTAGGATCAGGGCCCAGGGTTATGGTTGTTTTAGGGTCATGGCCAGGGCCCAGGGTTAGGGTTGTTTTAGGGTCAGGGCCAGGGCCTAGGGTTAGGGTTGTTTTTAGATCAGGGCCAAGGCCCAGGTTTAGGCTTGTTTTAGGGTCACGGCCAGGTCCCAGGGTTAGGGTTGTTTTACTGCCAGGGCCCAGGGTTAGGGTTGTTTTAGGGTCAGGTCCAGGGCCCAGGGTTAGGCTTGTTTTAGTGCCAGGGCCCAGGGTTAGGGTTTTTTTAGGTTCGTGGCCCAGGGTTAGGCTTGTTTTAGGATCAGGGCCCAGGGTTAGGGTTGTTTTAGGGTCATGGCCAGGGCCCAGGGTTAGGGTTGTTTTAGGGTCAGGGCCAGAGCCCAGGGTGAGGGTTGTTTTAGGGTCAGGGACAGGGCCCAGGGTCAGGGTTGTTTTAGGTCAGGGACAGGGCCCAGGGTTAGGCTTGTTTTAGGGTCAGGGACAGGGCCCAGCGTTAGGGTTGTTTTAGGGTCAGGGCCAGGGCCCAGGGTTAGGGTTGTTTTAGGGTCAGGTCCTGGGCCCAGGGTTAGGGTTGTTTTTGTGCCAGGGCCCAGGATTAGGGTTGTTTTAGGGTCAGGGTCAGGGCCCAGGGTTACGGTTGTTTTAGGTCATGGCCAGGGCCCAGGGATAGGGTTGTTTTAGGGTCTGGGCCAGGGCCCAGGGTTAGGGTTGTTTTAGGGTCAGGGCCAGGGCCCAGGGTCAGGTTTGTTTTAGGTCAGGGCCAGGGCCCAGCATTAGGGTTGTTTTAGGGTGAGGGCCAGGGCCCAGGTTTCGGCTTGTTTTAGGCTCAGGGCCAGGGCCCACTGTTAGGGTTGTTTTAGGTTCAGGGCCAGGGCCCAGGATTAGGCTTGTTTTAGGGTCAGGGCCAGGGCCCAGGGTTAGGGTTGTTTTAGGGTCAGGACCTGGGCCCAGTGTTAGGCTTGTTTTAGTGCCAGGGCCCAGGGTTACGGTTGTTTTAAGGTCAGGGCCAGGGACCAGGGTTAGGCTTGTTTTAGTGCCAGGGCCCAGGGTTCGGGTTGTTTTAGGGTCAGGGCCAGGGCCCAGGTTCAGGTTTGTTTAAGGTCAGTGCCAGGGCCCAGCATTAGGATTGTTTTAGGGTCAGGGCCAGGGCCCAGGTTTAGGGGTGTTTTAGGGTCAGGGCCAGGGCCCAGCGTTAGCGTTGTTTTAGGGTCAGGGCCAGGGCCCTGGTTTAGGCTTCTTTTAGGGTCCGGGACAGGTCCCAGGGTTAGGCTTGTTTTAGGGTCAGGGCCAGGGCCCAGGGTTAGGCTTGTTTTAGGGTCAGGGACAGGGCCCAGCGTTAGGGTTGTTTTAGGGTCAGGGCCAGGGCCCAGGGTTAGGCTTGTTTTAGGGTCAGGGCGAGGGCCCAGGTTTAGGGTTGTTTTAGGGTCAGGGCCAGGGCCCAGGGTTAGGCTTGTTATAGGGTCAGTGCCAGGGCTCAGGGTTAGGGGTGTTTTAGGGTCATGTCCAGGGCCCAGGGTTTGGGTTGTTTTAGGGTCAGGCCAGGGCCCAGGGTTAGGGTTGTTTTAGGGTCAGGGCCAGGGCCCAGGATAAGCGTTGTTTTAGGGTCAGGGTCAGGGTCCAGGGTAAGGGTTTTTTCAGTGTCAGGGCCAGGGCCCAGGGTTAGGGTTGTTTTAGGGAATGGGCCAGGGGCCAGGGTTAGGCTTGTTTTGGGTCACGGCAAGGGCCCAGGGTTAGGCTTGTTTTAGTGTCAGGGCCAGGGCCCAGGTTTAGCCTTTTTTTAGGGTCAGGGGCAGGGCCCAGGTTTAGGCTTGTTTTACGGTCAGGGCCAGGGGCCAGGTTTACTTTTTTTTTAGGGTCATGGCCTGGGCCCAGGGTTAGGCTTGTTTTAGTGCCAGGGCCCATGGTTAGGGTTGTTTTATGGTCAGTGCCAGGGCCCATGCTTAGGCTTGTTTTAGGGTCAGGGCCACGGCCCAGGGTTAGGCTTGTTTTAGGGTCAGGGCCAGGGCCCAGGGTTAGGGTTGTTTTAGGGTCAGGTCCTGGGCGCAGGTTTAGGGTTGTTTTAGTGCAAGGGCCAAGGGTTAGGGTTGTTTTAGGGTCATGTCCAGGGCCCAGGTTTAGGGTTGTTTTAGGGTCAGGCCAGGGCCCAGGGTTAGGGTTGTTTTAGGGTCAGGGCCAGGGCCCAGGGTAAGGGTTGTTTTAGGGTCAGGGCCAGGGTCCAGGGTAAGGGTTTTTTCAGTGTCAGGGCCAGGGCCCTGGGTTAGGGTTCTTTTAGGGTCAGGGCCAGGGCCCAGGGTCATGGTTATTTCAGGGTCAGTGCCGAGGGTTAAGGTTGTTTTAGGGTCAGTGCCCAGTGTTAGGGTTGTTTTATGGTCAGGTCCAGGGCCCAGGGTTAGGCTTGTTTTAGGGTCAGGGCCAGGGCCCAGGGTTAGGGTTGTTTTAAGATCAGGGCCAAGGCCCAGGTTTAGGCTTGTTTTAGGGTCACGGCCAGGTCCCAGGGTTAGGGTTGTTTTAGTGCCAGGGCCCAGGGTTAGGGTTGTTTTAGGGTCAGGGCCAGGGCCCAGGGTTAGGCTTGTTTTAGTGCCAGGGCCCAGGGTTAGGGTTTTTTTAGGTTTGTGGCCCAGGGTTAGGCTTGATTTAGGATCAGGGCCCAGGGTTAGGCTTGTTTTAGTGCCAGGGCCCAGGGTTAGGGTTTTTTTAGGTTCGTGGCCCAGGGTTAGGCTTGTTTTAGGATCAGGGCCCAGGGTTATGGTTGTTTTAGGGTCATGGCCAGGGCCCAGGGTTAGGGTTGTTTTAGGGTCAGGGCCAGGGCCTAGGGTTAGGGTTGTTTTTAGATCAGGGCCAAGGCCCAGGTTTAGGCTTGTTTTAGGGTCACGGCCAGGTCCCAGGGTTAGGGTTGTTTTACTGCCAGGGCCCAGGGTTAGGGTTGTTTTAGGGTCAGGTCCAGGGCCCAGGGTTAGGCTTGTTTTAGTGCCAGGGCCCAGGGTTAGGGTTTTTTTAGGTTCGTGGCCCAGGGTTAGGCTTGTTTTAGGATCAGGGCCCAGGGTTAGGGTTGTTTTAGGGTCATGGCCAGGGCCCAGGGTTAGGGTTGTTTTAGGGTCAGGGCCAGGGTCCAGGGTGAGGGTTGTTTTAGGGTCAGGGACAGGGCCCAGGGTCAGGGTTGTTTTAGGTCAGGGACAGGGCCCAGGGTTAGGCTTGTTTTAGGGTCAGGGACAGGGCCCAGCGTTAGGGTTGTTTTAGGGTCAGGGCCAGGGCCCAGGGTTAGGGTTGTTTTAGGGTCAGGTCCTGGGCCCAGGGTTAGGGTTGTTTTTGTGCCAGGGCCCAGGATTAGGGTTGTTTTAGGGTCAGGGTCAGGGCCCAGGGTTACGGTTGTTTTAGGTCATGGCCAGGGCCCAGGGATAGGGTTGTTTTAGGGTCTGGGCCAGGGCCCAGGGTTAGGGTTGTTTTAGGGTCAAGGCCAGGGCCCAGGGTCAGGTTTGTTTTAGGTCAGGGCCAGGGCCCAGCATTAGGGTTGTTTTAGGGTGAGGGCCAGGGCCCAGGTTTAGGCTTGTTTTAGGCTCAGGGCCAGGGCCCACTGTTAGGGTTGTTTTAGGTTCAGGGCCAGGGCCCAGGATTAGGCTTGTTTTAGGGTCAAGGACAGGGCCCAGGGTTAGGCTTGTTTTAGGCTCAGGGCCAGGGCCCAGTGTTAGGGTTGTTTTAGGTTCAGGGCCAGGGCCCAGGATTAGGCTTGTTTTAGGGTCAAGGACAGGGCCCAGGGTTAGGGTTATTTTAGGATCAGGACCTGGGCCCAGGATTAGGCTTGTTTTAGTGCCAGGGTCCATGGTTGGGGTTGTTTTAGTGTCAGGGCCAGGGCCCAGGTTTAGGGTTGTTTTAGGTCAGGGCCAGGGCCCAGGGTTAGGGTTGTTTTAGGTCAGGGCCAGGTCCCAGGGTTAGGGTTGTTTTAGGGTCAGGGCCAGGGCCCAGGGTTAGGGTTGTTGTAGGGTCAGGGCCAGGTCCCAGGTTTAGGCTTGTTTTAGGGTCAGGGCCAGGGCCCAGGGTTAGGCGTGTTTTAGGGTCAGGGCCAGGGCCGAGCGTTAGGCTTGTTTTAGGGTCAGGGACAGGGCCCATGGTTAGGGTTGTTTTAGGGTCAGGGCCATGGCCCAGGGTTATGCTTGTTTTAGGGTCAGGGCCAGGGCCCAGGGTTAGGGTTGTTTTAGGGTCAGGACCTGGGCCCAGTGTTAGGCTTGTTTTAGTGCCAGGGCCCAGGGTTACGGTTGTTTTAAGGTCAGGGCCAGGGACCAGGGTTAGGCTTGTTTTAGTGCCAGGGACCAGGGTTCGGGTTGTTTTAGGGTCAGGGCCAGGGCCCAGGTTCAGGTTTGTTTAAGGTCAGTGCCAGGGCCCAGCATTAGGATTGTTTTAGGGTCAGGGCCAGGGCCCAGGTTTAGGGGTGTTTTAGGGTCAGGGCCAGGTCCCAGCGTTAGGGTTGTTTTAGGGTCAGGGCCAGGGCCCTGGGTTAGGCTTCTTTTAGGGTCCGGGACAGGTCCCAGGGTTAGGCTTGTTTTAGGGTCAGGGCCAGGGCCCAGGGTTAGGCTTGTTTTAGGGTCAGGGACAGGGCCCAGCGTTAGGGTTGTTTTAGGGTCAGGGCCAGGGCCCAGGGTTAGGCTTGTTTTAGGGTCAGGGCGAGGGCCCAGGTTTAAGGTTGTTTTAGGGTCAGGGCCAGGGCCCAGGGTTAGGCTTGTTATAGGGTCAGTGCCAGGGCTCAGGGTTAGGGGTGTTTTAGGGTCATGTCCAGGGCCCAGGGTTAGGGTTGTTTTAGGGTCAGGCCAGGGCCCAGGGTTAGGCTTGTTATAGGGTCAGTGCCAGGGCTCAGGGTTAGGGGTGTTTTAGGGTCATGTCCAGGGCCCAGGGTTTGGGTTGTTTTAGGGTCAGGCCAGGGCCCAGGGTTAGGGTTGTTTTAGGGTCAGGGCCAGGGCCCAGGATAAGCGTTGTTTTAGGGTCAGGGTCAGGGTCCAGGGTAAGGGTTTTTTCAGTGTCAGGGCCAGGGCCCAGGGTTAGGGTTGTTTTAGGGAATGGGCCAGGGGCCAGGGTTAGGCTTGTTTTGGGTCACGGCAAGGGCCCAGGGTTAGGCTTGTTTTAGTGTCAGGGCCAGGGCCCAGGTTTAGCCTTTTTTTAGGGTCAGGGGCAGGGCCCAGGTTTAGGCTTGTTTTACGGTCAGGGCCAGGGGCCAGGTTTACTTTTTTTTTAGGGTCATGGCCTGGGCCCAGGGTTAGGCTTGTTTTAGTGCCAGGGCCCATGGTTAGGGTTGTTTTAGGGTCAGTGCCAGGGCCCATGCTTAGGCTTGTTTTAGGGTCAGGGCCACGGCCCAGGGTTAGGCTTGTTTTAGGGTCAGGGCCAGGGCCCAGGGTTAGGGTTGTTTTAGGGTCAGGTCCTGGGCGCAGGTTTAGGGTTGTTTTAGTGCAAGGGCCAAGGGTTAGGGTTGTTTTAGGGTCATGTCCAGGGCCCAGGTTTAGGGTTGTTTTAGGGTCAGGCCAGGGCCCAGGGTTAGGGTTGTTTTAGGGTCAGGGCCAGGGCCCAGGGTAAGGGTTGTTTTAGGGTCAGGGCCAGGGTCCAGGGTAAGGGTTTTTTCAGTGTCAGGGCCAGGGCCCTGGGTTAGGGTTGTTTTAGGGTCAGGGCCAGGGCCCAGGGTCATGGTTATTTCAGGGTCAGTGCCGAGGGTTAAGGTTGTTTTAGGGTCAGTGCCCAGTGTTAGGGTTGTTTTATGGTCAGGTCCAGGGCCCAGGGTTAGGCTTGTTTTAGGGTCAGGGCCAGGGCCCAGGGTTAGGGTTGTTTTAAGATCAGGGCCAAGGCCCAGGTTTAGGCTTGTTTTAGGGTCACGGCCAGGTCCCAGGTTTAGGGTTGTTTTAGTGCCAGGGCCCAGGGTTAGGGTTGTTTTAGGGTCAGGGCCAGGGCCCAGGGTTAGGCTTGTTTTAGTGCCAGGGCCCAGGGTTAGGGTTTTTTTAGGTTTGTGGCCCAGGGTTAGGCTTGATTTAGGATCAGGGCCCAGGGTTAGGCTTGTTTTAGTGCCAGGGCCCAGGGTTAGGGTTTTTTTAGGTTCGTGGCCCAGGGTTAGGCTTGTTTTAGGATCAGGGCCCAGGGTTATGGTTGTTTTAGGGTCATGGCCAGGGCCCAGGGTTAGGGTTGTTTTAGGGTCAGGGCCAGGGCCTAGGGTTAGGGTTGTTTTTAGATCAGGGCCAAGGCCCAGGTTTAGGCTTGTTTTAGGGTCACGGCCAGGTCCCAGGGTTAGGGTTGTTTTACTGCCAGGGCCCAGGGTTAGGGTTGTTTTAGGGTCAGGTCCAGGGCCCAGGGTTAGGCTTGTTTTAGTGTCAGGGCCCAGGCTAGGGTTTTTTTAGGTTCGTGGCCCAGGGTTAGGCTTGTTTTAGGATCAGGGCCCAGGGTTAGGGTTGTTTTAGGGTCATGGCCAGGGCCCAGGGTTAGGGTTGTTTTAGGATCCGGGCCAGGGTCCAGGGTGAGGGTTGTTTTAGGGTCAGGGACAGGGCCCAGGGTCAGGGTTGTTTTAGGTCAGGGACAGGGCCCAGGGTTAGGCTTGTTTTAGGGTCAGGGACAGGGCCCAGCGTTAGGGTTGTTTTAGGGTCAGGGCCAGGGCCCAGGGTTAGGGTTGTTTTAGGGTCAGGTCCTGGGCCCAGGGTTAGGGTTGTTTTTGTGCCAGGGCCCAGGATTAGGGTTGTTTTAGGGTCAGGGTCAGGGCCCAGGGTTACGGTTGTTTTAGGTCATGGCCAGGGCCCAGGGATAGGGTTGTTTTAGGGTCTGGGCCAGGGCCCAGGGTTAGGGTTGTTTTAGGGTCAGGGCCAGGGCCCAGGGTCAGGTTTGTTTTAGGTCAGGGCCAGGGCCCAGCATTAGGGTTGTTTTAGGGTGAGGGCCAGGGCCCAGGTTTAGGCTTGTTTTAGGCTCAGGGCCAGGGCCCACTGTTAGGGTTGTTTTAGGTTCAGGGCCAGGGCCCAGGATTAGGCTTGTTTTAGGGTCAAGGACAGGGCCCAGGGTTAGGCTTGTTTTAGGCTCAGGGCCAGGGCCCAGTGTTAGGGTTGTTTTAGGTTCAGGGCCAGGGCCCAGGATCAGGCTTGTTTTAGGGTCAAGGACAGGGCCCAGGGTTAGGGTTATTTTAGGATCAGGACCTGGGCCCAGGATTAGGCTTGTTTTAGTGCCAGGGTCCATGGTTGGGGTTGTTTTAGTGTCAGGGCCAGGGCCCAGGTTTAGGGTTGTTTTAGGTCAGGGCCAGGGCCCAGGGTTAGGGTTGTTTTAGGTCAGGGCCAGGTCCCAGGGTTAGGGTTGTTTTAGGGTCAGGGCCAGGGCCCAGGGTTAGGCTTGTTTTAGTGCCAGGGCCCAGGGTTAGGGTTTTTTTAGGTTTGTGGCCCAGGGTTAGGCTTGATTTAGGATCAGGGCCCAGGGTTAGGCTTGTTTTAGTGCCAGGGCCCAGGGTTAGGGTTTTTTTAGGTTCGTGGCCCAGGGTTAGGCTTGTTTTAGGATCAGGGCCCAGGGTTATGGTTGTTTTAGGGTCATGGCCAGGGCCCAGGGTTAGGGTTGTTTTAGGGTCAGGGCCAGGGCCTAGGGTTAGGGTTGTTTTTAGATCAGGGCCAAGGCCCAGGTTTAGGCTTGTTTTAGGGTCACGGCCAGGTCCCAGGGTTAGGGTTGTTTTACTGCCAGGGCCCAGGGTTAGGGTTGTTTTAGGGTCAGGTCCAGGGCCCAGGGTTAGGCTTGTTTTAGTGTCAGGGCCCAGGCTAGGGTTTTTTTAGGTTCGTGGCCCAGGGTTAGGCTTGTTTTAGGATCAGGGCCCAGGGTTAGGGTTGTTTTAGGGTCATGGCCAGGGCCCAGGGTTAGGGTTGTTTTAGGATCCGGGCCAGGGTCCAGGGTGAGGGTTGTTTTAGGGTCAGGGACAGGGCCCAGGGTCAGGGTTGTTTTAGGTCAGGGACAGGGCCCAGGGTTAGGCTTGTTTTAGGGTCAGGGACAGGGCCCAGCGTTAGGGTTGTTTTAGGGTCAGGGCCAGGGCCCAGGGTTAGGGTTGTTTTAGGGTCAGGTCCTGGGCCCAGGGTTAGGGTTGTTTTTGTGCCAGGGCCCAGGATTAGGGTTGTTTTAGGGTCAGGGTCAGGGCCCAGGGTTACGGTTGTTTTAGGTCATGGCCAGGGCCCAGGGATAGGGTTGTTTTAGGGTCTGGGCCAGGGCCCAGGGTTAGGGTTGTTTTAGGGTCAGGGCCAGGGCCCAGGGTCAGGTTTGTTTTAGGTCAGGGCCAGGGCCCAGCATTAGGGTTGTTTTAGGGTGAGGGCCAGGGCCCAGGTTTAGGCTTGTTTTAGGCTCAGGGCCAGGGCCCACTGTTAGGGTTGTTTTAGGTTCAGGGCCAGGGCCCAGGATTAGGCTTGTTTTAGGGTCAAGGACAGGGCCCAGGGTTAGGCTTGTTTTAGGCTCAGGGCCAGGGCCCAGTGTTAGGGTTGTTTTAGGTTCAGGGCCAGGGCCCAGGATCAGGCTTGTTTTAGGGTCAAGGACAGGGCCCAGGGTTAGGGTTATTTTAGGATCAGGACCTGGGCCCAGGATTAGGCTTGTTTTAGTGCCAGGGTCCATGGTTGGGGTTGTTTTAGTGTCAGGGCCAGGGCCCAGGTTTAGGGTTGTTTTAGGTCAGGGCCAGGGCCCAGGGTTAGGGTTGTTTTAGGTCAGGGCCAGGTCCCAGGGTTAGGGTTGTTTTAGGGTCAGGGCCAGGGCCCAGGGTTAGGCTTGTTTTAGTGCCAGGGCCCAGGGTTAGGGTTTTTTTAGGTTTGTGGCCCAGGGTTAGGCTTGATTTAGGATCAGGGCCCAGGGTTAGGCTTGTTTTAGTGCCAGGGCCCAGGGTTAGGGTTTTTTTAGGTTCGTGGCCCAGGGTTAGGCTTGTTTTAGGATCAGGGCCCAGGGTTATGGTTGTTTTAGGGTCATGGCCAGGGCCCAGGGTTAGGGTTGTTTTAGGGTCAGGGCCAGGGCCTAGGGTTAGGGTTGTTTTTAGATCAGGGCCAAGGCCCAGGTTTAGGCTTGTTTTAGGGTCACGGCCAGGTCCCAGGGTTAGGGTTGTTTTACTGCCAGGGCCCAGGGTTAGGGTTGTTTTAGGGTCAGGTCCAGGGCCCAGGGTTAGGCTTGTTTTAGTGCCAGGGCCCAGGGTTAGGGTTTTTTTAGGTTCGTGGCCCAGGGTTAGGCTTGTTTTAGGATCAGGGCCCAGGGTTAGGGTTGTTTTAGGGTCATGGCCAGGGCCCAGGGTTAGGGTTGTTTTAGGGTCAGGGCCAGGGTCCAGGGTGAGGGTTGTTTTAGGGTCAGGGACAGGGCCCAGGGTCAGGGTTGTTTTAGGTCAGGGACAGGGCCCAGGGTTAGGCTTGTTTTAGGGTCAGGGACAGGGCCCAGCGTTAGGGTTGTTTTAGGGTCAGGGCCAGGGCCCAGGGTTAGGGTTGTTTTAGGGTCAGGTCCTGGGCCCAGGGTTAGGGTTGTTTTTGTGCCAGGGCCCAGGATTAGGGTTGTTTTAGGGTCAGGGTCAGGGCCCAGGGTTACGGTTGTTTTAGGTCATGGCCAGGGCCCAGGGATAGGGTTGTTTTAGGGTCTGGGCCAGGGCCCAGGGTTAGGGTTGTTTTAGGGTCAAGGCCAGGGCCCAGGGTCAGGTTTGTTTTAGGTCAGGGCCAGGGCCCAGCATTAGGGTTGTTTTAGGGTGAGGGCCAGGGCCCAGGTTTAGGCTTGTTTTAGGCTCAGGGCCAGGGCCCACTGTTAGGGTTGTTTTAGGTTCAGGGCCAGGGCCCAGGATTAGGCTTGTTTTAGGGTCAAGGACAGGGCCCAGGGTTAGGCTTGTTTTAGGCTCAGGGCCAGGGCCCAGTGTTAGGGTTGTTTTAGGTTCAGGGCCAGGGCCCAGGATTAGGCTTGTTTTAGGGTCAAGGACAGGGCCCAGGGTTAGGGTTATTTTAGGATCAGGACCTGGGCCCAGGATTAGGCTTGTTTTAGTGCCAGGGTCCATGGTTGGGGTTGTTTTAGTGTCAGGGCCAGGGCCCAGGTTTAGGGTTGTTTTAGGTCAGGGCCAGGGCCCAGGGTTAGGGTTGTTTTAGGTCAGGGCCAGGTCCCAGGGTTAGGGTTGTTTTAGGGTCAGGGCCAGGGCCCAGGGTTAGGGTTGTTGTAGGGTCAGGGCCAGGTCCCAGGTTTAGGCTTGTTTTAGGGTCAGGGCCAGGGCCCAGGGTTAGGCGTGTTTTAGGGTCAGGGCCAGGGCCGAGCGTTAGGCTTGTTTTAGGGTCAGGGACAGGGCCCATGGTTAGGGTTGTTTTAGGGTCAGGGCCATGGCCCAGGGTTATGCTTGTTTTAGGGTCAGGGCCAGGGCCCAGGGTTAGGGTTGTTTTAGGGTCAGGACCTGGGCCCAGTGTTAGGCTTGTTTTAGTGCCAGGGCCCAGGGTTACGGTTGTTTTAAGGTCAGGGCCAGGGACCAGGGTTAGGCTTGTTTTAGTGCCAGGGACCAGGGTTCGGGTTGTTTTAGGGTCAGGGCCAGGGCCCAGGTTCAGGTTTGTTTAAGGTCAGTGCCAGGGCCCAGCATTAGGATTGTTTTAGGGTCAGGGCCAGGGCCCAGGTTTAGGGGTGTTTTAGGGTCAGGGCCAGGTCCCAGCGTTAGGGTTGTTTTAGGGTCAGGGCCAGGGCCCTGGGTTAGGCTTCTTTTAGGGTCCGGGACAGGTCCCAGGGTTAGGCTTGTTTTAGGGTCAGGGCCAGGGCCCAGGGTTAGGCTTGTTTTAGGGTCAGGGACAGGGCCCAGCGTTAGGGTTGTTTTAGGGTCAGGGCCAGGGCCCAGGGTTAGGCTTGTTTTAGGGTCAGGGCGAGGGCCCAGGTTTAAGGTTGTTTTAGGGTCAGGGCCAGGGCCCAGGGTTAGGCTTGTTATAGGGTCAGTGCCAGGGCTCAGGGTTAGGGGTGTTTTAGGGTCATGTCCAGGGCCCAGGGTTAGGGTTGTTTTAGGGTCAGGCCAGGGCCCAGGGTTAGGCTTGTTATAGGGTCAGTGCCAGGGCTCAGGGTTAGGGGTGTTTTAGGGTCATGTCCAGGGCCCAGGGTTTGGGTTGTTTTAGGGTCAGGCCAGGGCCCAGGGTTAGGGTTGTTTTAGGGTCAGGGCCAGGGCCCAGGATAAGCGTTGTTTTAGGGTCAGGGTCAGGGTCCAGGGTAAGGGTTTTTTCAGTGTCAGGGCCAGGGCCCAGGGTTAGGGTTGTTTTAGGGAATGGGCCAGGGGCCAGGGTTAGGCTTGTTTTGGGTCACGGCAAGGGCCCAGGGTTAGGCTTGTTTTAGTGTCAGGGCCAGGGCCCAGGTTTAGCCTTTTTTTAGGGTCAGGGGCAGGGCCCAGGTTTAGGCTTGTTTTACGGTCAGGGCCAGGGGCCAGGTTTACTTTTTTTTTAGGGTCATGGCCTGGGCCCAGGGTTAGGCTTGTTTTAGTGCCAGGGCCCATGGTTAGGGTTGTTTTAGGGTCAGTGCCAGGGCCCATGCTTAGGCTTGTTTTAGGGTCAGGGCCACGGCCCAGGGTTAGGCTTGTTTTAGGGTCAGGGCCAGGGCCCAGGGTTAGGGTTGTTTTAGGGTCAGGTCCTGGGCGCAGGTTTAGGGTTGTTTTAGTGCAAGGGCCAAGGGTTAGGGTTGTTTTAGGGTCATGTCCAGGGCCCAGGTTTAGGGTTGTTTTAGGGTCAGGCCAGGGCCCAGGGTTAGGGTTGTTTTAGGGTCAGGGCCAGGGCCCAGGGTAAGGGTTGTTTTAGGGTCAGGGCCAGGGTCCAGGGTAAGGGTTTTTTCAGTGTCAGGGCCAGGGCCCTGGGTTAGGGTTGTTTTAGGGTCAGGGCCAGGGCCCAGGGTCATGGTTATTTCAGGGTCAGTGCCGAGGGTTAAGGTTGTTTTAGGGTCAGTGCCCAGTGTTAGGGTTGTTTTATGGTCAGGTCCAGGGCCCAGGGTTAGGCTTGTTTTAGGGTCAGGGCCAGGGCCCAGGGTTAGGGTTGTTTTAAGATCAGGGCCAAGGCCCAGGTTTAGGCTTGTTTTAGGGTCACGGCCAGGTCCCAGGTTTAGGGTTGTTTTAGTGCCAGGGCCCAGGGTTAGGGTTGTTTTAGGGTCAGGGCCAGGGCCCAGGGTTAGGCTTGTTTTAGTGCCAGGGCCCAGGGTTAGGGTTTTTTTAGGTTTGTGGCCCAGGGTTAGGCTTGATTTAGGATCAGGGCCCAGGGTTAGGCTTGTTTTAGTGCCAGGGCCCAGGGTTAGGGTTTTTTTAGGTTCGTGGCCCAGGGTTAGGCTTGTTTTAGGATCAGGGCCCAGGGTTATGGTTGTTTTAGGGTCATGGCCAGGGCCCAGGGTTAGGGTTGTTTTAGGGTCAGGGCCAGGGCCTAGGGTTAGGGTTGTTTTTAGATCAGGGCCAAGGCCCAGGTTTAGGCTTGTTTTAGGGTCACGGCCAGGTCCCAGGGTTAGGGTTGTTTTACTGCCAGGGCCCAGGGTTAGGGTTGTTTTAGGGTCAGGTCCGGGGCCCAGGGTTAGGCTTGTTTTAGTGCCAGGGCCCAGGCTAGGGTTTTTTTAGGTTCGTGGCCCAGGGTTAGGCTTGTTTTAGGATCAGGGCCCAGGGTTAGGGTTGTTTTAGGGTCATGGCCAGGGCCCAGGGTTAGGGTTCTTTTAGGCTCAGGGCCAGGGCCCAGGATCAGGCTTGTTTTAGGGTCAAGGACAGGGCCCAGGGTTAGGGTTATTTTAGGATCAGGACCTGGGCCCAGGATTAGGCTTGTTTTAGTGCCAGGGTCCATGGTTGGGGTTGTTTTAGTGTCAGGGCCAGGGCCCAGGTTTAGGGTTGTTTTAGGTCAGGGCCAGGGCCCAGGGTTAGGGTTGTTTTAGGTCAGGGCCAGGTCCCAGGGTTAGGGTTGTTTTAGGGTCAGGGCCAGGGCCCAGGGTTAGGGTTGTTGTAGGGTCAGGGCCAGGTCCCAGGTTTAGGCTTGTTTTAGGGTCAGGGCCAGGGCCCAGGGTTAGGCGTGTTTTAGGGTCAGGGCCAGGGCCGAGCGTTAGGCTTGTTTTAGGGTCAGGGCCAGGGCCCAGGGTTAGGGTTGTTTTAGGGTCAGGACCTGGGCCCAGTGTTAGGCTTGTTTTAGTGCCAGGGCCCAGGGTTACGGTTTTTTTAAGGTCAGGGCCAGGGACCAGGGTTAGGCTTGTTTTAGTGCCAGGGACCAGGGTTCGGGTTGTTTTAGGGTCAGGGCCAGGGCCCAGGTTCAGGTTTGTTTAAGGTCAGTGCCAGGGCCCAGCATTAGGATTGTTTTAGGGTCAGGGCCAGGGCCCAGGTTTAGGGGTGTTTTAGGGTCAGGGCCAGGTCCCAGCGTTAGGGTTGTTTTAGGGTCAGGGCCAGGGCCCTGGGTTAGGCTTCTTTTAGGGTCCGGGACAGGTCCCAGGGTTAGGCTTGTTTTAGGGTCAGGGCCAGGGCCCAGGGTTAGGCTTGTTTTAGGGTCAGGGACAGGGCCCAGCGTTAGGGTTGTTTTAGGGTCAGGGCCAGGGCCCAGGGTTAGGCTTGTTTTAGGGTCAGGGCGAGGGCCCAGGTTTAAGGTTGTTTTAGGGTCAGGGCCAGGGCCCAGGGTTAGGCTTGTTATAGGGTCAGTGCCAGGGCTCAGGGTTAGGGGTGTTTTAGGGTCATGTCCAGGGCCCAGGGTTAGGGTTGTTTTAGGGTCAGGCCAGGGCCCAGGGTTAGGGTTGTTTTAGGGTCAGGGCCAGGGCCCAGGGTTAGGGTTGTTTTAGGGTCAGGTCCTGGGCCCAGGGTTAGGGTTGTTTTTGTGCCAGGGCCCAGGATTAGGGTTGTTTTAGGGTCAGGGTCAGGGCCCAGGGTTACGGTTGTTTTAGGTCATGGCCAGGGCCCAGGGATAGGGTTGTTTTAGGGTCTGGGCCAGGGCCCAGGGTTAGGGTTGTTTTAGGGTCAGGGCCAGGGCCCAGGGTCAGGTTTGTTTTAGGTCAGGGCCAGGGCCCAGCATTAGGGTTGTTTTAGGGTGAGGGCCAGGGCCCAGGTTTAGGCTTGTTTTAGGCTCAGGGCCAGGGCCCACTGTTAGGGTTGTTTTAGGTTCAGGGCCAGGGCCCAGGATTAGGCTTGTTTTAGGGTCAAGGACAGGGCCCAGGGTTAGGCTTGTTTTAGGCTCAGGGCCAGGGCCCAGTGTTAGGGTTGTTTTAGGTTCAGGGCCAGGGCCCAGGATTAGGCTTGTTTTAGGGTCAAGGACAGGGCCCAGGGTTAGGGTTATTTTAGGATCAGGACCTGGGCCCAGGATTAGGCTTGTTTTAGTGCCAGGGTCCATGGTTAGGGTTGTTTTAGTGTCAGGGCCAGGGCCCAGGTTTAGGGTTGTTTTAGGTCAGGGCCAGGGCCCAGGGTTAGGGTTGTTTTAGGTCAGGGCCAGGTCCCAGGGTTAGGGTTGTTTTAGGGTCAGGGCCAGCGCCCAGGGTTAGGGTTGTTGTAGGGTCAGGGCCAGGTCCCAGGTTTAGGCTTGTTTTAGGGTCAGGGCCAGGGCCCAGGGTTAGGCGTGTTTTAGGGTCAGGGCCAGGGCCGAGCGTTAGGCTTGTTTTAGGGTCAGGGACAGGGCCCATGGTTAGGGTTGTTTTAGGGTCAGGGCCATGGCCCAGGGTTATGCTTGTTTTAGGGTCAGGGCCAGGGCCCAGGGTTAGGGTTGTTTTAGGGTCAGGACCTGGGCCCAGTGTTAGGCTTGTTTTAGTGCCAGGGCCCAGGGTTACGGTTGTTTTAAGGTCAGGGCCAGGGACCAGGGTTAGGCTTGTTTTAGTGCCAGGGACCAGGGTTCGGGTTGTTTTAGGGTCAGGGCCAGGGCCCAGGTTCAGGTTTGTTTAAGGTCAGTGCCAGGGCCCAGCATTAGGATTGTTTTAGGGTCAGGGCCAGGGCCCAGGTTTAGGGGTGTTTTAGGGTCAGGGCCAGGTCCCAGAGTTAGGGTTGTTTTAGGGTCAGGGCCAGGGCCCTGGGTTAGGCTTCTTTTAGGGTCCGGGACAGGTCCCAGGGTTAGGCTTGTTTTAGGGTCAGGGCCAGGGCCCAGGGTTAGGCTTGTTTTAGGGTCAGGGACAGGGCCCAGGGTTAGGCTTGTTTTAGGGTCAGGGCCAGGGCCCAGGGTTAGGCTTGTTTTAGGGTCAGGGCGAGGGCCCAGGTTTAAGGTTGTTTTAGGGTCAGGGCCAGGGCCCAGGGTTAGGCTTGTTATAGGGTCCGTGCCAGGGCTCAGGGTTAGGGGTGTTTTAGGGTCATGTCCAGGGCCCAGGGTTAGGGTTGTTTTAGGGTCAGGCCAGGGCCCAGGGTTAGGGTTGTTTTAGGGTCAGGGCCAGGGCCCAGGGTTAGGGTTGTTTTAGGGTCAGGTCCTGGGCCCAGGGTTAGGGTTGTTTTTGTGCCAGGGCCCAGGATTAGGGTTGTTTTAGGGTCAGGGTCAGGGCCCAGGGTTACGGTTGTTTTAGGTCATGGCCAGGGCCCAGGGATAGGGTTGTTTTAGGGTCTGGGCCAGGGCCCAGGGTTAGGGTTGTTTTAGGGTCAGGGCCAGGGCCCAGGGTCAGGTTTGTTTTAGGTCAGGGCCAGGGCCCAGCATTAGGGTTGTTTTAGGGTGAGGGCCAGGGCCCAGGTTTAGGCTTGTTTTAGGCTCAGGGCCAGGGCCCACTGTTAGGGTTGTTTTAGGTTCAGGGCCAGGGCCCAGGATTAGGCTTGTTTTAGGGTCAAGGACAGGGCCCAGGGTTAGGCTTGTTTTAGGCTCAGGGCCAGGGCCCAGTGTTAGGGTTGTTTTAGGTTCAGGGCCAGGGCCCAGGATTAGGCTTGTTTTAGGGTCAAGGACAGGGCCCAGGGTTAGGGTTGTTTTAGGATCAGGACCTGCGCCCAGGATTAGGCTTGTTTTAGTGCCAGGGTCCATGGTTAGGGTTGTTTTAGTGTCAGGGCCAGGGCCCAGGTTTAGGGTTGTTTTAGGTCAGGGCCAGGGCCCAGGGTTAGGGTTGTTTTAGGTCAGGGCCAGGTCCCAGGGTTAGGGTTGTTTTAGGGTCAGGGCCAGGGCCCAGGGTTAGGGTTGTTGTAGGGTCAGGGCCAGGTCCCAGGTTTAGGCTTGTTTTAGGGTCAGGGCCAGGGCCCAGGGTTAGGCGTGTTTTAGGGTCAGGGCCAGGGCCGAGCGTTAGGCTTGTTTTAGGGTCAGGGACAGGGCCCATGGTTAGGGTTGTTTTAGGGTCAGGGCCATGGCCCAGGGTTATGCTTGTTTTAGGGTCAGGGCCAGGGCCCAGGGTTAGGGTTGTTTTAGGGTCAGGACCTGGGCCCAGTGTTAGGCTTGTTTTAGTGCCAGGGCCCAGGGTTACGGTTGTTTTAAGGTCAGGGCCAGGGACCAGGGTTAGGCTTGTTTTAGTGCCAGGGACCAGGGTTCGGGTTGTTTTAGGGTCAGGGCCAGGGCCCAGGTTCAGGTTTGTTTAAGGTCAGTGCCAGGGCCCAGCATTAGGATTGTTTTAGGGTCAGGGCCAGGGCCCAGGTTTAGGGGTGTTTTAGGGTCAGGGCCAGGTCCCAGCGTTAGGGTTGTTTTAGGGTCAGGGCCAGGGCCCTGGGTTAGGCTTCTTTTAGGGTCCGGGACAGGTCCCAGGGTTAGGCTTGTTTTAGGGTCAGGGCCAGGGCCCAGGGTTAGGCTTGTTTTAGGGTCAGGGACAGGGCCCAGCGTTAGGGTTGTTTTAGGGTCAGGGCCAGGGCCCAGGGTTAGGCTTGTTTTAGGGTCAGGGCGAGGGCCCAGGTTTAAGGTTGTTTTAGGGTCAGGGCCAGGGCCCAGGGTTAGGCTTGTTATAGGGTCAGTGCCAGGGCTCAGGGTTAGGGGTGTTTTAGGGTCATGTCCAGGGCCCAGGGTTAGGGTTGTTTTAGGGTCAGGCCAGGGCCCAGGGTTAGGGTTGTTTTAGGGTCAGGGCCAGGGCCCAGGGTTAGGGTTGTTTTAGGGTCAGGTCCTGGGCCCAGGGTTAGGGTTGTTTTTGTGCCAGGGCCCAGGATTAGGGTTGTTTTAGGGTCAGGGTCAGGGCCCAGGGTTACGGTTGTTTTAGGTCATGGCCAGGGCCCAGGGATAGGGTTGTTTTAGGGTCTGGGCCAGGGCCCAGGGTTAGGGTTGTTTTAGGGTCAGGGCCAGGGCCCAGGGTCAGGTTTGTTTTAGGTCAGGGCCAGGGCCCAGCATTAGGGTTGTTTTAGGGTGAGGGCCAGGGCCCAGGTTTAGGCTTGTTTTAGGCTCAGGGCCAGGGCCCACTATTAGGGTTGTTTTAGGTTCAGGGCCAGGGCCCAGGATTAGGCTTGTTTTAGGGTCAAGGACAGGGCCCAGGGTTAGGCTTGTTTTAGGCTCAGGGCCAGGGCCCAGTGTTAGGGTTGTTTTAGGTTCAGGGCCAGGGCCCAGGATTAGGCTTGTTTTAGGGTCAAGGACAGGGCCCAGGTTTAGGCTTGTTTTAGGATCAGGACCTGGGCCCAGGATTAGGCTTGTTTTAGTGCCAGGGTCCATGGTTAGGGTTGTTTTAGTGTCAGGGCCAGGGCCCAGGTTTAGGGTTGTTTTAGGTCAGGGCCAGGGCCCAGGGTTAGGGTTGTTTTAGGTCAGGGCCAGGTCCCAGGGTTAGGGTTGTTTTAGGGTCAGGGCCAGGGCCCAGGGTTAGGGTTGTTGTAGGGTCAGGGCCAGGTCCCAGGTTTAGGCTTGTTTTAGGGTCAGGGCCAGGGCCCAGGGTTAGGCGTGTTTTAGGGTCAGGGCCAGGGCCGAGCGTTAGGCTTGTTTTAGGGTCAGGGACAGGGCCCATGGTTAGGGTTGTTTTAGGGTCAGGGCCATGGCCCAGGGTTATGCTTGTTTTAGGGTCAGGGCCAGGGCCCAGGGTTAGGGTTGTTTTAGGGTCAGGACCTGGGCCCAGTGTTAGGCTTGTTTTAGTGCCAGGGCCCAGGGTTAGGGTTGTTTTAGGGTCAGGGCCAGGGCCCAGGGTCAGGTTTGTTTTAGGTCAGGGCCAGGGCCCAGCATTAGGGTTGTTTTAGGGTGAGGGCCAGGGCCCAGGTTTAGGCTTGTTTTAGGCTCAGGGCCAGGGCCCACTGTTAGGGTTGTTTTAGGTTCAGGGCCAGGGCCCAGGATTAGGCTTGTTTTAGGGTCAAGGACAGGGCCCAGGGTTAGGCTTGTTTTAGGCTCAGGGCCAGGGCCCAGTGTTAGGGTTGTTTTAGGTTCAGGGCCAGGGCCCAGGATTAGGCTTGTTTTAGGGTCAAGGACAGGGCCCAGGGTTAGGGTTGTTTTAGGATCAGGACCTGGGCCCAGGATTAGGCTTGTTTTAGTGCCAGGGTCCATGGTTAGGGTTGTTTTAGTGTCAGGGCCAGGGCCCAGGTTTAGGGTTGTTTTAGGTCAGGGCCAGGGCCCAGGGTTAGGGTTGTTTTAGGTCAGGGCCAGGTCCCAGGGTTAGGGTTGTTTTAGGGTCAGGGCCAGGGCCCAGGGTTAGGGTTGTTGTAGGGTCAGGGCCAGGTCCCAGGTTTAGGCTTGTTTTAGGGTCAGGGCCAGGGCCCAGGGTTAGGCGTGTTTTAGGGTCAGGGCCAGGGCCGAGCGTTAGGCTTGTTTTAGGGTCAGGGACAGGGCCCATGGTTAGGGTTGTTTTAGGGTCAGGGCCATGGCCCAGGGTTATGCTTGTTTTAGGGTCAGGGCCAGGGCCCAGGGTTAGGGTTGTTTTAGGGTTAGGACCTGGGCCCAGTGTTAGGCTTGTTTTAGTGCCAGGGCCCAGGGTTACGGTTGTTTTAAGGTCAGGGCCAGGGACCAGGGTTAGGCTTGTTTTAGTGCCAGGGACCAGGGTTCGGGTTGTTTTAGGGTCAGGGCCAGGGCCCAGGTTCAGGTTTGTTTAAGGTCAGTGCCAGGGCCCAGCATTAGGATTGTTTTAGGGTCAGGGCCAGGGCCCAGGTTTAGGGGTGTTTTAGGGTCAGGGCCAGGTCCCAGCGTTAGGGTTGTTTTAGGGTCAGGGCCAAGGCCCAGGTTTAGGGGTGTTTTAGGGTCAGGGCCAGGTCCCAGCGTTAGGGTTGTTTTAGGGTCAGGGCCAGGGCCCAGGGTTAGGCTTGTTATAGGGTCCGTGCCAGGGCTCAGGGTTAGGGGTGTTTTAGGGTCATGTCCAGGGCCCAGGGTTAGGGTTGTTTTAGGGTCAGGCCAGGGCCCAGGGTTTGGGTTGTTTTAGGGTCAGGGCCAGGGCCCAGGGTTAGGCTTGTTTTAGGGTCAGGGACAGGGCCCAGCGTTAGGGTTGTTTTAGGGTCAGGGCCAGGGCCCAGGGTTAGGCTTGTTTTAGGGTCAGGGCGAGGGCCCAGGTTTAAGGTTGTTTTAGGGTCAGGGCCAGGGCCCAGGGTTAGGCTTGTTATAGGGTCAGTGCCAGGGCTCAGGGTTAGGGGTGTTTTAGGGTCATGTCCAGGGCCCAGGGTTAGGGTTGTTTTAGGGTCAGGCCAGGGCCCAGGGTTAGGCTTGTTATAGGGTCAGTGCCAGGGCTCAGGGTTAGGGGTGTTTTAGGGTCATGTCCAGGGCCCAGGGTTTGGGTTGTTTTAGGGTCAGGCCAGGGCCCAGGGTTAGGGTTGTTTTAGGGTCAGGGCCAGGGCCCAGGATAAGCGTTGTTTTAGGGTCAGGGTCAGGGTCCAGGGTAAGGGTTTTTTCAGTGTCAGGGCCAGGGCCCAGGGTTAGGGTTGTTTTAGGGAATGGGCCAGGGGCCAGGGTTAGGCTTGTTTTGGGTCACGGCAAGGGCCCAGGGTTAGGCTTGTTTTAGTGTCAGGGCCAGGGCCCAGGTTTAGCCTTTTTTTAGGGTCAGGGGCAGGGCCCAGGTTTAGGCTTGTTTTACGGTCAGGGCCAGGGGCCAGGTTTACTTTTTTTTTAGGGTCATGGCCTGGGCCCAGGGTTAGGCTTGTTTTAGTGCCAGGGCCCATGGTTAGGGTTGTTTTAGGGTCAGTGCCAGGGCCCATGCTTAGGCTTGTTTTAGGGTCAGGGCCACGGCCCAGGGTTAGGCTTGTTTTAGGGTCAGGGCCAGGGCCCAGGGTTAGGGTTGTTTTAGGGTCAGGTCCTGGGCGCAGGTTTAGGGTTGTTTTAGTGCAAGGGCCAAGGGTTAGGGTTGTTTTAGGGTCATGTCCAGGGCCCAGGTTTAGGGTTGTTTTAGGGTCAGGCCAGGGCCCAGGGTTAGGGTTGTTTTAGGGTCAGGGCCAGGGCCCAGGGTAAGGGTTGTTTTAGGGTCAGGGCCAGGGTCCAGGGTAAGGGTTTTTTCAGTGTCAGGGCCAGGGCCCTGGGTTAGGGTTGTTTTAGGGTCAGGGCCAGGGCCCAGGGTCATGGTTATTTCAGGGTCAGTGCCGAGGGTTAAGGTTGTTTTAGGGTCAGTGCCCAGTGTTAGGGTTGTTTTATGGTCAGGTCCAGGGCCCAGGGTTAGGCTTGTTTTAGGGTCAGGGCCAGGGCCCAGGGTTAGGGTTGTTTTAAGATCAGGGCCAAGGCCCAGGTTTAGGCTTGTTTTAGGGTCACGGCCAGGTCCCAGGTTTAGGGTTGTTTTAGTGCCAGGGCCCAGGGTTAGGGTTGTTTTAGGGTCAGGGCCAGGGCCCAGGGTTAGGCTTGTTTTAGTGCCAGGGCCCAGGGTTAGGGTTTTTTTAGGTTTGTGGCCCAGGGTTAGGCTTGATTTAGGATCAGGGCCCAGGGTTAGGCTTGTTTTAGTGCCAGGGCCCAGGGTTAGGGTTTTTTTAGGTTCGTGGCCCAGGGTTAGGCTTGTTTTAGGATCAGGGCCCAGGGTTATGGTTGTTTTAGGGTCATGGCCAGGGCCCAGGGTTAGGGTTGTTTTAGGGTCAGGGCCAGGGCCTAGGGTTAGGGTTGTTTTTAGATCAGGGCCAAGGCCCAGGTTTAGGCTTGTTTTAGGGTCACGGCCAGGTCCCAGGGTTAGGGTTGTTTTACTGCCAGGGCCCAGGGTTAGGGTTGTTTTAGGGTCAGGTCCGGGGCCCAGGGTTAGGCTTGTTTTAGTGCCAGGGCCCAGGCTAGGGTTTTTTTAGGTTCGTGGCCCAGGGTTAGGCTTGTTTTAGGATCAGGGCCCAGGGTTAGGGTTGTTTTAGGGTCATGGCCAGGGCCCAGGGTTAGGGTTCTTTTAGGCTCAGGGCCAGGGCCCAGGATCAGGCTTGTTTTAGGGTCAAGGACAGGGCCCAGGGTTAGGGTTATTTTAGGATCAGGACCTGGGCCCAGGATTAGGCTTGTTTTAGTGCCAGGGTCCATGGTTGGGGTTGTTTTAGTGTCAGGGCCAGGGCCCAGGTTTAGGGTTGTTTTAGGTCAGGGCCAGGGCCCAGGGTTAGGGTTGTTTTAGGTCAGGGCCAGGTCCCAGGGTTAGGGTTGTTTTAGGGTCAGGGCCAGGGCCCAGGGTTAGGGTTGTTGTAGGGTCAGGGCCAGGTCCCAGGTTTAGGCTTGTTTTAGGGTCAGGGCCAGGGCCCAGGGTTAGGCGTGTTTTAGGGTCAGGGCCAGGGCCGAGCGTTAGGCTTGTTTTAGGGTCAGGGCCAGGGCCCAGGGTTAGGGTTGTTTTAGGGTCAGGACCTGGGCCCAGTGTTAGGCTTGTTTTAGTGCCAGGGCCCAGGGTTACGGTTTTTTTAAGGTCAGGGCCAGGGACCAGGGTTAGGCTTGTTTTAGTGCCAGGGACCAGGGTTCGGGTTGTTTTAGGGTCAGGGCCAGGGCCCAGGTTCAGGTTTGTTTAAGGTCAGTGCCAGGGCCCAGCATTAGGATTGTTTTAGGGTCAGGGCCAGGGCCCAGGTTTAGGGGTGTTTTAGGGTCAGGGCCAGGTCCCAGCGTTAGGGTTGTTTTAGGGTCAGGGCCAGGGCCCTGGGTTAGGCTTCTTTTAGGGTCCGGGACAGGTCCCAGGGTTAGGCTTGTTTTAGGGTCAGGGCCAGGGCCCAGGGTTAGGCTTGTTTTAGGGTCAGGGACAGGGCCCAGCGTTAGGGTTGTTTTAGGGTCAGGGCCAGGGCCCAGGGTTAGGCTTGTTTTAGGGTCAGGGCGAGGGCCCAGGTTTAAGGTTGTTTTAGGGTCAGGGCCAGGGCCCAGGGTTAGGCTTGTTATAGGGTCAGTGCCAGGGCTCAGGGTTAGGGGTGTTTTAGGGTCATGTCCAGGGCCCAGGGTTAGGGTTGTTTTAGGGTCAGGCCAGGGCCCAGGGTTAGGGTTGTTTTAGGGTCAGGGCCAGGGCCCAGGGTTAGGGTTGTTTTAGGGTCAGGTCCTGGGCCCAGGGTTAGGGTTGTTTTTGTGCCAGGGCCCAGGATTAGGGTTGTTTTAGGGTCAGGGTCAGGGCCCAGGGTTACGGTTGTTTTAGGTCATGGCCAGGGCCCAGGGATAGGGTTGTTTTAGGGTCTGGGCCAGGGCCCAGGGTTAGGGTTGTTTTAGGGTCAGGGCCAGGGCCCAGGGTCAGGTTTGTTTTAGGTCAGGGCCAGGGCCCAGCATTAGGGTTGTTTTAGGGTGAGGGCCAGGGCCCAGGTTTAGGCTTGTTTTAGGCTCAGGGCCAGGGCCCACTGTTAGGGTTGTTTTAGGTTCAGGGCCAGGGCCCAGGATTAGGCTTGTTTTAGGGTCAAGGACAGGGCCCAGGGTTAGGCTTGTTTTAGGCTCAGGGCCAGGGCCCAGTGTTAGGGTTGTTTTAGGTTCAGGGCCAGGGCCCAGGATTAGGCTTGTTTTAGGGTCAAGGACAGGGCCCAGGGTTAGGGTTATTTTAGGATCAGGACCTGGGCCCAGGATTAGGCTTGTTTTAGTGCCAGGGTCCATGGTTAGGGTTGTTTTAGTGTCAGGGCCAGGGCCCAGGTTTAGGGTTGTTTTAGGTCAGGGCCAGGGCCCAGGGTTAGGGTTATTTTAGGTCAGGGCCAGGTCCCAGGGTTAGGGTTGTTTTAGGGTCAGGGCCAGCGCCCAGGGTTAGGGTTGTTGTAGGGTCAGGGCCAGGTCCCAGGTTTAGGCTTGTTTTAGGGTCAGGGCCAGGGCCCAGGGTTAGGCGTGTTTTAGGGTCAGGGCCAGGGCCGAGCGTTAGGCTTGTTTTAGGGTCAGGGACAGGGCCCATGGTTAGGGTTGTTTTAGGGTCAGGGCCATGGCCCAGGGTTATGCTTGTTTTAGGGTCAGGGCCAGGGCCCAGGGTTAGGGTTGTTTTAGGGTCAGGACCTGGGCCCAGTGTTAGGCTTGTTTTAGTGCCAGGGCCCAGGGTTACGGTTGTTTTAAGGTCAGGGCCAGGGACCAGGGTTAGGCTTGTTTTAGTGCCAGGGACCAGGGTTCGGGTTGTTTTAGGGTCAGGGCCAGGGCCCAGGTTCAGGTTTGTTTAAGGTCAGTGCCAGGGCCCAGCATTAGGATTGTTTTAGGGTCAGGGCCAGGGCCCAGGTTTAGGGGTGTTTTAGGGTCAGGGCCAGGTCCCAGAGTTAGGGTTGTTTTAGGGTCAGGGCCAGGGCCCTGGGTTAGGCTTCTTTTAGGGTCCGGGACAGGTCCCAGGGTTAGGCTTGTTTTAGGGTCAGGGCCAGGGCCCAGGGTTAGGCTTGTTTTAGGGTCAGGGACAGGGCCCAGGGTTAGGCTTGTTTTAGGGTCAGGGCCAGGGCCCAGGGTTAGGCTTGTTTTAGGGTCAGGGCGAGGGCCCAGGTTTAAGGTTGTTTTAGGGTCAGGGCCAGGGCCCAGGGTTAGGCTTGTTATAGGGTCCGTGCCAGGGCTCAGGGTTAGGGGTGTTTTAGGGTCATGTCCAGGGCCCAGGGTTAGGGTTGTTTTAGGGTCAGGCCAGGGCCCAGGGTTAGGGTTGTTTTAGGGTCAGGGCCAGGGCCCAGGGTTAGGGTTGTTTTAGGGTCAGGTCCTGGGCCCAGGGTTAGGGTTGTTTTTGTGCCAGGGCCCAGGATTAGGGTTGTTTTAGGGTCAGGGTCAGGGCCCAGGGTTACGGTTGTTTTAGGTCATGGCCAGGGCCCAGGGATAGGGTTGTTTTAGGGTCTGGGCCAGGGCCCAGGGTTAGGGTTGTTTTAGGGTCAGGGCCAGGGCCCAGGGTCAGGTTTGTTTTAGGTCAGGGCCAGGGCCCAGCATTAGGGTTGTTTTAGGGTGAGGGCCAGGGCCCAGGTTTAGGCTTGTTTTAGGCTCAGGGCCAGGGCCCACTGTTAGGGTTGTTTTAGGTTCAGGGCCAGGGCCCAGGATTAGGCTTGTTTTAGGGTCAAGGACAGGGCCCAGGGTTAGGCTTGTTTTAGGCTCAGGGCCAGGGCCCAGTGTTAGGGTTGTTTTAGGTTCAGGGCCAGGGCCCAGGATTAGGCTTGTTTTAGGGTCAAGGACAGGGCCCAGGGTTAGGGTTGTTTTAGGATCAGGACCTGCGCCCAGGATTAGGCTTGTTTTAGTGCCAGGGTCCATGGTTAGGGTTGTTTTAGTGTCAGGGCCAGGGCCCAGGTTTAGGGTTGTTTTAGGTCAGGGCCAGGGCCCAGGGTTAGGGTTGTTTTAGGTCAGGGCCAGGTCCCAGGGTTAGGGTTGTTTTAGGGTCAGGGCCAGGGCCCAGGGTTAGGGTTGTTGTAGGGTCAGGGCCAGGTCCCAGGTTTAGGCTTGTTTTAGGGTCAGGGCCAGGGCCCAGGGTTAGGCGTGTTTTAGGGTCAGGGCCAGGGCCGAGCGTTAGGCTTGTTTTAGGGTCAGGGACAGGGCCCATGGTTAGGGTTGTTTTAGGGTCAGGGCCATGGCCCAGGGTTATGCTTGTTTTAGGGTCAGGGCCAGGGCCCAGGGTTAGGGTTGTTTTAGGGTCAGGACCTGGGCCCAGTGTTAGGCTTGTTTTAGTGCCAGGGCCCAGGGTTAGGGTTGTTTTAGGGTCAGGGCCAGGGCCCAGGGTCAGGTTTGTTTTAGGTCAGGGCCAGGGCCCAGCATTAGGGTTGTTTTAGGGTGAGGGCCAGGGCCCAGGTTTAGGCTTGTTTTAGGCTCAGGGCCAGGGCCCACTGTTAGGGTTGTTTTAGGTTCAGGGCCAGGGCCCAGGATTAGGCTTGTTTTAGGGTCAAGGACAGGGCCCAGGGTTAGGCTTGTTTTAGGCTCAGGGCCAGGGCCCAGTGTTAGGGTTGTTTTAGGTTCAGGGCCAGGGCCCAGGATTAGGCTTGTTTTAGGGTCAAGGACAGGGCCCAGGGTTAGGGTTGTTTTAGGATCAGGACCTGGGCCCAGGATTAGGCTTGTTTTAGTGCCAGGGTCCATGGTTAGGGTTGTTTTAGTGTCAGGGCCAGGGCCCAGGTTTAGGGTTGTTTTAGGTCAGGGCCAGGGCCCAGGGTTAGGGTTGTTTTAGGTCAGGGCCAGGTCCCAGGGTTAGGGTTGTTTTAGGGTCAGGGCCAGGGCCCAGGGTTAGGGTTGTTGTAGGGTCAGGGCCAGGTCCCAGGTTTAGGCTTGTTTTAGGGTCAGGGCCAGGGCCCAGGGTTAGGCGTGTTTTAGGGTCAGGGCCAGGGCCGAGCGTTAGGCTTGTTTTAGGGTCAGGGACAGGGCCCATGGTTAGGGTTGTTTTAGGGTCAGGGCCATGGCCCAGGGTTATGCTTGTTTTAGGGTCAGGGCCAGGGCCCAGGGTTAGGGTTGTTTTAGGGTTAGGACCTGGGCCCAGTGTTAGGCTTGTTTTAGTGCCAGGGCCCAGGGTTACGGTTGTTTTAAGGTCAGGGCCAGGGACCAGGGTTAGGCTTGTTTTAGTGCCAGGGACCAGGGTTCGGGTTGTTTTAGGGTCAGGGCCAGGGCCCAGGTTCAGGTTTGTTTAAGGTCAGTGCCAGGGCCCAGCATTAGGATTGTTTTAGGGTCAGGGCCAGGGCCCAGGTTTAGGGGTGTTTTAGGGTCAGGGCCAGGTCCCAGCGTTAGGGTTGTTTTAGGGTCAGGGCCAAGGCCCAGGTTTAGGGGTGTTTTAGGGTCAGGGCCAGGTCCCAGCGTTAGGGTTGTTTTAGGGTCAGGGCCAGGGCCCAGGGTTAGGCTTGTTATAGGGTCCGTGCCAGGGCTCAGGGTTAGGGGTGTTTTAGGGTCATGTCCAGGGCCCAGGGTTAGGGTTGTTTTAGGGTCAGGCCAGGGCCCAGGGTTTGGGTTGTTTTAGGGTCAGGGCCAGGGCCCAGGGTTAGGGTTGTTTTAGGGTCAGGTCCTGGGCCCAGGGTTAGGGTTGTTTTTGTGCCAGGGCCCAGGATTAGGGTTGTTTTAGGGTCAGGGTCAGGGCCCAGGGTTACGGTTGTTTTAGGTCATGGCCAGGGCCCAGGGATAGGGTTGTTTTAGGGTCTGGGCCAGGGCCCAGGGTTAGGGTTGTTTTAGGGTCAGGGCCAGGGCCCAGGGTCAGGTTTGTTTTAGGTCAGGGCCAGGGCCCAGCATTAGGGTTGTTTTAGGGTGAGGGCCAGGGCCCAGGTTTAGGCTTGTTTTAGGCTCAGGGCCAGGGCCCACTGTTAGGGTTGTTTTAGGTTCAGGGCCAGGGCCCAGGATTAGGCTTGTTTTAGGGTCAAGGACAGGGCCCAGGGTTAGGCTTGTTTTAGGCTCAGGGCCAGGGCCCAGTGTTAGGGTTGTTTTAGGTTCAGGGCCAGGGCCCAGGATTAGGCTTGTTTTAGGGTCAAGGACAGGGCCCAGGGTTAGGGTTGTTTTAGGATCAGGACCTGGGCCCAGGATTAGGCTTGTTTTAGTGCCAGGGTCCATGGTTAGGGTTGTTTTAGTGTCAGGGCCAGGGCCCAGGTTTAGGGTTGTTTTAGGTCAGGGCCAGGGCCCAGGGTTAGGGTTGTTTTAGGTCAGGGCCAGGTCCCAGGGTTAGGGTTGTTTTAGGGTCAGGGCCAGGGCCCAGGGTTAGGGTTGTTGTAGGGTCAGGGCCAGGTCCCAGGTTTAGGCTTGTTTTAGGGTCAGGGCCAGGGCCCAGGGTTAGGCGTGTTTTAGGGTCAGGGCCAGGGCCGAGCGTTAGGCTTGTTTTAGGGTCAGGGACAGGGCCCATGGTTAGGGTTGTTTTAGGGTCAGGGCCATGGCCCAGGGTTATGCTTGTTTTAGGGTCAGGGCCAGGGCCCAGGGTTAGGGTTGTTTTAGGGTCAGGACCTGGGCCCAGTGTTAGGCTTGTTTTAGTGCCAGGGCCCAGGGTTACGGTTGTTTTAAGGTCAGGGCCAGGGACCAGGGTTAGGCTTGTTTTAGTGCCAGGGCCCAGGGTTCGGGTTGTTTTAGGGTCAGGGCCAGGGCCCAGGTTCAGGTTTGTTTAAGGTCAGTGCCAGGGCCCAGCATTAGGATTGTTTTAGGGTCAGGGCCAGGGCCCAGGTTTAGGGGTGTTTTAGGGTCAGGGCCAGGTCCCAGCGTTAGGGTTGTTTTAGGGTCAGGGCCAGGGCCCTGGGTTAGGCTTCTTTTAGGGTCCGGGACAGGTCCCAGGGTTAGGCTTGTTTTAGGGTCAGGGCCAGGGCCCAGGGTTAGGCTTGTTTTAGGGTCAGGGACAGGGCCCAGCGTTAGGGTTGTTTTAGGGTCAGGGCCAGGGCCCAGGGTTAGGCTTGTTTTAGGGTCAGGGCGAGGGCCCAGGTTTAAGGTTGTTTTAGGGTCAGGGCCAGGGCCCAGGGTTAGGCTTGTTATAGGGTCCGTGCCAGGGCTCAGGGTTAGGGGTGTTTTAGGGTCATGTCCAGGGCCCAGGGTTAGGGTTGTTTTAGGGTCAGGCCAGGGCCCAGGGTTAGGGTTGTTTTAGGGTCAGGGCCAGGGCCCAGGGTTAGGGTTGTTTTAGGGTCAGGTCCTGGGCCCAGGGTTAGGGTTGTTTTTGTGCCAGGGCCCAGGATTAGGGTTGTTTTAGGGTCAGGGTCAGGGCCCAGGGTTACGGTTGTTTTAGGTCATGGCCAGGGCCCAGGGATAGGGTTGTTTTAGGGTCTGGGCCAGGGCCCAGGGTTAGGGTTGTTTTAGGGTCAGGGCCAGGGCCCAGGGTCAGGTTTGTTTTAGGTCAGGGCCAGGGCCCAGCATTAGGGTTGTTTTAGGGTGAGGGCCAGGGCCCAGGTTTAGGCTTGTTTTAGGCTCAGGGCCAGGGCCCACTGTTAGGGTTGTTTTAGGTTCAGGGCCAGGGCCCAGGATTAGGCTTGTTTTAGGGTCAAGGACAGGGCCCAGGGTTAGGCTTGTTTTAGGCTCAGGGCCAGGGCCCAGTGTTAGGGTTGTTTTAGGTTCAGGGCCAGGGCCCAGGATTAGGCTTGTTTTAGGGTCAAGGACAGGGCCCAGGGTTAGGGTTGTTTTAGGATCAGGACCTGGGCCCAGGATTAGGCTTGTTTTAGTGCCAGGGTCCATGGTTAGGGTTGTTTTAGTGTCAGGGCCAGGGCCCAGGTTTAGGGTTGTTTTAGGTCAGGGCCAGGGCCCAGGGTTAGGGTTGTTTTAGGTCAGGGCCAGGTCCCAGGGTTAGGGTTGTTTTAGGGTCAGGGCCAGGGCCCAGGGTTAGGGTTGTTGTAGGGTCAGGGCCAGGTCCCAGGTTTAGGCTTGTTTTAGGGTCAGGGCCAGGGCCCAGGGTTAGGCGTGTTTTAGGGTCAGGGCCAGGGCCGAGCGTTAGGCTTGTTTTAGGGTCAGGGACAGGGCCCATGGTTAGGGTTGTTTTAGGGTCAGGGCCATGGCCCAGGGTTATGCTTGTTTTAGGGTCAGGGCCAGGGCCCAGGGTTAGGGTTGTTTTAGGGTCAGGACCTGGGCCCAGTGTTAGGCTTGTTTTAGTGCCAGGGCCCAGGGTTACGGTTGTTTTAAGGTCAGGGCCAGGGACCAGGGTTAGGCTTGTTTTAGTGCCAGGGACCAGGGTTCGGGTTGTTTTAGGGTCAGGGCCAGGGCCCAGGTTCAGGTTTGTTTAAGGTCAGTGCCAGGGCCCAGCATTAGGATTGTTTTAGGGTCAGGGCCAGGGCCCAGGTTTAGGGGTGTTTTAGGGTCAGGGCCAGGTCCCAGCGTTAGGGTTGTTTTAGGGTCAGGGCCAGGGCCCTGGGTTAGGCTTCTTTTAGGGTCCGGGACAGGTCCCAGGGTTAGGCTTGTTTTAGGGTCAGGGCCAGGGCCCAGGGTTAGGCTTGTTTTAGGGTCAGGGACAGGGCCCAGCGTTAGGGTTGTTTTAGGGTCAGGGCCAGGGCCCAGGGTTAGGCTTGTTTTAGGGTCAGGGCGAGGGCCCAGGTTTAAGGTTGTTTTAGGGTCAGGGCCAGGGCCCAGGGTTAGGCTTGTTATAGGGTCAGTGCCAGGGCTCAGGGTTAGGGGTGTTTTAGGGTCATGTCCAGGGCCCAGGGTTAGGGTTGTTTTAGGGTCAGGCCAGGGCCCAGGGTTAGGGTTGTTTTAGGGTCAGGGCCAGGGCCCAGGGTTAGGGTTGTTTTAGGGTCAGGTCCTGGGCCCAGGGTTAGGGTTGTTTTTGTGCCAGGGCCCAGGATTAGGGTTGTTTTAGGGTCAGGGTCAGGGCCCAGGGTTACGGTTGTTTTAGGTCATGGCCAGGGCCCAGGGATAGGGTTGTTTTAGGGTCTGGGCCAGGGCCCAGGGTTAGGGTTGTTTTAGGGTCAGGGCCAGGGCCCAGGGTCAGGTTTGTTTTAGGTCAGGGCCAGGGCCCAGCATTAGGGTTGTTTTAGGGTGAGGGCCAGGGCCCAGGTTTAGGCTTGTTTTAGGCTCAGGGCCAGGGCCCACTGTTAGGGTTGTTTTAGGTTCAGGGCCAGGGCCCAGGATTAGGCTTGTTTTAGGGTCAAGGACAGGGCCCAGGGTTAGGCTTGTTTTAGGCTCAGGGCCAGGGCCCAGTGTTAGGGTTGTTTTAGGTTCAGGGCCAGGGCCCAGGATTAGGCTTGTTTTAGGGTCAAGGACAGGGCCCAGGGTTAGGGTTGTTTTAGGATCAGGACCTGGGCCCAGGATTAGGCTTGTTTTAGTGCCAGGGTCCATGGTTAGGGTTGTTTTAGTGTCAGGGCCAGGGCCCAGGTTTAGGGTTGTTTTAGGTCAGGGCCAGGGCCCAGGGTTAGGGTTGTTTTAGGTCAGGGCCAGGTCCCAGGGTTAGGGTTGTTTTAGGGTCAGGGCCAGGTCCCAGGGTTAGGGTTGTTGTAGGGTCAGGGCCAGGTCCCAGGTTTAGGCTTGTTTTAGGGTCAGGGCCAGGGCCCAGGGTTAGGCGTGTTTTAGGGTCAGGGCCAGGGCCGAGCGTTAGGCTTGTTTTAGGGTCAGGGACAGGGCCCATGGTTAGGGTTGTTTTAGGGTCAGGGCCATGGCCCAGGGTTATGCTTGTTTTAGGGTCAGGGCCAGGGCCCAGGGTTAGGGTTGTTTTAGGGTCAGGACCTGGGCCCAGTGTTAGGCTTGTTTTAGTGCCAGGGCCCAGGGTTACGGTTGTTTTAAGGTCAGGGCCAGGGACCAGGGTTAGGCTTGTTTTAGTGCCAGGGCCCAGGGTTCGGGTTGTTTTAGGGTCAGGGCCAGGGCCCAGGTTCAGGTTTGTTTAAGGTCAGTGCCAGGGCCCAGCATTAGGATTGTTTTAGGGTCAGGGCCAGGGCCCAGGTTTAGGGGTGTTTTAGGGTCAGGGCCAGGTCCCAGCGTTAGGGTTGTTTTAGGGTCAGGGCCAGGGCCCTGGGTTAGGCTTCTTTTAGGGTCCGGGACAGGTCCCAGGGTTAGGCTTGTTTTAGGGTCAGGGCCAGGGCCCAGGGTTAGGCTTGTTTTAGGGTCAGGGACAGGGCCCAGCGTTAGGGTTGTTTTAGGGTCAGGGCCAGGGCCCAGGGTTAGGCTTGTTTTAGGGTCAGGGCGAGGGCCCAGGTTTAAGGTTGTTTTAGGGTCAGGGCCAGGGCCCAGGGTTAGGCTTGTTATAGGGTCCGTGCCAGGGCTCAGGGTTAGGGGTGTTTTAGGGTCATGTCCAGGGCCCAGGGTTAGGGTTGTTTTAGGGTCAGGCCAGGGCCCAGGGTTAGGGTTGTTTTAGGGTCAGGGCCAGGGCCCAGGGTTAGGGTTGTTTTAGGGTCAGGTCCTGGGCCCAGGGTTAGGGTTGTTTTTGTGCCAGGGCCCAGGATTAGGGTTGTTTTAGGGTCAGGGTCAGGGCCCAGGGTTACGGTTGTTTTAGGTCATGGCCAGGGCCCAGGGATAGGGTTGTTTTAGGGTCTGGGCCAGGGCCCAGGGTTAGGGTTGTTTTAGGGTCAGGGCCAGGGCCCAGGGTCAGGTTTGTTTTAGGTCAGGGCCAGGGCCCAGCATTAGGGTTGTTTTAGGGTGAGGGCCAGGGCCCAGGTTTAGGCTTGTTTTAGGCTCAGGGCCAGGGCCCACTGTTAGGGTTGTTTTAGGTTCAGGGCCAGGGCCCAGGATTAGGCTTGTTTTAGGGTCAAGGACAGGGCCCAGGGTTAGGCTTGTTTTAGGCTCAGGGCCAGGGCCCAGTGTTAGGGTTGTTTTAGGTTCAGGGCCAGGGCCCAGGATTAGGCTTGTTTTAGGGTCAAGGACAGGGCCCAGGGTTAGGGTTGTTTTAGGATCAGGACCTGGGCCCAGGATTAGGCTTGTTTTAGTGCCAGGGTCCATGGTTAGGGTTGTTTTAGTGTCAGGGCCAGGGCCCAGGTTTAGGGTTGTTTTAGGTCAGGGCCAGGGCCCAGGGTTAGGGTTGTTTTAGGTCAGGGCCAGGTCCCAGGGTTAGGGTTGTTTTAGGGTCAGGGCCAGGGCCCAGGGTTAGGGTTGTTGTAGGGTCAGGGCCAGGTCCCAGGTTTAGGCTTGTTTTAGGGTCAGGGCCAGGGCCCAGGGTTAGGCGTGTTTTAGGGTCAGGGCCAGGGCCGAGCGTTAGGCTTGTTTTAGGGTCAGGGACAGGGCCCATGGTTAGGGTTGTTTTAGGGTCAGGGCCATGGCCCAGGGTTATGCTTGTTTTAGGGTCAGGGCCAGGGCCCAGGGTTAGGGTTGTTTTAGGGTCAGGACCTGGGCCCAGTGTTAGGCTTGTTTTAGTGCCAGGGCCCAGGGTTACGGTTGTTTTAAGGTCAGGGCCAGGGACCAGGGTTAGGCTTGTTTTAGTGCCAGGGACCAGGGTTCGGGTTGTTTTAGGGTCAGGGCCAGGGCCCAGGTTCAGGTTTGTTTAAGGTCAGTGCCAGGGCCCAGCATTAGGATTGTTTTAGGGTCAGGGCCAGGGCCCAGGTTTAGGGGTGTTTTAGGGTCAGGGCCAGGTCCCAGCGTTAGGGTTGTTTTAGGGTCAGGGCCAGGGCCCTGGGTTAGGCTTCTTTTAGGGTCCGGGACAGGTCCCAGGGTTAGGCTTGTTTTAGGGTCAGGGCCAGGGCCCAGGGTTAGGCTTGTTTTAGGGTCAGGGACAGGGCCCAGCGTTAGGGTTGTTTTAGGGTCAGGGCCAGGGCCCAGGGTTAGGCTTGTTTTAGGGTCAGGGCGAGGGCCCAGGTTTAAGGTTGTTTTAGGGTCAGGGCCAGGGCCCAGGGTTAGGCTTGTTATAGGGTCAGTGCCAGGGCTCAGGGTTAGGGGTGTTTTAGGGTCATGTCCAGGGCCCAGGGTTAGGGTTGTTTTAGGGTCAGGCCAGGGCCCAGGGTTAGGGTTGTTTTAGGGTCAGGGCCAGGGCCCAGGGTTAGGGTTGTTTTAGGGTCAGGTCCTGGGCCCAGGGTTAGGGTTGTTTTTGTGCCAGGGCCCAGGATTAGGGTTGTTTTAGGGTCAGGGTCAGGGCCCAGGGTTACGGTTGTTTTAGGTCATGGCCAGGGCCCAGGGATAGGGTTGTTTTAGGGTCTGGGCCAGGGCCCAGGGTTAGGGTTGTTTTAGGGTCAGGGCCAGGGCCCAGGGTCAGGTTTGTTTTAGGTCAGGGCCAGGGCCCAGCATTAGGGTTGTTTTAGGGTGAGGGCCAGGGCCCAGGTTTAGGCTTGTTTTAGGCTCAGGGCCAGGGCCCACTGTTAGGGTTGTTTTAGGTTCAGGGCCAGGGCCCAGGATTAGGCTTGTTTTAGGGTCAAGGACAGGGCCCAGGGTTAGGCTTGTTTTAGGCTCAGGGCCAGGGCCCAGTGTTAGGGTTGTTTTAGGTTCAGGGCCAGGGCCCAGGATTAGGCTTGTTTTAGGGTCAAGGACAGGGCCCAGGGTTAGGGTTGTTTTAGGATCAGGACCTGGGCCCAGGATTAGGCTTGTTTTAGTGCCAGGGTCCATGGTTAGGGTTGTTTTAGTGTCAGGGCCAGGGCCCAGGTTTAGGGTTGTTTTAGGTCAGGGCCAGGGCCCAGGGTTAGGGTTGTTTTAGGTCAGGGCCAGGTCCCAGGGTTAGGGTTGTTTTAGGGTCAGGGCCAGGTCCCAGGGTTAGGGTTGTTGTAGGGTCAGGGCCAGGTCCCAGGTTTAGGCTTGTTTTAGGGTCAGGGCCAGGGCCCAGGGTTAGGCGTGTTTTAGGGTCAGGGCCAGGGCCGAGCGTTAGGCTTGTTTTAGGGTCAGGGACAGGGCCCATGGTTAGGGTTGTTTTAGGGTCAGGGCCATGGCCCAGGGTTATGCTTGTTTTAGGGTCAGGGCCAGGGCCCAGGGTTAGGGTTGTTTTAGGGTCAGGACCTGGGCCCAGTGTTAGGCTTGTTTTAGTGCCAGGGCCCAGGGTTACGGTTGTTTTAAGGTCAGGGCCAGGGACCAGGGTTAGGCTTGTTTTAGTGCCAGGGCCCAGGGTTCGGATTGTTTTAGGGTAAGGGCCAGGGCCCAGGTTCAGGTTTGTTTAAGGTCAGTGCCAGGGCCCAGCATTAGGATTGTTTTAGGGTCAGGGCCAGGGCCCAGGTTTAGGGGTGTTTTAGGGTCAGGGCCAGGTCCCAGGGTTAGGGTTGTTTTAGGGTCAGGGCCAGGGCCCTGGGTTAGGCTTCTTTTAGGGTCCGGGACAGGTCCCAGGGTTAGGCTTGTTTTAGGGTCAGGGCCAGGGCCCAGGGTTAGGCGTGTTTTAGGGTCAGGGCCAGGGCCGAGCCTTAGGCTTGTTTTAGGGTCAGGGACAGGGCCCATGTTTAGGGTTGTTTTAGGGTCAGGGCCATGGCCCAGGGTTATGCTTGTTTTAGGGTCAGGGCCAGGGCCCAGGGTTAGGGTTGTTTTAGGGTCAGGACCTGGGCCCAGTGTTAGGCTTGTTTTAGTGCCAGGGCCCAGGGTTACGGTTGTTTTAAGGTCAGGGCCAGGGACCAGGGTTAGGCTTGTTTTAGTGCCAGGGACCAGGGTTCGGGTTGTTTTAGGGTCAGGGCCAGGGCCCAGGTTCAGGTTTGTTTAAGGTCAGTGCCAGGGCCCAGCATTAGGATTGTTTTAGGGTCAGGGCCAGGGCCCAGGTTTAGGGGTGTTTTAGGGTCAGGGCCAGGTCCCAGCGTTAGGGTTGTTTTAGGGTCAGGGCCAGGGCCCTGGGTTAGGCTTCTTTTAGGGTCCGGGACAGGTCCCAGGGTTAGGCTTGTTTTAGGGTCAGGGCCAGGGCCCAGGGTTAGGCTTGTTTTAGGGTCAGGGACAGGGCCCAGCGTTAGGGTTGTTTTAGGGTCAGGGCCAGGGCCCAGGGTTAGGCTTGTTTTAGGGTCAGGGCGAGGGCCCAGGTTTAAGGTTGTTTTAGGGTCAGGGCCAGGGCCCAGGGTTAGGCTTGTTATAGGGTCAGTGCCAGGGCTCAGGGTTAGGGGTGTTTTAGGGTCATGTCCAGGGCCCAGGGTTAGGGTTGTTTTAGGGTCAGGCCAGGGCCCAGGGTTAGGGTTGTTTTAGGGTCAGGGCCAGGGCCCAGGGTTAGGGTTGTTTTAGGGTCAGGTCCTGGGCCTAGGGTTAGGGTTGTTTTTGTGCCAGGGCCCAGGATTAGGGTTGTTTTAGGGTCAGGGTCAGGGCCCAGGGTTACGGTTGTTTTAGGTCATGGCCAGGGCCCAGGGATAGGGTTGTTTTAGGGTCTGGGCCAGGGCCCAGGGTTAGGGTTGTTTTAGGGTCAGGGCCAGGGCCCAGGGTCAGGTTTGTTTTAGGTCAGGGCCAGGGCCCAGCATTAGGGTTGTTTTAGGGTGAGGGCCAGGGCCCAGGTTTAGGCTTGTTTTAGGCTCAGGGCCAGGGCCCACTGTTAGGGTTGTTTTAGGTTCAGGGCCAGGGCCCAGGATTAGGCTTGTTTTAGGGTCAAGGACAGGGCCCAGGGTTAGGCTTGTTTTAGGCTCAGGGCCAGGGCCCAGTGTTAGGGTTGTTTTAGGTTCAGGGCCAGGGCCCAGGATTAGGCTTGTTTTAGGGTCAAGGACAGGGCCCAGGGTTAGGGTTGTTTTAGGATCAGGACCTGGGCCCAGGATTAGGCTTGTTTTAGTGCCAGGGTCCATGGTTAGGGTTGTTTTAGTGTCAGGGCCAGGGCCCAGGTTTAGGGTTGTTTTAGGTCAGGGCCAGGGCCCAGGGTTAGGGTTGTTTTAGGTCAGGGCCACGTCCCAGGGTTAGGGTTGTTTTAGGGTCAGGGCCAGGGCCCAGGGTTAGGGTTGTTGTAGGGTCAGGGCCAGGTCCCAGGGTTAGGCTTGTTTTAGGGTCAGGGCCAGGGCCCAGGGTTAGGCGTGTTTTAGGGTCAGGGCCAGGGCCGAGCGTTAGGCTTGTTTTAGGGTCAGGGACAGGGCCCATGGTTAGGGTTGTTTTAGGGTCAGGGCCATGGCCCAGGGTTATGCTTGTTTTAGGGTCAGGGCCAGGGCCCAGGGTTAGGGTTGTTTTAGGGTCAGGACCTGGGCCCAGTGTTAGGCTTGTTTTAGTGCCAGGGCCCAGGGTTACGGTTGTTTTAAGGTCAGGGCCAGGGACCAGGGTTAGGCTTGTTTTAGTGCCAGGGACCAGGGTTCGGGTTGTTTTAGGGTCAGGGCCAGGGCCCAGGTTCAGGTTTGTTTAAGGTCAGTGCCAGGGCCCAGCATTAGGATTGTTTTAGGGTCAGGGCCAGGGCCCAGGTTTAGGGGTGTTTTAGGGTCAGGGCCAGGTCCCAGCGTTAGGGTTGTTTTAGGGTCAGGGCCAGGGCCCTGGGTTAGGCTTCTTTTAGGGTCCGGGACAGGTCCCAGGGTTAGGCTTGTTTTAGGGTCAGGGCCAGGGCCCAGGGTTAGGCTTGTTTTAGGGTCAGGGACAGGGCCCAGCGTTAGGGTTGTTTTAGGGTCAGGGCCAGGGCCCAGGGTTAGGCTTGTTTTAGGGTCAGGGCGAGGGCCCAGGTTTAGGGTTGTTTTAGGGTCAGGGCCAGGGCCCAGGGTTAGGCTTGTTATAGGGTCAGTGCCAGGGCTCAGGGTTAGGGGTGTTTTAGGGTCATGTCCAGGGCCCAGGGTTTGGGTTGTTTTAGGGTCAGGCCAGGGCCCAGGGTTAGGGTTGTTTTAGGGTCAGGGCCAGGGCCCAGGATAAGCGTTGTTTTAGGGTCAGGGTCAGGGTCCAGGGTAAGGGTTTTTTCAGTGTCAGGGCCAGGGCCCAGGGTTAGGGTTGTTTTAGGGAATGGGCCAGGGGCCAGGGTTAGGCTTGTTTTGGGTCACGGCAAGGGCCCAGGGTTAGGCTTGTTTTAGTGTCAGGGCCAGGGCCCAGGTTTAGCCTTTTTTTAGGGTCAGGGGCAGGGCCCAGGTTTAGGCTTGTTTTACGGTCAGGGCCAGGGGCCAGGTTTACTTTTTTTTTAGGGTCATGGCCTGGGCCCAGGGTTAGGCTTGTTTTAGTGCCAGGGCCCATGGTTAGGGTTGTTTTAGGGTCAGTGCCAGGGCCCATGCTTAGGCTTGTTTTAGGGTCAGGGCCACGGCCCAGGGTTAGGCTTGTTTTAGGGTCAGGGCCAGGGCCCAGGGTTAGGGTTGTTTTAGGGTCAGGTCCTGGGCGCAGGTTTAGGGTTGTTTTAGTGCAAGGGCCAAGGGTTAGGGTTGTTTTAGGGTCATGTCCAGGGCCCAGGTTTAGGGTTGTTTTAGGGTCAGGCCAGGGCCCAGGGTTAGGGTTGTTTTAGGGTCAGGGCCAGGGCCCAGGGTAAGGGTTGTTTTAGGGTCAGGGCCAGGGTCCAGGGTAAGGGTTTTTTCAGTGTCAGGGCCAGGGCCCAAGGTTAGGGTTGTTTTAGGGTCAGGGCCAGGGCCCAGGGTCATGGTTATTTCAGGGTCAGTGCCGAGGGTTAAGGTTGTTTTAGGGTCAGTGCCCAGTGTTAGGGTTGTTTTATGGTCAGGTCCAGGGCCCAGGGTTAGGCTTGTTTTAGGGTCAGGGCCAGGGCCCAGGGTTAGGGTTGTTTTAAGATCAGGGCCAAGGCCCAGGTTTAGGCTTGTTTTAGGGTCACGGCCAGGTCCCAGGGTTAGGGTTGTTTTAGTGCCAGGGCCCAGGGTTAGGGTTGTTTTAGGGTCAGGGCCAGGGCCCAGGGTTAGGCTTGTTTTAGTGCCAGGGCCCAGGGTTAGGGTTTTTTTAGGTTTGTGGCCCAGGGTTAGGCTTGATTTAGGATCAGGGCCCAGGGTTAGGCTTGTTTTAGTGCCAGAGCCCAGGGTTAGGGTTTTTTTAGGTTCGTGGCCCAGGGTTAGGCTTGTTTTAGGATCAGGGCCCAGGGTTATGGTTGTTTTAGGGTCATGGCCAGGGCCCAGGGTTAGGGTTGTTTTAGGGTCAGGGCCAGGGCCTAGGGTTAGGGTTGTTTTTAGATCAGGGCCAAGGCCCAGGTTTAGGCTTGTTTTAGGGTCACGGCCAGGTCCCAGGGTTAGGGTTGTTTTACTGCCAGGGCCCAGGGTTAGGGTTGTTTTAGGGTCAGGTCCAGGGCCCAGGGTTAGGCTTGTTTTAGTGCCAGGGCCCAGGGTTAGGGTTTTTTTAGGTTCGTGGCCCAGGGTTAGGCTTGTTTTAGGATCAGGGCCCAGGGTTAGGGTTGTTTTAGGGTCATGGCCAGGGCCCAGGGTTAGGGTTGTTTTAGGGTCAGGGCCAGGGCCCAGGGTGAGGGTTGTTTTAGGGTCAGGGACAGGGCCCAGGGTCAGGGTTGTTTTAGGTCAGGGACAGGGCCCAGGGTTAGGCTTGTTTTAGGGTCAGGGACAGGGCCCAGCGTTAGGGTTGTTTTAGGGTCAGGGCCAGGGCCCAGGGTTAGGGTTGTTTTAGGGTCAGGTCCTGGGCCCAGGGTTAGGGTTGTTTTTGTGCCAGGGCCCAGGATTAGGGTTGTTTTAGGGTCAGGGTCAGGGCCCAGGGTTACGGTTGTTTTAGGTCATGGCCAGGGCCCAGGGATAGGGTTGTTTTAGGGTCTGGGCCAGGGCCCAGGGTTAGGGTTGTTTTAGGGTCAGGGCCAGGGCCCAGGGTCAGGTTTGTTTTAGGTCAGGGCCAGGGCCCAGCATTAGGGTTGTTTTAGGGTGAGGGCCAGGGCCCAGGTTTAGGCTTGTTTTAGGCTCAGGGCCAGGGCCCACTGTTAGGGTTGTTTTAGGTTCAGGGCCAGGGCCCAGGATTAGGCTTGTTTTAGGGTCAAGGACAGGGCCCAGGGTTAGGCTTGTTTTAGGCTCAGGGCCAGGGCCCAGTGTTAGGGTTGTTTTAGGTTCAGGGCCAGGGCCCAGGATTAGGCTTGTTTTAGGGTCAAGGACAGGGCCCAGGGTTAGGGTTGTTTTAGGATCAGGACCTGGGCCCAGGATTAGGCTTGTTTTAGTGCCAGGGTCCATGGTTAGGGTTGTTTTAGTGTCAGGGCCAGGGCCCAGGTTTAGGGTTGTTTTAGGTCAGGGCCAGGGCCCAGGGTTAGGGTTGTTTTAGGTCAGGGCCAGGTCCCAGGGTTAGGGTTGTTTTAGGGTCAGGGCCAGGGCCCAGGGTTAGGGTTGTTGTAGGGTCAGGGCCAGGTCCCAGGTTTAGGCTTGTTTTAGGGTCAGGGCCAGGGCCCAGGGTTAGGCGTGTTTTAGGGTCAGGGCCAGGGCCGAGCGTTAGGCTTGTTTTAGGGTCAGGGACAGGGCCCATGGTTAGGGTTGTTTTAGGGTCAGGGCCATGGCCCAGGGTTATGCTTGTTTTAGGGTCAGGGCCAGGGCCCAGGGTTAGGGTTGTTTTAGGGTCAGGACCT
This sequence comes from Gorilla gorilla gorilla, assembly GCF_029281585.2. Lineage (NCBI taxonomy): Eukaryota > Metazoa > Chordata > Mammalia > Primates > Hominidae > Gorilla > Gorilla gorilla. The sequence goes on along the minus strand of NC_086017.1, from coordinate 210,583,034 downwards.
GGGCCCAGTGTTAGGCTTGTTTTAGTGCCAGGGCCCAGGGTTACGGTTGTTTTAAGGTCAGGGCCAGGGACCAGGGTTAGGCTTGTTTTAGTGCCAGGGCCCAGGGTTCGGGTTGTTTTAGGGTCAGGGCCAGGGCCCAGGTTCAGGTTTGTTTAAGGTCAGTGCCAGGGCCCAGCATTAGGATTGTTTTAGGGTCAGGGCCAGGGCCCAGGTTTAGGGGTGTTTTAGGGTCAGGGCCAGGGCCCAGCGTTAGCGTTGTTTTAGGGTCAGGGCCAGGGCCCTGGGTTAGGCTTCTTTTAGGGTCCGGGACAGGTCCCAGGGTTAGGCTTGTTTTAGGGTCAGGGCCAGGGCCCAGGGTTAGGCTTGTTTTAGGGTCAGGGACAGGGCCCAGCGTTAGGGTTGTTTTAGGGTCAGGGCCAGGGCCCAGGGTTAGGCTTGTTTTAGGGTCAGGGCGAGGGCCCAGGTTTAGGGTTGTTTTAGGGTCAGGGCCAGGGCCCAGGGTTAGGCTTGTTATAGGGTCAGTGCCAGGGCTCAGGGTTAGGGGTGTTTTAGGGTCATGTCCAGGGCCCAGGGTTTGGGTTGTTTTAGGGTCAGGCCAGGGCCCAGGGTTAGGGTTGTTTTAGGGTCAGGGCCAGGGCCCAGGATAAGCGTTGTTTTAGGGTCAGGGTCAGGGTCCAGGGTAAGGGTTTTTTCAGTGTCAGGGCCAGGGCCCAGGGTTAGGGTTGTTTTAGGGAATGGGCCAGGGGCCAGGGTTAGGCTTGTTTTGGGTCACGGCAAGGGCCCAGGGTTAGGCTTGTTTTAGGGTCAGGGCCAGGGCCCAGGTTTAGCCTTTTTTTAGGGTCAGGGGCAGGGCCCAGGTTTAGGCTTGTTTTACGGTCAGGGCCAGGGGCCAGGTTTACTTTTTTTTTAGGGTCATGGCCTGGGCCCAGGGTTAGGCTTGTTTTAGTGCCAGGGCCCATGGTTAGGGTTGTTTTAGGGTCAGTGCCAGGGCCCATGCTTAGGCTTGTTTTAGGGTCAGGGCCACGGCCCAGGGTTAGGCTTGTTTTAGGGTCAGGGCCAGGGCCCAGGGTTAGGGTTGTTTTAGGGTCAGGTCCTGGGCGCAGGTTTAGGGTTGTTTTAGTGCAAGGGCCAAGGGTTAGGGTTGTTTTAGGGTCATGTCCAGGGCCCAGGTTTAGGGTTGTTTTAGGGTCAGGCCAGGGCCCAGGGTTAGGGTTGTTTTAGGGTCAGGGCCAGGGCCCAGGGTAAGGGTTGTTTTAGGGTCAGGGCCAGGGTCCAGGGTAAGGGTTTTTTCAGTGTCAGGGCCAGGGCCCAGGGTTAGGGTTGTTTTAGGGTCAGGGCCAGGGCCCAGGGTCATGGTTATTTCAGGGTCAGTGCCGAGGGTTAAGGTTGTTTTAGGGTCAGTGCCCAGTGTTAGGGTTGTTTTATGGTCAGGTCCAGGGCCCAGGGTTAGGCTTGTTTTAGGGTCAGGGCCAGGGCCCAGGGTTAGGGTTGTTTTAAGATCAGGGCCAAGGCCCAGGTTTAGGCTTGTTTTAGGGTCACGGCCAGGTCCCAGGGTTAGGGTTGTTTTAGTGCCAGGGCCCAGGGTTAGGGTTGTTTTAGGGTCAGGGCCAGGGCCCAGGGTTAGGCTTGTTTTAGTGCCAGGGCCCAGGGTTAGGGTTTTTTTAGGTTCGTGGCCCAGGGTTAGGCTTGATTTAGGATCAGGGCCCAGGGTTAGGCTTGTTTTAGTGCCAGGGCCCAGGGTTAGGGTTTTTTTAGGTTCGTGGCCCAGGGTTAGGCTTGTTTTAGGATCAGGGCCCAGGGTTATGGTTGTTTTAGGGTCATGGCCAGGGCCCAGGGTTAGGGTTGTTTTAGGGTCAGGGCCAGGGCCTAGGGTTAGGGTTGTTTTTAGATCAGGGCCAAGGCCCAGGTTTAGGCTTGTTTTAGGGTCACGGCCAGGTCCCAGGGTTAGGGTTGTTTTACTGCCAGGGCCCAGGGTTAGGGTTGTTTTAGGGTCAGGTCCAGGGCCCAGGGTTAGGCTTGTTTTAGTGCCAGGGCCCAGGGTTAGGGTTTTTTTAGGTTCGTGGCCCAGGGTTAGGCTTGTTTTAGGATCAGGGCCCAGGGTTAGGGTTGTTTTAGGGTCATGGCCAGGGCCCAGGGTTAGGGTTGTTTTAGGGTCAGGGCCAGAGCCCAGGGTGAGGGTTGTTTTAGGGTCAGGGACAGGGCCCAGGGTCAGGGTTGTTTTAGGTCAGGGACAGGGCCCAGGGTTAGGCTTGTTTTAGGGTCAGGGACAGGGCCCAGCGTTAGGGTTGTTTTAGGGTCAGGGCCAGGGCCCAGGGTTAGGGTTGTTTTAGGGTCAGGTCCTGGGCCCAGGGTTAGGGTTGTTTTTGTGCCAGGGCCCAGGATTAGGGTTGTTTTAGGGTCAGGGTCAGGGCCCAGGGTTACGGTTGTTTTAGGTCATGGCCAGGGCCCAGGGATAGGGTTGTTTTAGGGTCTGGGCCAGGGCCCAGGGTTAGGGTTGTTTTAGGGTCAGGGCCAGGGCCCAGGGTCAGGTTTGTTTTAGGTCAGGGCCAGGGCCCAGCATTAGGGTTGTTTTAGGGTGAGGGCCAGGGCCCAGGTTTCGGCTTGTTTTAGGCTCAGGGCCAGGGCCCACTGTTAGGGTTGTTTTAGGTTCAGGGCCAGGGCCCAGGATTAGGCTTGTTTTAGGGTCAGGGCCAGGGCCCAGGGTTAGGGTTGTTTTAGGGTCAGGACCTGGGCCCAGTGTTAGGCTTGTTTTAGTGCCAGGGCCCAGGGTTACGGTTGTTTTAAGGTCAGGGCCAGGGACCAGGGTTAGGCTTGTATTAGTGCCAGGGCCCAGGGTTCGGGTTGTTTTAGGGTCAGGGCCAGGGCCCAGGTTCAGGTTTGTTTAAGGTCAGTGCCAGGGCCCAGCATTAGGATTGTTTTAGGGTCAGGGCCAGGGCCCAGGTTTAGGGGTGTTTTAGGGTCAGGGCCAGGGCCCAGCGTTAGCGTTGTTTTAGGGTCAGGGCCAGGGCCCTGGTTTAGGCTTCTTTTAGGGTCCGGGACAGGTCCCAGGGTTAGGCTTGTTTTAGGGTCAGGGCCAGGGCCCAGGGTTAGGCTTGTTTTAGGGTCAGGGACAGGGCCCAGCGTTATGGTTGTTTTAGGGTCAGGGCCAGGGCCCAGGGTTAGGCTTGTTTTAGGGTCAGGGCGAGGGCCCAGGTTTAGGGTTGTTTTAGGGTCAGGGCCAGGGCCCAGGGTTAGGCTTGTTATAGGGTCAGTGCCAGGGCTCAGGGTTAGGGGTGTTTTAGGGTCATGTCCAGGGCCCAGGGTTTGGGTTGTTTTAGGGTCAGGCCAGGGCCCAGGGTTAGGGTTGTTTTAGGGTCAGGGCCAGGGCCCAGGATAAGCGTTGTTTTAGGGTCAGGGTCAGGGTCCAGGGTAAGGGTTTTTTCAGTGTCAGGGCCAGGGCCCAGGGTTAGGGTTGTTTTAGGGAATGGGCCAGGGGCCAGGGTTAGGCTTGTTTTGGGTCACGGCAAGGGCCCAGGGTTAGGCTTGTTTTAGTGTCAGGGCCAGGGCCCAGGTTTAGCCTTTTTTTAGGGTCAGGGGCAGGGCCCAGGTTTAGGCTTGTTTTACGGTCAGGGCCAGGGGCCAGGTTTACTTTTTTTTTAGGGTCATGGCCTGGGCCCAGGGTTAGGCTTGTTTTAGTACCAGGGCCCATGGTTAGGGTTGTTTTATGGTCAGTGCCAGGGCCCATGCTTAGGCTTGTTTTAGGGTCAGGGCCACGGCCCAGGGTTAGGCTTGTTTTAGGGTCAGGGCCAGGGCCCAGGGTTAGGGTTGTTTTAGGGTCAGGTCCTGGGCGCAGGTTTAGGGTTGTTTTAGTGCAAGGGCCAAGGGTTAGGGTTGTTTTAGGGTCATGTCCAGGGCCCAGGTTTAGGGTTGTTTTAGGGTCAGGCCAGGGCCCAGGGTTAGGGTTGTTTTAGGGTCAGGGCCAGGGCCCAGGGTAAGGGTTGTTTTAGGGTCAGGGCCAGGGTCCAGGGTAAGGGTTTTTTCAGTGTCAGGGCCAGGGCCCTGGGTTAGGGTTCTTTTAGGGTCAGGGCCAGGGCCCAGGGTCATGGTTATTTCAGGGTCAGTGCCGAGGGTTAAGGTTGTTTTAGGGTCAGTGCCCAGTGTTAGGGTTGTTTTATGGTCAGGTCCAGGGCCCAGGGTTAGGCTTGTTTTAGGGTCAGGGCCAGGGCCCAGGGTTAGGGTTGTTTTAAGATCAGGGCCAAGGCCCAGGTTTAGGCTTGTTTTAGGGTCACGGCCAGGTCCCAGGGTTAGGGTTGTTTTAGTGCCAGGGCCCAGGGTTAGGGTTGTTTTAGGGTCAGGGCCAGGGCCCAGGGTTAGGCTTGTTTTAGTGCCAGGGCCCAGGGTTAGGGTTTTTTTAGGTTTGTGGCCCAGGGTTAGGCTTGATTTAGGATCAGGGCCCAGGGTTAGGCTTGTTTTAGTGCCAGGGCCCAGGGTTAGGGTTTTTTTAGGTTCGTGGCCCAGGGTTAGGCTTGTTTTAGGATCAGGGCCCAGGGTTATGGTTGTTTTAGGGTCATGGCCAGGGCCCAGGGTTAGGGTTGTTTTAGGGTCAGGGCCAGGGCCTAGGGTTAGGGTTGTTTTTAGATCAGGGCCAAGGCCCAGGTTTAGGCTTGTTTTAGGGTCACGGCCAGGTCCCAGGGTTAGGGTTGTTTTACTGCCAGGGCCCAGGGTTAGGGTTGTTTTAGGGTCAGGTCCAGGGCCCAGGGTTAGGCTTGTTTTAGTGCCAGGGCCCAGGGTTAGGGTTTTTTTAGGTTCGTGGCCCAGGGTTAGGCTTGTTTTAGGATCAGGGCCCAGGGTTAGGGTTGTTTTAGGGTCATGGCCAGGGCCCAGGGTTAGGGTTGTTTTAGGGTCAGGGCCAGGGTCCAGGGTGAGGGTTGTTTTAGGGTCAGGGACAGGGCCCAGGGTCAGGGTTGTTTTAGGTCAGGGACAGGGCCCAGGGTTAGGCTTGTTTTAGGGTCAGGGACAGGGCCCAGCGTTAGGGTTGTTTTAGGGTCAGGGCCAGGGCCCAGGGTTAGGGTTGTTTTAGGGTCAGGTCCTGGGCCCAGGGTTAGGGTTGTTTTTGTGCCAGGGCCCAGGATTAGGGTTGTTTTAGGGTCAGGGTCAGGGCCCAGGGTTACGGTTGTTTTAGGTCATGGCCAGGGCCCAGGGATAGGGTTGTTTTAGGGTCTGGGCCAGGGCCCAGGTTTAGGGTTGTTTTAGGGTCAAGGCCAGGGCCCAGGGTCAGGTTTGTTTTAGGTCAGGGCCAGGGCCCAGCATTAGGGTTGTTTTAGGGTGAGGGCCAGGGCCCAGGTTTAGGCTTGTTTTAGGCTCAGGGCCAGGGCCCACTGTTAGGGTTGTTTTAGGTTCAGGGCCAGGGCCCAGGATTAGGCTTGTTTTAGGGTCAAGGACAGGGCCCAGGGTTAGGCTTGTTTTAGGCTCAGGGCCAGGGCCCAGTGTTAGGGTTGTTTTAGGTTCAGGGCCAGGGCCCAGGATTAGGCTTGTTTTAGGGTCAAGGACAGGGCCCAGGGTTAGGGTTATTTTAGGATCAGGACCTGGGCCCAGGATTAGGCTTGTTTTAGTGCCAGGGTCCATGGTTGGGGTTGTTTTAGTGTCAGGGCCAGGGCCCAGGTTTAGGGTTGTTTTAGGTCAGGGCCAGGGCCCAGGGTTAGGGTTGTTTTAGGTCAGGGCCAGGTCCCAGGGTTAGGGTTGTTTTAGGGTCAGGGCCAGGGCCCAGGGTTAGGGTTGTTGTAGGGTCAGGGCCAGGTCCCAGGTTTAGGCTTGTTTTAGGGTCAGGGCCAGGGCCCAGGGTTAGGCGTGTTTTAGGGTCAGGGCCAGGGCCGAGCGTTAGGCTTGTTTTAGGGTCAGGGACAGGGCCCATGGTTAGGGTTGTTTTAGGGTCAGGGCCATGGCCCAGGGTTATGCTTGTTTTAGGGTCAGGGCCAGGGCCCAGGGTTAGGGTTGTTTTAGGGTCAGGACCTGGGCCCAGTGTTAGGCTTGTTTTAGTGCCAGGGCCCAGGGTTACGGTTGTTTTAAGGTCAGGGCCAGGGACCAGGGTTAGGCTTGTTTTAGTGCCAGGGACCAGGGTTCGGGTTGTTTTAGGGTCAGGGCCAGGGCCCAGGTTCAGGTTTGTTTAAGGTCAGTGCCAGGGCCCAGCATTAGGATTGTTTTAGGGTCAGGGCCAGGGCCCAGGTTTAGGGGTGTTTTAGGGTCAGGGCCAGGTCCCAGCGTTAGGGTTGTTTTAGGGTCAGGGCCAGGGCCCTGGGTTAGGCTTCTTTTAGGGTCCGGGACAGGTCCCAGGGTTAGGCTTGTTTTAGGGTCAGGGCCAGGGCCCAGGGTTAGGCTTGTTTTAGGGTCAGGGACAGGGCCCAGCGTTAGGGTTGTTTTAGGGTCAGGGCCAGGGCCCAGGGTTAGGCTTGTTTTAGGGTCAGGGCGAGGGCCCAGGTTTAAGGTTGTTTTAGGGTCAGGGCCAGGGCCCAGGGTTAGGCTTGTTATAGGGTCAGTGCCAGGGCTCAGGGTTAGGGGTGTTTTAGGGTCATGTCCAGGGCCCAGGGTTAGGGTTGTTTTAGGGTCAGGCCAGGGCCCAGGGTTAGGGTTGTTTTAGGGTCAGGGCCAGGGCCCAGGGTTAGGGTTGTTTTAGGGTCAGGTCCTGGGCCCAGGGTTAGGGTTGTTTTTGTGCCAGGGCCCAGGATTAGGGTTGTTTTAGGGTCAGGGTCAGGGCCCAGGGTTACGGTTGTTTTAGGTCATGGCCAGGGCCCAGGGATAGGGTTGTTTTAGGGTCTGGGCCAGGGCCCAGGGTTAGGGTTGTTTTAGGGTCAGGGCCAGGGCCCAGGGTCAGGTTTGTTTTAGGTCAGGGCCAGGGCCCAGCATTAGGGTTGTTTTAGGGTGAGGGCCAGGGCCCAGGTTTAGGCTTGTTTTAGGCTCAGGGCCAGGGCCCACTGTTAGGGTTGTTTTAGGTTCAGGGCCAGGGCCCAGGATTAGGCTTGTTTTAGGGTCAAGGACAGGGCCCAGGGTTAGGCTTGTTTTAGGCTCAGGGCCAGGGCCCAGTGTTAGGGTTGTTTTAGGTTCAGGGCCAGGGCCCAGGATTAGGCTTGTTTTAGGGTCAAGGACAGGGCCCAGGGTTAGGGTTGTTTTAGGATCAGGACCTGGGCCCAGGATTAGGCTTGTTTTAGTGCCAGGGTCCATGGTTAGGGTTGTTTTAGTGTCAGGGCCAGGGCCCAGGTTTAGGGTTGTTTTAGGTCAGGGCCAGGGCCCAGGGTTAGGGTTGTTTTAGGTCAGGGCCAGGTCCCAGGGTTAGGGTTGTTTTAGGGTCAGGGCCAGGGCCCAGGGTTAGGGTTGTTGTAGGGTCAGGGCCAGGTCCCAGGGTTAGGCTTGTTTTAGGGTCAGGGCCAGGGCCCAGGGTTAGGCGTGTTTTAGGGTCAGGGCCAGGGCCGAGCGTTAGGCTTGTTTTAGGGTCAGGGACAGGGCCCATGGTTAGGGTTGTTTTAGGGTCAGGGCCATGGCCCAGGGTTATGCTTGTTTTAGGGTCAGGGCCAGGGCCCAGGGTTAGGGTTGTTTTAGGGTCAGGACCTGGGCCCAGTGTTAGGCTTGTTTTAGTGCCAGGGCCCAGGGTTACGGTTGTTTTAAGGTCAGGGCCAGGGACCAGGGTTAGGCTTGTTTTAGTGCCAGGGACCAGGGTTCGGGTTGTTTTAGGGTCAGGGCCAGGGCCCAGGTTCAGGTTTGTTTAAGGTCAGTGCCAGGGCCCAGCATTAGGATTGTTTTAGGGTCAGGGCCAGGGCCCAGGTTTAGGGGTGTTTTAGGGTCAGGGCCAGGTCCCAGCGTTAGGGTTGTTTTAGGGTCAGGGCCAGGGCCCTGGGTTAGGCTTCTTTTAGGGTCCGGGACAGGTCCCAGGGTTAGGCTTGTTTTAGGGTCAGGGCCAGGGCCCAGGGTTAGGCTTGTTTTAGGGTCAGGGACAGGGCCCAGGGTTAGGCTTGTTTTAGGGTCAGGGCCAGGGCCCAGGGTTAGGCTTGTTTTAGGGTCAGGGCGAGGGCCCAGGTTTAAGGTTGTTTTAGGGTCAGGGTCAGGGCCCAGGGTTAGGCTTGTTATAGGGTCAGTGCCAGGGCTCAGGGTTAGGGGTGTTTTAGGGTCATGTCCAGGGCCCAGGGTTAGGGTTGTTTTAGGGTCAGGCCAGGGCCCAGGGTTAGGGTTGTTTTAGGGTCAGGGCCAGGGCCCAGGGTTAGGGTTGTTTTAGGGTCAGGTCCTGGGCCCAGGGTTAGGGTTGTTTTTGTGCCAGGGCCCAGGATTAGGGTTGTTTTAGGGTCAGGGTCAGGGCCCAGGGTTACGGTTGTTTTAGGTCATGGCCAGGGCCCAGGGATAGGGTTGTTTTAGGGTCTGGGCCAGGGCCCAGGGTTAGGGTTGTTTTAGGGTCAGGGCCAGGGCCCAGGGTCAGGTTTGTTTTAGGTCAGGGCCAGGGCCCAGCATTAGGGTTGTTTTAGGGTGAGGGCCAGGGCCCAGGTTTAGGCTTGTTTTAGGCTCAGGGCCAGGGCCCACTGTTAGGGTTGTTTTAGGTTCAGGGCCAGGGCCCAGGATTAGGCTTGTTTTAGGGTCAAGGACAGGGCCCAGGGTTAGGCTTGTTTTAGGCTCAGGGCCAGGGCCCAGTGTTAGGGTTGTTTTAGGTTCAGGGCCAGGGCCCAGGATTAGGCTTGTTTTAGGGTCAAGGACAGGGCCCAGGGTTAGGGTTGTTTTAGGATCAGGACCTGGGCCCAGGATTAGGCTTGTTTTAGTGCCAGGGTCCATGGTTAGGGTTGTTTTAGTGTCAGGGCCAGGGCCCAGGTTTAGGGTTGTTTTAGGTCAGGGCCAGGGCCCAGGGTTAGGGTTGTTTTAGGTCAGGGCCAGGTCCCAGGGTTAGGGTTGTTTTAGGGTCAGGGCCAGGGCCCAGGGTTAGGGTTGTTGTAGGGTCAGGGCCAGGTCCCAGGTTTAGGCTTGTTTTAGGGTCAGGGCCAGGGCCCAGGGTTAGGCGTGTTTTAGGGTCAGGGCCAGGGCCGAGCGTTAGGCTTGTTTTAGGGTCAGGGACAGGGCCCATGGTTAGGGTTGTTTTAGGGTCAGGGCCATGGCCCAGGGTTATGCTTGTTTTAGGGTCAGGGCCAGGGCCCAGGGTTAGGGTTGTTTTAGGGTCAGGACCTGGGCCCAGTGTTAGGCTTGTTTTAGTGCCAGGGCCCAGGGTTACGGTTGTTTTAAGGTCAGGGCCAGGGACCAGGGTTAGGCTTGTTTTAGTGCCAGGGACCAGGGTTCGGGTTGTTTTAGGTTCAGGGCCAGGGCCCAGGTTCAGGTTTGTTTAAGGTCAGTGCCAGGGCCCAGCATTAGGATTGTTTTAGGGTCAGGGCCAGGGCCCAGGTTTAGGGGTGTTTTAGGGTCAGGGCCAGGTCCCAGCGTTAGGGTTGTTTTAGGGTCAGGGCCAGGGCCCTGGGTTAGGCTTCTTTTAGGGTCCGGGACAGGTCCCAGGGTTAGGCTTGTTTTAGGGTCAGGGCCAGGGCCCAGGGTTAGGCTTGTTTTAGGGTCAGGGACAGGGCCCAGCGTTAGGGTTGTTTTAGGGTCAGGGCCAGGGCCCAGGGTTAGGGTTGTTTTAGGGTCAGGTCCTGGGCCCAGGGTTAGGGTTGTTTTTGTGCCAGGGCCCAGGATTAGGGTTGTTTTAGGGTCAGGGTCAGGGCCCAGGGTTACGGTTGTTTTAGGTCATGGCCAGGGCCCAGGGATAGGGTGGTTTTAGGGTCTGGGCCAGGGCCCAGGGTTAGGCTTGTTTTAGGGTCAGGGCGAGGGCCCAGGTTTAAGGTTGTTTTAGGGTCATGGCCAGGGCCCAGGGTTAGGCTTGTTATAGGGTCAGTGCCAGGGCTCAGGGTTAGGGGTGTTTTAGGGTCATGTCCAGGGCCCAGGGTTAGGGTTGTTTTAGGGTCAGGCCAGGGCCCAGGGTTAGGGTTGTTTTAGGGTCAGGGCCAGGGCCCAGGGTTAGGGTTGTTTTAGGGTCAGGTCCTGGGCCCAGGGTTAGGGTTGTTTTTGTGCCAGGGCCCAGGATTAGGGTTGTTTTAGGGTCAGGGTCAGGGACCAGGGTTACGGTTGTTTTAGGTCATGGCCAGGGCCCAGGGATAGGGTTGTTTTAGGGTCTGGGCCAGGGCCCAGGGTTAGGGTTGTTTTAGGGTCAGGGCCAGGGCCCAGGGTCAGGTTTGTTTTAGGTCAGGGCCAGGGCCCAGCATTAGGGTTGTTTTAGGGTGAGGGCGAGGGCCCAGGTTTAGGCTTGTTTTAGGCTCAGGGCCAGGGCCCACTGTTAGGGTTGTTTTAGGTTCAGGGCCAGGGCCCAGGATTAGGCTTGTTTTAGGGTCAAGGACAGGGCCCAGGGTTAGGCTTGTTTTAGGCTCAGGGCCAGGGCCCAGTGTTAGGGTTGTTTTAGGTTCAGGGCCAGGGCCCAGGATTAGGCTTGTTTTAGGGTCAAGGACAGGGCCCAGGGTTAGGGTTGTTTTAGGATCAGGACCTGGGCCCAGGATTAGGCTTGTTTTAGTGCCAGGGTCCATGGTTAGGGTTGTTTTAGTGTCAGGGCCAGGGCCCAGGTTTAGGGTTGTTTTAGGTCAGGGCCAGGGCCCAGGGTTAGGGTTGTTTTAGGTCAGGGCCAGGTCCCAGGGTTAGGGTTGTTTTAGGGTCAGGGCCAGGGCCCAGGGTTAGGGTTGTTGTAGGGTCAGGGCCAGGTCCCAGGTTTAGGCTTGTTTTAGGGTCAGGGCCAGGGCCCAGGGTTAGGCGTGTTTTAGGGTCAGGGCCAGGGCCGAGCGTTAGGCTTGTTTTAGGGTCAGGGACAGGGCCCATGGTTAGGGTTGTTTTAGGGTCAGGGCCATGGCCCAGGGTTATGCTTGTTTTAGGGTCAGGGCCAGGGCCCAGGGTTAGGGTTGTTTTAGGGTCAGGACCTGGGCCCAGTGTTAGGCTTGTTTTAGTGCCAGGGCCCAGGGTTAGGGTTGTTTTAGGGTCAGGGCCAGGGCCCAGGGTCAGGTTTGTTTTAGGTCAGGGCCAGGGCCCAGCATTAGGGTTGTTTTAGGGTGAGGGCCAGGGCCCAGGTTTAGGCTTGTTTTAGGCTCAGGGCCAGGGCCCACTGTTAGGGTTGTTTTAGGTTCAGGGCCAGGGCCCAGGATTAGGCTTGTTTTAGGGTCAAGGACAGGGCCCAGGGTTAGGCTTGTTTTAGGCTCAGGGCCAGGGCCTAGTGTTAGGGTTGTTTTAGGTTCAGGGCCAGGGCCCAGGATTAGGCTTGTTTTAGGGTCAAGGACAGGGCCCAGGGTTAGGGTTGTTTTAGGATCAGGACCTGGGCCCAGGATTAGGCTTGTTTTAGTGCCAGGGTCCATGGTTAGGGTTGTTTTAGTGTCAGGGCCAGGGCCCAGGTTTAGGGTTGTTTTAGGTCAGGGCCAGGGCCCAGGGTTAGGGTTGTTTTAGGTCAGGGCCAGGTCCCAGGGTTAGGGTTGTTTTAGGGTCAGGGCCAGGGCCCAGGGTTAGGGTTGTTGTAGGGTCAGGGCCAGGTCCCAGGTTTAGGCTTGTTTTAGGGTCAGGGCCAGGGCCCAGGGTTAGGCGTGTTTTAGGGTCAGGGCCAGGGCCGAGCGTTAGGCTTGTTTTAGGGTCAGGGACAGGGCCCATGGTTAGGGTTGTTTTAGGGTCAGGGCCATGGCCCAGGGTTATGCTTGTTTTAGGGTCAGGGCCAGGGCCCAGGGTTAGGGTTGTTTTATGGTCAGGACCTGGGCCCAGTGTTAGGCTTGTTTTAGTGCCAGGGCCCAGGGTTACGGTTGTTTTAAGGTCAGGGCCAGGGACCAGGGTTAGGCTTGTTTTAGTGCCAGGGACCAGGGTTCGGGTTGTTTTAGGGTCAGGGCCAGGGCCCAGGTTCAGGTTTGTTTAAGGTCAGTGCCAGGGCCCAGCATTAGGATTGTTTTAGGGTCAGGGCCAGGGCCCAGGTTTAGGGGTGTTTTAGGGTCAGGGCCAGGTCCCAGCGTTAGGGTTGTTTTAGGGTCAGGGCCAGGGCCCTGGGTTAGGCTTCTTTTAGGGTCCGGGACAGGTCCCAGGGTTAGGCTTGTTTTAGGGTCAGGGCCAGGGCCCAGGGTTAGGCTTGTTTTAGGGTCAGGGACAGGGCCCAGGGTTGGGCTTGTTTTAGGGTCAGGGCCAGGGCCCAGGGTTAGGCTTGTTTTAGGGTCAGGGCGAGGGCCCAGGTTTAAGGTTGTTTTAGGGTCAGGGCCAGGGCCCAGGGTTAGGCTTGTTATAGGGTCAGTGCCAGGGCTCAGGGTTAGGGGTGTTTTAGGGTCATGTCCAGGGCCCAGGGTTAGGGTTGTTTTAGGGTCAGGCCAGGGCCCAGGGTTAGGGTTGTTTTAGGGTCAGGGCCAGGGCCCAGGGTTAGGGTTGTTTTAGGGTCAGGTCCTGGGCCCAGGGTTAGGGTTGTTTTTGTGCCAGGGCCCAGGATTAGGGTTGTTTTAGGGTCAGGGTCAGGGCCCAGGGTTACGGTTGTTTTAGGTCATGGCCAGGGCCCAGGGATAGGGTTGTTTTAGGGTCTGGGCCAGGGCCCAGGGTTAGGGTTGTTTTAGGGTCAGGGCCAGGGCCCAGGGTCAGGTTTGTTTTAGGTCAGGGCCAGGGCCCAGCATTAGGGTTGTTTTAGGGTGAGGGCCAGGGCCCAGGTTTAGGCTTGTTTTAGGCTCAGGGCCAGGGCCCACTGTTAGGGTTGTTTTAGGTTCAGGGCCAGGGCCCAGGATTAGGCTTGTTTTAGGGTCAAGGACAGGGCCCAGGGTTAGGCTTGTTTTAGGCTCAGGGCCAGGGCCCAGTGTTAGGGTTGTTTTAGGTTCAGGGCCAGGGCCCAGGATTAGGCTTGTTTTAGGGTCAAGGACAGGGCCCAGGGTTAGGGTTGTTTTAGGATCAGGACCTGGGCCCAGGATTAGGCTTGTTTTAGTGCCAGGGTCCATGGTTAGGGTTGTTTTAGTGTCAGGGCCAGGGCCCAGGTTTAGGGTTGTTTTAGGTCAGGGCCAGGGCCCAGGGTTAGGGTTGTTTTAGGTCAGGGCCAGGTCCCAGGGTTAGGGTTGTTTTAGGGTCAGGGCCAGGGCCCAGGGTTAGGGTTGTTGTAGGGTCAGGGCCAGGTCCCAGGTTTAGGCTTGTTTTAGGGTCAGGGCCAGGGCCCAGGGTTAGGCGTGTTTTAGGGTCAGGGCCAGGGCCGAGCGTTAGGCTTGTTTTAGGGTCAGGGACAGGGCCCATGGTTAGGGTTGTTTTAGGGTCAGGGCCATGGCCCAGGGTTATGCTTGTTTTAGGGTCAGGGCCAGGGCCCAGGGTTAGGGTTGTTTTAGGGTCAGGACCTGGGCCCAGTGTTAGGCTTGTTTTAGTGCCAGGGCCCAGGGTTACGGTTGTTTTAAGGTCAGGGCCAGGGACCAGGGTTAGGCTTGTTTTAGTGCCAGGGACCAGGGTTCGGGTTGTTTTAGGGTCAGGGCCAGGGCCCAGGTTCAGGTTTGTTTAAGGTCAGTGCCAGGGCCCAGCATTAGGATTGTTTTAGGGTCAGGGCCAGGGCCCAGGTTTAGGGGTGTTTTAGGGTCAGGGCCAGGTCCCAGCGTTAGGGTTGTTTTAGGGTCAGGGCCAGGGCCCTGGGTTAGGCTTCTTTTAGGGTCCGGGACAGGTCCCAGGGTTAGGCTTGTTTTAGGGTCAGGGCCAGGGCCCAGGGTTAGGCTTGTTTTAGGGTCAGGGACAGGGCCCAGCGTTAGGGTTGTTTTAGGGTCAGGGCCAGGGCCCAGGGTTAGGGTTGTTTTAGGGTCAGGTCCTGGGCCCAGGGTTAGGGTTGTTTTTGTGCCAGGGCCCAGGATTAGGGTTGTTTTAGGGTCAGGGTCAGGGCCCAGGGTTACGGTTGTTTTAGGTCATGGCCAGGGCCCAGGGATAGGGTGGTTTTAGGGTCTGGGCCAGGGCCCAGGGTTAGGCTTGTTTTAGGGTCAGGGCGAGGGCCCAGGTTTAAGGTTGTTTTAGGGTCATGGCCAGGGCCCAGGGTTAGGCTTGTTATAGGGTCAGGGCCAGGGCTCAGGGTTAGGGGTGTTTTAGGGTCATGTCCAGGGCCCAGGGTTAGGGTTGTTTTAGGGTCAGGCCAGGGCCCAGGGTTAGGGTTGTTTTAGGGTCAGGGCCAGGGCCCAGGGTTAGGGTTGTTTTAGGGTCAGGATCTGGGCCCAGTGTTAGGCTTGTTTTAGTGCCAGGGCCCAGGGTTACGGTTGTTTTAAGGTCAGGGCCAGGGACCAGGGTTAGGCTTGTTTTAGTGCCAGGGCCCAGGGTTCGGGTTGTTTTAGGGTCAGGGCCAGGGCCCAGGTTCAGGTTTGTTTAAGGTCAGTGCCAGGGCCCAGCATTAGGATTGTTTTAGGGTCAGGGCCAGGGCCCAGGTTTAGGGGTGTTTTAGGGTCAGGGCCAGGGCCCAGCGTTAGCGTTGTTTTAGGGTCAGGGCCAGGGCCCTGGGTTAGGCTTCTTTTAGGGTCCGGGACAGGTCCCAGGGTTAGGCTTGTTTTAGGGTCAAGGACAGGGCCCAGGGTTAGGGTTGTTTTAGGATCAGGACCTGGGCCCAGGATTAGGCTTGTTTTAGTGCCAGGGTCCATGGTTAGGGTTGTTTTAGTGTCAGGGCCAGGGCCCAGGTTTAGGGTTGTTTTAGGTCAGGGCCAGGGCCCAGGGTTAGGGTTGTTTTAGGTCAGGGCCAGGTCCCAGGGTTAGGGTTGTTTTAGGGTCAGGGCCAGGGCCCAGGGTTAGGGTTGTTGTAGGGTCAGGGCCAGGTCCCAGGTTTAGGCTTGTTTTAGGGTCAGGGCCAGGGCCCAGGGTTAGGCGTGTTTTAGGGTCAGGGCCAGGGCCGAGCGTTAGGCTTGTTTTAGGGTCAGGGACAGGGCCCATGGTTAGGGTTGTTTTAGGGTCAGGGCCATGGCCCAGGGTTATGCTTGTTTTAGGGTCAGGGCCAGGGCCCAGGGTTAGGGTTGTTTTAGGGTCAGGACCTGGGCCCAGTGTTAGGCTTGTTTTAGTGCCAGGGCCCAGGGTTACGGTTGTTTTAAGGTCAGGGCCAGGGACCAGGGTTAGGCTTGTTTTAGTGCCAGGGACCAGGGTTCGGGTTGTTTTAGGGTCAGGGCCAGGGCCCAGGTTCAGGTTTGTTTAAGGTCAGTGCCAGGGCCCAGCATTAGGATTGTTTTAGGGTCAGGGCCAGGGCCCAGGTTTAGGGGTGTTTTAGGGTCAGGGCCAGGTCCCAGCGTTAGGGTTGTTTTAGGGTCAGGGCCAAGGCCCAGGTTTAGGGGTGTTTTAGGGTCAGGGCCAGGTCCCAGCGTTAGGGTTGTTTTAGGGTCAGGGCCAGGGCCCAGGGTTAGGCTTGTTTTAGGGTCAGGGACAGGGCCCAGCGTTAGGGTTGTTTTAGGGTCAGGGCCAGGGCCCAGGGTTAGGCTTGTTTTAGGGTCAGGGCGAGGGCCCAGGTTTAAGGTTGTTTTAGGGTCAGGGCCAGGGCCCAGGGTTAGGCTTGTTATAGGGTCCGTGCCAGGGCTCAGGGTTAGGGGTGTTTTAGGGTCATGTCCAGGGCCCAGGGTTAGGGTTGTTTTAGGGTCAGGCCAGGGCCCAGGGTTAGGGTTGTTTTAGGGTCAGGGCCAGGGCCCAGGGTTAGGGTTGTTTTAGGGTCAGGTCCTGGGCCCAGGGTTAGGGTTGTTTTTGTGCCAGGGCCCAGGATTAGGGTTGTTTTAGGGTCAGGGTCAGGGCCCAGGGTTACGGTTGTTTTAGTTCATGGCCAGGGCCCAGGGATAGGGTTGTTTTAGGGTCTGGGCCAGGGCCCAGGGTTAGGGTTGTTTTAGGGTCAGGGCCAGGGCCCAGGGTCAGGTTTGTTTTAGGTCAGGGCCAGGGCCCAGCATTAGGGTTGTTTTAGGGTGAGGGCCAGGGCCCAGGTTTAGGCTTGTTTTAGGCTCAGGGCCAGGGCCCACTGTTAGGGTTGTTTTAGGTTCAGGGCCAGGGCCCAGGATTAGGCTTGTTTTAGGGTCAAGGACAGGGCCCAGGGTTAGGCTTGTTTTAGGCTCAGGGCCAGGGCCCAGTGTTAGGGTTGTTTTAGGTTCAGGGCCAGGGCCCAGGATTAGGCTTGTTTTAGGGTCAAGGACAGGGCCCAGGGTTAGGGTTGTTTTAGGATCAGGACCTGGGCCCAGGATTAGGCTTGTTTTAGTGCCAGGGTCCATGGTTAGGGTTGTTTTAGTGTCAGGGCCAGGGCCCAGGTTTAGGGTTGTTTTAGGTCAGGGCCAGGGCCCAGGGTTAGGGTTGTTTTAGGTCAGGGCCAGGTCCCAGGGTTAGGGTTGTTTTAGGGTCAGGGCCAGGGCCCAGGGTTAGGGTTGTTGTAGGGTCAGGGCCAGGTCCCAGGTTTAGGCTTGTTTTAGGGTCAGGGCCAGGGCCCAGGGTTAGGCGTGTTTTAGGGTCAGGGCCAGGGCCGAGCGTTAGGCTTGTTTTAGGGTCAGGGACAGGGCCCATGGTTAGGGTTGTTTTAGGGTCAGGGCCATGGCCCAGGGTTATGCTTGTTTTAGGGTCAGGGCCAGGGCCCAGGGTTAGGGTTGTTTTAGGGTCAGGATCTGGGCCCAGTGTTAGGCTTGTTTTAGTGCCAGGGCCCAGGGTTACGGTTGTTTTAAGGTCAGGGCCAGGGACCAGGGTTAGGCTTGTTTTAGTGCCAGGGCCCAGGGTTCGGGTTGTTTTAGGGTCAGGGCCAGGGCCCAGGTTCAGGTTTGTTTAAGGTCAGTGCCAGGGCCCAGCATTAGGATTGTTTTAGGGTCAGGGCCAGGGCCCAGGTTTAGGGGTGTTTTAGGGTCAGGGCCAGGGCCCAGCGTTAGCGTTGTTTTAGGGTCAGGGCCAGGGCCCTGGGTTAGGCTTCTTTTAGGGTCCGGGACAGGTCCCAGGGTTAGGCTTGTTTTAGGGTCAAGGACAGGGCCCAGGGTTAGGGTTGTTTTAGGATCAGGACCTGGGCCCAGGATTAGGCTTGTTTTAGTGCCAGGGTCCATGGTTAGGGTTGTTTTAGTGTCAGGGCCAGGGCCCAGGTTTAGGGTTGTTTTAGGTCAGGGCCAGGGCCCAGGGTTAGGGTTGTTTTAGGTCAGGGCCAGGTCCCAGGGTTAGGGTTGTTTTAGGGTCAGGGCCAGGGCCCAGGGTTAGGGTTGTTGTAGGGTCAGGGCCAGGTCCCAGGTTTAGGCTTGTTTTAGGGTCAGGGCCAGGGCCCAGGGTTAGGCGTGTTTTAGGGTCAGGGCCAGGGCCGAGCGTTAGGCTTGTTTTAGGGTCAGGGACAGGGCCCATGGTTAGGGTTGTTTTAGGGTCAGGGCCATGGCCCAGGGTTATGCTTGTTTTAGGGTCAGGGCCAGGGCCCAGGGTTAGGGTTGTTTTAGGGTCAGGACCTGGGCCCAGTGTTAGGCTTGTTTTAGTGCCAGGGCCCAGGGTTAGGGTTGTTTTAGGGTCAGGGCCAGGGCCCAGGGTCAGGTTTGTTTTAGGTCAGGGCCAGGGCCCAGCATTAGGGTTGTTTTAGGGTGAGGGCCAGGGCCCAGGTTTAGGCTTGTTTTAGGCTCAGGGCCAGGGCCCACTGTTAGGGTTGTTTTAGGTTCAGGGCCAGGGCCCAGGATTAGGCTTGTTTTAGGGTCAAGGACAGGGCCCAGGGTTAGGCTTGTTTTAGGCTCAGGGCCAGGGCCCAGTGTTAGGGTTGTTTTAGGTTCAGGGCCAGGGCCCAGGATTAGGCTTGTTTTAGGGTCAAGGACAGGGCCCAGGGTTAGGGTTGTTTTAGGATCAGGACCTGGGCCCAGGATTAGGCTTGTTTTAGTGCCAGGGTCCATGGTTAGGGTTGTTTTAGTGTCAGGGCCAGGGCCCAGGTTTAGGGTTGTTTTAGGTCAGGGCCAGGGCCCAGGGTTAGGGTTGTTTTAGGTCAGGGCCAGGTCCCAGGGTTAGGGTTGTTTTAGGGTCAGGGCCAGGGCCCAGGGTTAGGGTTGTTGTAGGGTCAGGGCCAGGTCCCAGGTTTAGGCTTGTTTTAGGGTCAGGGCCAGGGCCCAGGGTTAGGCGTGTTTTAGGGTCAGGGCCAGGGCCGAGCGTTAGGCTTGTTTTAGGGTCAGGGACAGGGCCCATGGTTAGGGTTGTTTTAGGGTCAGGGCCATGGCCCAGGGTTATGCTTGTTTTAGGGTCAGGGCCAGGGCCCAGGGTTAGGGTTGTTTTAGGGTCAGGACCTGGGCCCAGTGTTAGGCTTGTTTTAGTGCCAGGGCCCAGGGTTACGGTTGTTTTAAGGTCAGGGCCAGGGACCAGGGTTAGGCTTGTTTTAGTGCCAGGGACCAGGGTTCGGGTTGTTTTAGGGTCAGGGCCAGGGCCCAGGTTCAGGTTTGTTTAAGGTCAGTGCCAGGGCCCAGCATTAGGATTGTTTTAGGGTCAGGGCCAGGGCCCAGGTTTAGGGGTGTTTTAGGGTCAGGGCCAGGTCCCAGCGTTAGGGTTGTTTTAGGGTCAGGGCCAGGGCCCTGGGTTAGGCTTCTTTTAGGGTCCGGGACAGGTCCCAGGGTTAGGCTTGTTTTAGGGTCAGGGCCAGGGCCCAGGGTTAGGCTTGTTTTAGGGTCAGGGACAGGGCCCAGCGTTAGGGTTGTTTTAGGGTCAGGGCCAGGGCCCAGGGTTAGGCTTGTTTTAGGGTCAGGGCGAGGGCCCAGGTTTAAGGTTGTTTTAGGGTCAGGGCCAGGGCCCAGGGTTAGGCTTGCTATAGGGTCCGTGCCAGGGCTCAGGGTTAGGGGTGTTTTAGGGTCATGTCCAGGGCCCAGGGTTAGGGTTGTTTTAGGGTCAGGCCAGGGCCCAGGGTTAGGGTTGTTTTAGGGTCAGGGCCAGGGCCCAGGGTTAGGGTTGTTTTAGGGTCAGGTCCTGGGCCCAGGGTTAGGGTTGTTTTTGTGCCAGGGCCCAGGATTAGGGTTGTTTTAGGGTCAGGGTCAGGGCCCAGGGTTACGGTTGTTTTAGGTCATGGCCAGGGCCCAGGGATAGGGTTGTTTTAGGGTCTGGGCCAGGGCCCACTGTTAGGGTTGTTTTAGGTTCAGGGCCAGGGCCCAGGATTAGGCTTGTTTTAGGGTCAAGGACAGGGCCCAGGGTTAGGCTTGTTTTAGGCTCAGGGCCAGGGCCCAGTGTTAGGGTTGTTTTAGGTTCAGGGCCAGGGCCCAGGATTAGGCTTGTTTTAGGGTCAAGGACAGGGCCCAGGGTTAGGGTTGTTTTAGGATCAGGACCTGGGCCCAGGATTAGGCTTGTTTTAGTGCCAGGGTCCATGGTTAGGGTTGTTTTAGTGTCAGGGCCAGGGCCCAGGTTTAGGGTTGTTTTAGGTCAGGGCCAGGGCCCAGGGTTAGGGTTGTTTTAGGTCAGGGCCAGGTCCCAGGGTTAGGGTTGTTTTAGGGTCAGGGCCAGGGCCCAGGGTTAGGGTTGTTGTAGGGTCAGGGCCAGGTCCCAGGGTTAGGCTTGTTTTAGGGTCAGGGCCAGGGCCCAGGGTTAGGCGTGTTTTAGGGTCAGGGCCAGGGCCGAGCGTTAGGCTTGTTTTAGGGTCAGGGACAGGGCCCATGGTTAGGGTTGTTTTAGGGTCAGGGCCATGGCCCAGGGTTATGCTTGTTTTAGGGTCAGGGCCAGGGCCCAGGGTTAGGGTTGTTTTAGGGTCAGGACCTGGGCCCAGTGTTAGGCTTGTTTTAGTGCCAGGGCCCAGGGTTACGGTTGTTTTAAGGTCAGGGCCAGGGACCAGGGTTAGGCTTGTTTTAGTGCCAGGGACCAGGGTTCGGGTTGTTTTAGGGTCAGGGCCAGGGCCCAGGTTCAGGTTTGTTTAAGGTCAGTGCCAGGGCCCAGCATTAGGATTGTTTTAGGGTCAGGGCCAGGGCCCAGGTTTAGGGGTGTTTTAGGGTCAGGGCCAGGTCCCAGCGTTAGGGTTGTTTTAGGGTCAGGGCCAGGGCCCTGGGTTAGGCTTCTTTTAGGGTCCGGGACAGGTCCCAGGGTTAGGCTTGTTTTAGGGTCAGGGCCAGGGCCCAGGGTTAGGCTTGTTTTAGGGTCAGGGACAGGGCCCAGCGTTAGGGTTGTTTTAGGGTCAGGGCCAGGGCCCAGGGTTAGGCTTGTTTTAGGGTCAGGGCGAGGGCCCAGGTTTAAGGTTGTTTTAGGGTCAGGGCCAGGGCCCAGGGTTAGGCTTGTTATAGGGTCAGTGCCAGGGCTCAGGGTTAGGGGTGTTTTAGGGTCATGTCCAGGGCCCAGGGTTAGGGTTGTTTTAGGGTCAGGCCAGGGCCCAGGGTTAGGGTTGTTTTAGGGTCAGGGCCAGGGCCCAGGGTTAGGGTTGTTTTAGGGTCAGGTCCTGGGCCCAGGGTTAGGGTTGTTTTTGTGCCAGGGCCCAGGATTAGGGTTGTTTTAGGGTCAGGGTCAGGGCCCAGGGTTACGGTTGTTTTAGGTCATGGCCAGGGCCCAGGGATAGGGTTGTTTTAGGGTCTGGGCCAGGGCCCAGGGTTAGGGTTGTTTTAGGGTCAGGGCCAGGGCCCAGGGTCAGGTTTGTTTTAGGTCAGGGCCAGGGCCCAGCATTAGGGTTGTTTTAGGGTGAGGGCCAGGGCCCAGGTTTAGGCTTGTTTTAGGCTCAGGGCCAGGGCCCACTGTTAGGGTTGTTTTAGGTTCAGGGCCAGGGCCCAGGATTAGGCTTGTTTTAGGGTCAAGGACAGGGCCCAGGGTTAGGCTTGTTTTAGGCTCAGGGCCAGGGCCCAGTGTTAGGGTTGTTTTAGGTTCAGGGCCAGGGCCCAGGATTAGGCTTGTTTTAGGGTCAAGGACAGGGCCCAGGGTTAGGGTTGTTTTAGGATCAGGACCTGGGCCCAGGATTAGGCTTGTTTTAGTGCCAGGGTCCATGGTTAGGGTTGTTTTAGTGTCAGGGCCAGGGCCCAGGTTTAGGGTTGTTTTAGGTCAGGGCCAGGGCCCAGGGTTAGGGTTGTTTTAGGTCAGGGCCAGGTCCCAGGGTTAGGGTTGTTTTAGGGTCAGGGCCAGGGCCCAGGGTTAGGGTTGTTGTAGGGTCAGGGCCAGGTCCCAGGTTTAGGCTTGTTTTAGGGTCAGGGCCAGGGCCCAGGGTTAGGCGTGTTTTAGGGTCAGGGCCAGGGCCGAGCGTTAGGCTTGTTTTAGGGTCAGGGACAGGGCCCATGGTTAGGGTTGTTTTAGGGTCAGGGCCATGGCCCAGGGTTATGCTTGTTATAGGGTCAGGGCCAGGGCCCAGGGTTAGGGTTGTTTTAGGGTCAGGACCTGGGCCCAGTGTTAGGCTTGTTTTAGTGCCAGGGCCCAGGGTTACGGTTGTTTTAAGGTCAGGGCCAGGGACCAGTGTTAGGCTTGTTTTAGTGCCAGGGCCCAGGGTTCGGATTGTTTTAGGGTCAGGGCCAGGGCCCAGGTTCAGGTTTGTTTAAGGTCAGTGCCAGGGCCCAGCATTAGGATTGTTTTAGGGTCAGGGCCAGGGCCCAGGTTTAGGGGTGTTTTAGGGTCAGGGCCAGGTCCCAGGGTTAGGGTTGTTTTAGGGTCAGGGCCAGGGCCCTGGGTTAGGCTTCTTTTAGGGTCCGGGACAGGTCCCAGGGTTAGGCTTGTTTTAGGGTCAGGGCCAGGGCCCAGGGTTAGGCGTGTTTTAGGGTCAGGGCCAGGGCCGAGCCTTAGGCTTGTTTTAGGGTCAGGGACAGGGCCCATGTTTAGGGTTGTTTTAGGGTCAGGGCCATGGCCCAGGGTTATGCTTGTTTTAGGGTCAGGGCCAGGGCCCAGGGTTAGGGTTGTTTTAGGGTCAGGACCTGGGCCCAGTGTTAGGCTTGTTTTAGTGCCAGGGCCCAGGGTTACGGTTGTTTTAAGGTCAGGGCCAGGGACCAGGGTTAGGCTTGTTTTAGTGCCAGGGACCAGGGTTCGGGTTGTTTTAGGGTCAGGGCCAGGGCCCAGGTTCAGGTTTGTTTAAGGTCAGTGCCAGGGCCCAGCATTAGGATTGTTTTAGGGTCAGGGCCAGGGCCCAGGTTTAGGGGTGTTTTAGGGTCAGGGCCAGGTCCCAGCGTTAGGGTTGTTTTAGGGTCAGGGCCAGGGCCCTGGGTTAGGCTTCTTTTATGGTCCGGGACAGGTCCCAGGGTTAGGCTTGTTTTAGGGTCAGGGCCAGGGCCCAGGGTTAGGCTTGTTTTAGGGTCAGGGACAGGGCCCAGCGTTAGGGTTGTTTTAGGGTCAGGGCCAGGGCCCAGGGTTAGGCTTGTTTTAGGGTCAGGGCGAGGGCCCAGGTTTAAGGTTGTTTTAGGGTCAGGGCCAGGGCCCAGGGTTAGGCTTGTTATAGGGTCAGTGCCAGGGCTCAGGGTTAGGGGTGTTTTAGGGTCATGTCCAGGGCCCAGGGTTAGGGTTGTTTTAGGGTCAGGCCAGGGCCCAGGGTTAGGGTTGTTTTAGGGTCAGGGCCAGGGCCCAGGGTTAGGGTTGTTTTAGGGTCAGGTCCTGGGCCTAGGGTTAGGGTTGTTTTTGTGCCAGGGCCCAGGATTAGGGTTGTTTTAGGGTCAGGGTCAGGGCCCAGGGTTACGGTTGTTTTAGGTCATGGCCAGGGCCCAGGGATAGGGTTGTTTTAGGGTCTGGGCCAGGGCCCAGGGTTAGGGTTGTTTTAGGGTCAGGGCCAGGGCCCAGGGTCAGGTTTGTTTTAGGTCAGGGCCAGGGCCCAGCATTAGGGTTGTTTTAGGGTGAGGGCCAGGGCCCAGGTTTAGGCTTGTTTTAGGCTCAGGGCCAGGGCCCACTGTTAGGGTTGTTTTAGGTTCAGGGCCAGGGCCCAGGATTAGGCTTGTTTTAGGGTCAAGGACAGGGCCCAGGGTTAGGCTTGTTTTAGGCTCAGGGCCAGGGCCCAGTGTTAGGGTTGTTTTAGGTTCAGGGCCAGGGCCCAGGATTAGGCTTGTTTTAGGGTCAAGGACAGGGCCCAGGGTTAGGGTTGTTTTAGGATCAGGACCTGGGCCCAGGATTAGGCTTGTTTTAGTGCCAGGGTCCATGGTTAGGGTTGTTTTAGTGTCAGGGCCAGGGCCCAGGTTTAGGGTTGTTTTAGGTCAGGGCCAGGGCCCAGGGTTAGGGTTGTTTTAGGTCAGGGCCAGGTCCCAGGGTTAGGGTTGTTTTAGGGTCAGGGCCAGGGCCCAGGGTTAGGGTTGTTGTAGGGTCAGGGCCAGGTCCCAGGGTTAGGCTTGTTTTAGGGTCAGGGCCAGGGCCCAGGGTTAGGCGTGTTTTAGGGTCAGGGCCAGGGCCGAGCGTTAGGCTTGTTTTAGGGTCAGGGACAGGGCCCATGGTTAGGGTTGTTTTAGGGTCAGGGCCATGGCCCAGGGTTATGCTTGTTTTAGGGTCAGGGCCAGGGCCCAGGGTTAGGGTTGTTTTAGGGTCAGGACCTGGGCCCAGTGTTAGGCTTGTTTTAGTGCCAGGGCCCAGGGTTACGGTTGTTTTAAGGTCAGGGCCAGGGACCAGGGTTAGGCTTGTTTTAGTGCCAGGGACCAGGGTTCGGGTTGTTTTAGGGTCAGGGCCAGGGCCCAGGTTCAGGTTTGTTTAAGGTCAGTGCCAGGGCCCAGCATTAGGATTGTTTTAGGGTCAGGGCCAGGGCCCAGGTTTAGGGGTGTTTTAGGGTCAGGGCCAGGTCCCAGCGTTAGGGTTGTTTTAGGGTCAGGGCCAGGGCCCTGGGTTAGGCTTCTTTTAGGGTCCGGGACAGGTCCCAGGGTTAGGCTTGTTTTAGGGTCAGGGCCAGGGCCCAGGGTTAGGCTTGTTTTAGGGTCAGGGACAGGGCCCAGCGTTAGGGTTGTTTTAGGGTCAGGGCCAGGGCCCAGGGTTAGGCTTGTTTTAGGGTCAGGGCGAGGGCCCAGGTTTAAGGTTGTTTTAGGGTCAGGGCCAGGGCCCAGGGTTAGGGTTGTTTTTGTGCCAGGGCCCAGGATTAGGGTTGTTTTAGGGTCAGGGTCAGGGCCCAGGGTTACGGTTGTTTTAGGTCATGGCCAGGGCCCAGGGATAGGGTTGTTTTAGGGTCTGGGCCAGGGCCCAGGGTTAGGGTTGTTTTAGGGTCAGGGCCAGGGCCCAGGGTCAGGTTTGTTTTAGGTCAGGGCCAGGGCCCAGCATTAGGGTTGTTTTAGGGTGAGGGCCAGGGCCCAGGTTTAGGCTTGTTTTAGGCTCAGGGCCAGGGCCCACTGTTAGGGTTGTTTTAGGTTCAGGGCCAGGGCCCAGGATTAGGCTTGTTTTAGGGTCAAGGACAGGGCCCAGGGTTAGGCTTGTTTTAGGCTCAGGGCCAGGGCCCAGTGTTAGGGTTGTTTTAGGTTCAGGGCCAGGGCCCAGGATTAGGCTTGTTTTAGGGTCAAGGACAGGGCCCAGGGTTAGGGTTGTTTTAGGATCAGGACCTGGGCCCAGGATTAGGCTTGTTTTAGTGCCAGGGTCCATGGTTAGGGTTGTTTTAGTGTCAGGGCCAGGGCCCAGGTTTAGGGTTGTTTTAGGTCAGGGCCAGGGCCCAGGGTTAGGGTTGTTTTAGGTCAGGGCCAGGTCCCAGGGTTAGGGTTGTTTTAGGGTCAGGGCCAGGGCCCAGGGTTAGGGTTGTTGTAGGGTCAGGGCCAGGTCCCAGGTTTAGGCTTGTTTTAGGGTCAGGGCCAGGGCCCAGGGTTAGGCGTGTTTTAGGGTCAGGGCCAGGGCCGAGCGTTAGGCTTGTTTTAGGGTCAGGGACAGGGCCCATGGTTAGGGTTGTTTTAGGGTCAGGGCCATGGCCCAGGGTTATGCTTGTTTTAGGGTCAGGGCCAGGGCCCAGGGTTAGGGTTGTTTTAGGGTCAGGACCTGGGCCCAGTGTTAGGCTTGTTTTAGTGCCAGGGCCCAGGGTTAGGGTTGTTTTAGGGTCAGGGCCAGGGCCCAGGGTCAGGTTTGTTTTAGGTCAGGGCCAGGGCCCAGCATTAGGGTTGTTTTAGGGTGAGGGCCAGGGCCCAGGTTTAGGCTTGTTTTAGGCTCAGGGCCAGGGCCCACTGTTAGGGTTGTTTTAGGTTCAGGGCCAGGGCCCAGGATTAGGCTTGTTTTAGGGTCAAGGACAGGGCCCAGGGTTAGGCTTGTTTTAGGCTCAGGGCCAGGGCCCAGTGTTAGGGTTGTTTTAGGTTCAGGGCCAGGGCCCAGGATTAGGCTTGTTTTAGGGTCAAGGACAGGGCCCAGGGTTAGGGTTGTTTTAGGATCAGGACCTGGGCCCAGGATTAGGCTTGTTTTAGTGCCAGGGTCCATGGTTAGGGTTGTTTTAGTGTCAGGGCCAGGGCCCAGGTTTAGGGTTGTTTTAGGTCAGGGCCAGGGCCCAGGGTTAGGGTTGTTTTAGGTCAGGGCCAGGTCCCAGGGTTAGGGTTGTTTTAGGGTCAGGGCCAGGGCCCAGGGTTAGGGTTGTTGTAGGGTCAGGGCCAGGTCCCAGGTTTAGGCTTGTTTTAGGGTCAGGGCCAGGGCCCAGGGTTAGGCGTGTTTTAGGGTCAGGGCCAGGGCCGAGCGTTAGGCTTGTTTTAGGGTCAGGGACAGGGCCCATGGTTAGGGTTGTTTTAGGGTCAGGGCCATGGCCCAGGGTTATGCTTGTTTTAGGGTCAGGGCCAGGGCCCAGGGTTAGGGTTGTTTTAGGGTCAGGACCTGGGCCCAGTGTTAGGCTTGTTTTAGTGCCAGGGCCCAGGGTTACGGTTGTTTTAAGGTCAGGGCCAGGGACCAGGGTTAGGCTTGTTTTAGTGCCAGGGACCAGGGTTCGGGTTGTTTTAGGGTCAGGGCCAGGGCCCAGGTTCAGGTTTGTTTAAGGTCAGTGCCAGGGCCCAGCATTAGGGTTGTTTTAGGGTCAGGGCCAGGGCCCAGGTTTAGGGGTGTTTTAGGGTCAGGGCCAGGTCCCAGCGTTAGGGTTGTTTTAGGGTCAGGGCCAGGGCCCTGGGTTAGGCTTCTTTTAGGGTCCGGGACAGGTCCCAGGGTTAGGCTTGTTTTAGGGTCAGGGCCAGGGCCCAGGGTTAGGCTTGTTTTAGGGTCAGGGACAGGGCCCAGCGTTAGGGTTGTTTTAGGGTCAGGGCCAGGGCCCAGGGTTAGGCTTGTTTTAGGGTCAGGGCGAGGGCCCAGGTTTAAGGTTGTTTTAGGGTCAGGGCCAGGGCCCAGGGTTAGGCTTGTTATAGGGTCAGTGCCAGGGCTCAGGGTTAGGGGTGTTTTAGGGTCATGTCCAGGGCCCAGGGTTAGGGTTGTTTTAGGGTCAGGCCAGGGCCCAGGGTTAGGGTTGTTTTAGGGTCAGGGCCAGGGCCCAGGGTTAGGGTTGTTTTAGGGTCAGGTCCTGGGCCCAGGGTTAGGGTTGTTTTTGTGCCAGGGCCCAGGATTAGGGTTGTTTTAGGGTCAGGGTCAGGGCCCAGGGTTACGGTTGTTTTAGGTCATGGCCAGGGCCCAGGGATAGGGTTGTTTTAGGGTCTGGGCCAGGGCCCAGGGTTAGGGTTGTTTTAGGGTCAGGGCCAGGGCCCAGGGTCAGGTTTGTTTTAGGTCAGGGCCAGGGCCCAGCATTAGGGTTGTTTTAGGGTGAGGGCCAGGGCCCAGGTTTAGGCTTGTTTTAGGCTCAGGGCCAGGGCCCACTGTTAGGGTTGTTTTAGGTTCAGGGCCAGGGCCCAGGATTAGGCTTGTTTTAGGGTCAAGGACAGGGCCCAGGGTTAGGCTTGTTTTAGGCTCAGGGCCAGGGCCCAGTGTTAGGGTTGTTTTAGGTTCAGGGCCAGGGCCCAGGATTAGGCTTGTTTTAGGGTCAAGGACAGGGCCCAGGGTTAGGGTTGTTTTAGGATCAGGACCTGGGCCCAGGATTAGGCTTGTTTTAGTGCCAGGGTCCATGGTTAGGGTTGTTTTAGTGTCAGGGCCAGGGCCCAGGTTTAGGGTTGTTTTAGGTCAGGGCCAGGGCCCAGGGTTAGGGTTGTTTTAGGTCAGGGCCAGGTCCCAGGGTTAGGGTTGTTTTAGGGTCAGGGCCAGGGCCCAGGGTTAGGGTTGTTGTAGGGTCAGGGCCAGGTCCCAGGTTTAGGCTTGTTTTAGGGTCAGGGCCAGGGCCCAGGGTTAGGCGTGTTTTAGGGTCAGGGCCAGGGCCGAGCGTTAGGCTTGTTTTAGGGTCAGGGACAGGGCCCATGGTTAGGGTTGTTTTAGGGTCAGGGCCATGGCCCAGGGTTATGCTTGTTTTAGGGTCAGGGCCAGGGCCCAGGGTTAGGGTTGTTTTAGGGTCAGGACCTGGGCCCAGTGTTAGGCTTGTTTTAGTGCCAGGGCCCAGGGTTACGGTTGTTTTAAGGTCAGGGCCAGGGACCAGGGTTAGGCTTGTTTTAGTGCCAGGGACCAGGGTTCGGATTGTTTTAGGGTCAGGGCCAGGGCCCAGGTTCAGGTTTGTTTAAGGTCAGTGCCAGGGCCCAGCATTAGGATTGTTTTAGGGTCAGGGCCAGGGCCCAGGTTTAGGGGTGTTTTAGGGTCAGGGCCAGGTCCCAGGGTTAGGGTTGTTTTAGGGTCAGGGCCAGGGCCCTGGGTTAGGCTTCTTTTAGGGTCCGGGACAGGTCCCAGGGTTAGGCTTGTTTTAGGGTCAGGGCCAGGGCCCAGGGTTAGGCGTGTTTTAGGGTCAGGGCCAGGGCCGAGCCTTAGGCTTGTTTTAGGGTCAGGGACAGGGCCCATGTTTAGGGTTGTTTTAGGGTCAGGGCCATGGCCCAGGGTTATGCTTGTTTTAGGGTCAGGGCCAGGGCCCAGGGTTAGGGTTGTTTTAGGGTCAGGACCTGGGCCCAGTGTTAGGCTTGTTTTAGTGCCAGGGCCCAGGGTTACGGTTGTTCTAAGGTCAGGGCCAGGGACCAGGGTTAGGCTTGTTTTAGTGCCAGGGACCAGGGTTCGGGTTGTTTTAGGGTCAGGGCCAGGGCCCAGGTTCAGGTTTGTTTAAGGTCAGTGCCAGGGCCCAGCATTAGGATTGTTTTAGGGTCAGGGCCAGGGCCCAGGTTTAGGGGTGTTTTAGGGTCAGGGCCAGGTCCCAGCGTTAGGGTTGTTTTAGGGTCAGGGCCAGGGCCCTGGGTTAGGCTTCTTTTAGGGTCCGGGACAGGTCCCAGGGTTAGGCTTGTTTTAGGGTCAGGGCCAGGGCCCAGGGTTAGGCTTGTTTTAGGGTCAGGGACAGGGCCCAGCATTAGGGTTGTTTTAGGGTCAGGGCCAGGGCCCTGGGTTAGGCTTGTTTTAGGGTCAGGGCGATGGCCCAGGTTTAAGGTTGTTTTAGGGTCAGGGCCAGGGCCCAGGGTTAGGCTTGTTATAGGGTCAGTGCCAGGGCTCAGGGTTAGGGGTGTTTTAGGGTCATGTCCAGGGCCCAGGGTTAGGGTTGTTTTAGGGTCAGGCCAGGGCCCAGGGTTAGGGTTGTTTTAGGGTCAGGGCCAGGGCCCAGGGTTAGGGTTGTTTTAGGGTCAGGTCCTGGGCCTAGGGTTAGGGTTGTTTTTGTGCCAGGGCCCAGGATTAGGGTTGTTTTAGGGTCAGGGTCAGGGCCCAGGGTTACGGTTGTTTTAGGTCATGGCCAGGGCCCAGGGATAGGGTTGTTTTAGGGTCTGGGCCAGGGCCCAGGGTTAGGGTTGTTTTAGGGTCAGGGCCAGGGCCCAGGGTCAGGATTGTTTTAGGTCAGGGCCAGGGCCCAGCATTAGGGTTGTTTTAGGGTGAGGGCCAGGGCCCAGGTTTAGGCTTGTTTTAGGCTCAGGGCCAGGGCCCACTGTTAGGGTTGTTTTAGGTTCAGGGCCAGGGCCCAGGATTAGGCTTGTTTTAGGGTCAAGGACAGGGCCCAGGGTTAGGCTTGTTTTAGGCTCAGGGCCAGGGCCCAGTGTTAGGGTTGTTTTAGGTTCAGGGCCAGGGCCCAGGATTAGGCTTGTTTTAGGGTCAAGGACAGGGCCCAGGGTTAGGGTTGTTTTAGGATCAGGACCTGGGCCCAGGATTAGGCTTGTTTTAGTGCCAGGGTCCATGGTTAGGGTTGTTTTAGTGTCAGGGCCAGGGCCCAGGTTTAGGGTTGTTTTAGGTCAGGGCCAGGGCCCAGGGTTAGGGTTGTTTTAGGTCAGGGCCAGGTCCCAGGGTTAGGGTTGTTTTAGGGTCAGGGCCAGGGCCCAGGGTTAGGGTTGTTGTAGGGTCAGGGCCAGGTCCCAGGGTTAGGCTTGTTTTAGGGTCAGGGCCAGGGCCCAGGGTTAGGCGTGTTTTAGGGTCAGGGCCAGGGCCGAGCGTTAGGCTTGTTTTAGGGTCAGGGACAGGGCCCATGGTTAGGGTTGTTTTAGGGTCAGGGCCATGGCCCAGGGTTATGCTTGTTTTAGGGTCAGGGCCAGGGCCCAGGGTTAGGGTTGTTTTAGGGTCAGGACCTGGGCCCAGTGTTAGGCTTGTTTTAGTGCCAGGGCCCAGGGTTACGGTTGTTTTAAGGTCAGGGCCAGGGACCAGGGTTAGGCTTGTTTTAGTGCCAGGGACCAGGGTTCGGGTTGTTTTAGGGTCAGGGCCAGGGCCCAGGTTCAGGTTTGTTTAAGGTCAGTGCCAGGGCACAGCATTAGGATTGTTTTAGGGTCAGGGCCAGGGCCCAGGTTTAGGGGTGTTTTAGGGTCAGGGCCAGGTCCCAGCGTTAGGGTTGTTTTAGGGTCAGGGCCAGGGCCCTGGGTTAGGCTTCTTTTAGGGTCCGGGACAGGTCCCAGGGTTAGGCTTGTTTTAGGGTCAGGGCCAGGGCCCAGGGTTAGGCTTGTTTTAGGGTCAGGGACAGGGCCCAGCGTTAGGGTTGTTTTAGGGTCAGGGCCAGGGCCCAGGGTTAGGCTTGTTTTAGGGTCAGGGCGAGGGCCCAGGTTTAAGGTTGTTTTAGGGTCAGGGCCAGGGCCCAGGGTTAGGGTTGTTTTTGTGCCAGGGCCCAGGATTAGGGTTGTTTTAGGGTCAGGGTCAGGGCCCAGGGTTACGGTTGTTTTAGGTCATGGCCAGGGCCCAGGGATAGGGTTGTTTTAGGGTCTGGGCCAGGGCCCAGGGTTAGGGTTGTTTTAGGGTCAGGGCCAGGGCCCAGGGTCAGGTTTGTTTTAGGTCAGGGCCAGGGCCCAGCATTAGGGTTGTTTTAGGGTGAGGGCCAGGGCCCAGGTTTAGGCTTGTTTTAGGCTCAGGGCCAGGGCCCACTGTTAGGGTTGTTTTAGGTTCAGGGCCAGGGCCCAGGATTAGGCTTGTTTTAGGGTCAAGGACAGGGCCCAGGGTTAGGCTTGTTTTAGGCTCAGGGCCAGGGCCCAGTGTTAGGGTTGTTTTAGGTTCAGGGCCAGGGCCCAGGATTAGGCTTGTTTTAGGGTCAAGGACAGGGCCCAGGGTTAGGGTTGTTTTAGGATCAGGACCTGGGCCCAGGATTAGGCTTGTTTTAGTGCCAGGGTCCATGGTTAGGGTTGTTTTAGTGTCAGGGCCAGGGCCCAGGGTTAGGGTTGTTTTAGGTCAGGGCCAGGGCCCAGGGTTAGAGTTGTTTTAGGTCAGGGCCAGGTCCCAGGGTTATGGTTGTTTTAGGGTCAGGGCCAGGGCCCAGGGTTAGGGTTGTTGTAGGGTCAGGGCCAGGTCCCAGGTTTAGGCTTGTTTTAGGGTCAGGGCCAGGGCCCAGGGTTAGGCGTGTTTTAGGGTCAGGGCCAGGGCCGAGCGTTAGGCTTGTTTTAGGGTCAGGGACAGGGCCCATGGTTAGGGTTGCTTTAGGGTCAGGGCCATGGCCCAGGGTTATGCTTGTTTTAGGGTCAGGGCCAGGGCCCAGGGTTAGGGTTGTTTTAGGGTCAGGACCTGGGCCCAGTGTTAGGCTTGTTTTAGTGCCAGGGCCCAGGGTTAGGGTTGTTTTAGGGTCAGGGCCAGGGCCCAGGGTCAGGTTTGTTTTAGGTCAGGGCCAGGGCCCAGCATTAGGGTTGTTTTAGGGTGAGGGCCAGGGCCCAGGTTTAGGCTTGTTTTAGGCTCAGGGCCAGGGCCCACTGTTAGGGTTGTTTTAGGTTCAGGGCCAGGGCCCAGGATTAGGCTTGTTTTAGGGTCAAGGACAGGGCCCAGGGTTAGGCTTGTTTTAGGCTCAGGGCCAGGGCCCAGTGTTAGGGTTGTTTTAGGTTCAGGGCCAGGGCCCAGGATTAGGCTTGTTTTAGGGTCAAGGACAGGGCCCAGGGTTAGGGTTGTTTTAGGATCAGGACCTGGGCCCAGGATTAGGCTTGTTTTAGTGCCAGGGTCCATGGTTAGGGTTGTTTTAGTGTCAGGGCCAGGGCCCAGGTTTAGGGTTGTTTTAGGTCAGGGCCAGGGCCCAGGGTTAGGGTTGTTTTAGGTCAGGGCCAGGTCCCAGGGTTAGGGTTGTTTTAGGGTCAGGGCCAGGGCCCAGGGTTAGGGTTGTTGTAGGGTCAGGGCCAGGTCCCAGGTTTAGGCTTGTTTTAGGGTCAGGGCCAGGGCCCAGGGTTAGGCGTGTTTTAGGGTCAGGGCCAGGGCCGAGCGTTAGGCTTGTTTTAGGGTCAGGGACAGGGCCCATGGTTAGGGTTGTTTTAGGGTCAGGGCCATGGCCCAGGGTTATGCTTGTTTTAGGGTCAGGGCCAGGGCCCAGGGTTAGGGTTGTTTTAGGGTCAGGACCTGGGCCCAGTGTTAGGCTTGTTTTAGTGCCAGGGCCCAGGGTTACGGTTGTTTTAAGGTCAGGGCCAGGGACCAGGGTTAGGCTTGTTTTAGTGCCAGGGACCAGGGTTCGGGTTGTTTTAGGGTCAGGGCCAGGGCCCAGGTTCAGGTTTGTTTAAGGTCAGTGCCAGGGCCCAGCATTAGGGTTGTTTTAGGGTCAGGGCCAGGGCCCAGGTTTAGGGGTGTTTTAGGGTCAGGGCCAGGTCCCAGCGTTAGGGTTGTTTTAGGGTCAGGGCCAGGGCCCTGGGTTAGGCTTCTTGTAGGGTCCGGGACAGGTCCCAGGGTTAGGCTTGTTTTAGGGTCAGGGCCAGGGCCCAGGGTTAGGCTTGTTTTAGGGTCAGGGACAGGGCCCAGCGTTAGGGTTGTTTTAGGGTCAGGGCCAGGGCCCAGGGTTAGGCTTGTTTTAGGGTCAGGGCGAGGGCCCAGGTTTAAGGTTGTTTTAGGGTCAGGGCCAGGGCCCAGGGTTAGGCTTGTTATAGGGTCAGTGCCAGGGCTCAGGGTTAGGGGTGTTTTAGGGTCATGTCCAGGGCCCAGGGTTAGGGTTGTTTTAGGGTCAGGCCAGGGCCCAGGGTTAGGGTTGTTTTAGGGTCAGGGCCAGGGCCCAGGGTTAGGGTTGTTTTAGGGTCAGGTCCTGGGCCCAGGGTTAGGGTTGTTTTTGTGCCAGGGCCCAGGATTAGGGTTGTTTTAGGGTCAGGGTCAGGGCCCAGGGTTACGGTTGTTTTAGGTCATGGCCAGGGCCCAGGGATAGGGTTGTTTTAGGGTCTGGGCCAGGGCCCAGGGTTAGGGTTGTTTTAGGGTCAGGGCCAGGGCCCAGGGTCAGGTTTGTTTTAGGTCAGGGCCAGGGCCCAGCATTAGGGTTGTTTTAGGGTGAGGGCCAGGGCCCAGGTTTAGGCTTGTTTTAGGCTCAGGGCCAGGGCCCACTGTTAGGGTTGTTTTAGGTTCAGGGCCAGGGCCCAGGATTAGGCTTGTTTTAGGGTCAAGGACAGGGCCCAGGGTTAGGCTTGTTTTAGGCTCAGGGCCAGGGCCCAGTGTTAGGGTTGTTTTAGGTTCAGGGCCAGGGCCCAGGATTAGGCTTGTTTTAGGGTCAAGGACAGGGCCCAGGGTTAGGGTTGTTTTAGGATCAGGACCTGGGCCCAGGATTAGGCTTGTTTTAGTGCCAGGGTCCATGGTTAGGGTTGTTTTAGTGTCAGGGCCAGGGCCCAGGTTTAGGGTTGTTTTAGGTCAGGGCCAGGGCCCAGGGTTAGGGTTGTTTTAGGTCAGGGCCAGGTCCCAGGGTTAGGGTTGTTTTAGGGTCAGGGCCAGGGCCCAGGGTTAGGGTTGTTGTAGGGTCAGGGCCAGGTCCCAGGTTTAGGCTTGTTTTAGGGTCAGGGCCAGGGCCCAGGGTTAGGCGTGTTTTAGGGTCAGGGCCAGGGCCGAGCGTTAGGCTTGTTTTAGGGTCAGGGACAGGGCCCATGGTTAGGGTTGTTTTAGGGTCAGGGCCATGGCCCAGGGTTATGCTTGTTTTAGGGTCAGGGCCAGGGCCCAGGGTTAGGGTTGTTTTAGGGTCAGGACCTGGGCCCAGTGTTAGGCTTGTTTTAGTGCCAGGGCCCAGGGTTACGGTTGTTTTAAGGTCAGGGCCAGGGACCAGGGTTAGGCTTGTTTTAGTGCCAGGGACCAGGGTTCGGGTTGTTTTAGGGTCAGGGCCAGGGCCCAGGTTCAGGTTTGTTTAAGGTCAGTGCCAGGGCCCAGCATTAGGATTGTTTTAGGGTCAGGGCCAGGGCCCAGGTTTAGGGGTGTTTTAGGGTCAGGGCCAGGTCCCAGCGTTAGGGTTGTTTTAGGGTCAGGGCCAGGGCCCTGGGTTAGGCTTCTTTTAGGGTCCGGGACAGGTCCCAGGGTTAGGCTTGTTTTAGGGTCAGGGCCAGGGCCCAGGGTTAGGCTTGTTTTAGGGTCAGGGACAGGGCCCAGCGTTAGGGTTGTTTTAGGGTCAGGGCCAGGGCCCAGGGTTAGGCTTGTTTTAGGGTCAGGGCGAGGGCCCAGGTTTAAGGTTGTTTTAGGGTCAGGGCCAGGGCCCAGGGTTAGGCTTGTTATAGGGTCAGTGCCAGGGCTCAGGGTTAGGGGTGTTTTAGGGTCATGTCCAGGGCCCAGGGTTAGGGTTGTTTTAGGGTCACGCCAGGGCCCAGGGTTAGGGTTGTTTTAGGGTCAGGGCCAGGGCCCAGGGTTAGGGTTGTTTTAGGGTCAGGTCCTGGGCCCAGGGTTAGGGTTGTTTTTGTGCCAGGGCCCAGGATTAGGGTTGTTTTAGGGTCAGGGTCAGGGCCCAGGGTTACGGTTGTTTTAGGTCATGGCCAGGGCCCAGGGATAGGGTTGTTTTAGGGTCTGGGCCAGGGCCCAGGGTTAGGGTTGTTTTAGGGTCAGGGCCAGGG
Organism: Gorilla gorilla gorilla; assembly: GCF_029281585.2. Lineage (NCBI taxonomy): Eukaryota > Metazoa > Chordata > Mammalia > Primates > Hominidae > Gorilla > Gorilla gorilla. The sequence goes on along the minus strand of NC_086017.1, from coordinate 210,549,093 downwards.
CCCAGGGTCAGGTTTGTTTTAGGTCAGGGCCAGGGCCCAGCATTAGGGTTGTTTTAGGGTGAGGGCCAGGGCCCAGGTTTAGGCTTGTTTTAGGCTCAGGGCCAGGGCCCACTGTTAGGGTTGTTTTAGGTTCAGGGCCAGGGCCCAGGACTAGGCTTGTTTTACGGTCAAGGACAGGGCCCAGGGTTAGGCTTGTTTTAGGCTCAGGGCCAGGGCCCAGTGTTAGGGTTGTTTTAGGTTCAGGGCCAGGGCCCAGGATCAGGCTTGTTTTAGGGTGAAGGACAGGGCCCAGGGTTAGGGTTGTTTTAGGATCAGGACCTGGGCCCAGGATTAGGCTTGTTTTAGTGCCAGGGTCCATGGTTAGGGTTGTTTTAGTGTCAGGGCCAGGGCCCAGGTTTAGGGTTGTTTTAGGTCAGGGCCAGGGCCCAGGGTTACGGTTGTTTTAGGTCATGGCCAGGGCCCAGGGATAGGGTTGTTTTAGGGTCTGGGCCAGGGCCCAGGGTTAGGGTTGTTTTAGGGTCAGGGCCAGGGCCCAGGGTCAGGTTTGTTTTAGGTTAGGGCCAGGGCCCAGCATTAGGGTTGTTTTAGGGTGAGGGCCAGGGCCCAGGTTTCGGCTTGTTTTAGGCTCAGGGCCAGGGCCCACTGTTAGGGTTGTTTTAGGTTCAGGGCCAGGGCCCAGGATTAGGCTTGTTTTAGGGTCAAGGACAGGGCCCAGGGTTAGGCTTGTTTTAGGCTCAGGGCCAGGGCCCAGTGTTAGGGTTGTTTTAGGTTCAGGGCCAGGGCCCAGGATTAGGCTTGTTTTAGGGTCAAGGACAGGGCCCAGGGTTAGGGTTGTTTTAGGATCAGGACCTGGGCCCAGGATTAGGCTTGTTTTAGTGCCAGGGTCCATGGTTAGGGTTGTTTTAGGGTCAGGGCCAGGGCCCTGGGTTAGGCTTCTTTTAGGGTCCGGGACAGGTCCCAGGGTTAGGCTTGTTTTAGGGTCAGGGCCAGGGCCCAGGGTTAGGCTTGTTTTAGGGTCAGGGACAGGGCCCAGCGTTAGGGTTGTTTTAGGGTCAGGGCCAGGGCCCAGGGTTAGGCTTGTTTTAGGGTCAGGGCGAGGGCCCAGGTTTAAGGTTGTTTTAGGGTCAGGGCCAGGGCCCAGGGTTAGGCTTGTTATAGGGTCAGTGCCAGGGCTCAGGGTTAGGGGTGTTTTAGGGTCATGTCCAGGGCCCAGGGTTAGGGTTGTTTTAGGGTCAGGCCAGGGCCCAGGGTTAGGGTTGTTTTAGGGTCAGGTCCTGGGCCCAGGGTTAGGGTTGTTTTTGTGCCAGGGCCCAGGATTAGGGTTGTTTTAGGGTCAGGGTCAGGGCCCAGGGTTACGGTTGTTTTAGGTCATGGCCAGGGCCCAGGGATAGGGTTGTTTTAGGGTCTGGGCCAGGGCCCAGGGTTAGGGTTGTTTTAGGGTCAGGGCCAGGGCCCAGGGTCAGGTTTGTTTTAGGTCAGGGCCAGGGCCCAGCATTAGGGTTGTTTTAGGGTGAGGGCCAGGGCCCAGGTTTAGGCTTGTTTTAGGCTCAGGGCCAGGGCCCACTGTTAGGGTTGTTTTAGGTTCAGGGCCAGGGCCCAGGATTAGGCTTGTTTTAGGGTCAAGGACAGGGCCCAGGGTTAGGCTTGTTTTAGGCTCAGGGCCAGGGCCCAGTGTTAGGGTTGTTTTAGGTTCAGGGCCAGGGCCCAGGATCAGGCTTGTTTTAGGGTCAAGGACAGGGCCCAGGGTTAGGGTTGTTTTAGGATCAGGACCTGGGCCCAGGATTAGGCTTGTCTTAGTGCCAGGGTCCATGGTTAGGGTTGTTTTAGTGTCAGGGCCAGGGCCCAGGTTTAGGGTTGTTTTAGGTCAGGGCCAGGGCCCAGGGTTAGGGTTGTTTTAGGTCAGGGCCAGGTCCCAGGGTTAGGGTTGTTTTAGGGTCAGGGCCAGGGCCCAGGGTTAGGGTTGTTGTAGGGTCAGGGCCAGGTCCCAGGTTTAGGCTTGTTTTAGGGTCAGGGCCAGGGCCCAGGGTTAGGCGTGTTTTAGGGTCAGGGCCAGGGCCGAGCGTTAGGCTTGTTTTAGGGTCAGGGACAGGGCCCATGGTTAGGGTTGTTTTAGGGTCAGGGCCATGGCCCAGGGTTATGCTTGTTTTAGGGTCAGGGCCAGGGCCCAGGGTTAGGGTTGTTTTAGGGTCAGGACCTGGGCCCATTGTTAGGCTTGTTTTAGTGCCAGGGCCTAGGGTTACGGTTGTTTTAAGGTCAGGGCCAGGGACCAGGGTTAGGCTTGTTTTAGTGCCAGGGACCAGGGTTCGGGTTGTTTTAGGGTCAGGGCCAGGGCCCAGGTTCAGGTTTGTTTAAGGTCAGTGCCAGGGCCCAGCATTAGGATTGTTTTAGGGTCAGGCCCAGGGCCCAGGTTTAGGGGTGTTTTAGGGTCAGGGCCAGGTCCCAGCGTTAGGGTTGTTTTAGGGTCAGGGCCAGGGCCCTGGGTTAGGCTTCTTTTAGGGTCCGGGACAGGTCCCAGGGTTAGGCTGGTTTTAGGGTCAGGGCCAGGGCCCAGGGTTAGGCTTGTTTTAGGGTCAGGGACAGGGCCCAGCCTTAGGGTTGTTTTAGGGTCAGGGCCAGGGCCCAGGGTTAGGCTTGTTTTAGGGTCAGGGCGAGGGCCCAGGTTTAGGGTTGTTTTAGGGTCAGGGCCAGGGCCCAGGGTTAGGCTTGTTATAGGGTCAGTGCCAGGGCTCAGGGTTAGGGGTGTTTTAGGGTCATGTCCAGGGCCCAGGGTTAGGGTTGTTTTAGGGTCAGACCAGGGCCCAGGGTTAGGGTTGTTTTAGGGTCAGGGCCAGGGCCCAGGGTAAGGGTTGTTTTAGGGTCAGGGTCAGGGTCCAGGGTAAGGGTTTTTTCAGTGTCAGGGCCAGGGCCCAGGGTTAGGGTTGTTTTAGGGTCAGGGCCAGGGCCCAGGGTCATGGTTATTTCAGGGTCCGTGCCCTGGGTTAAGGTTGTTTTAGGGTCAGTGCGCAGGGTTAGGGTTGTTTTATGGTCAGGTCCAGGGCCCAGTGTTAGGCTTGTTTTAGGGTCAGGGCCAGGGCCCAGGGTTAGGGTTGTTTTAACGTCAGGGCCAAGGCCCAGGTTTAGGCTTGTTTTAGGGTCACGGCCAGGTCCCAGGCTTAGGGTTGTTTTAGGGTCAGGGCCCAGGGTTAGGGTTGTTTTAGGGTGAGTGCCCATGGTTGGGTTTATTTTAGGGTCAGGGCCAGGGCCCAGGGTTTGGTTTGTTTTAGAGTCAGGGCCAGGGCCCAGGGTTAGGGTTGTTTTAGGGTCAGGGCCAGGGCCCAGGGTTAGGCTTGTTTTAGTGCCAGGGCCCAGGGTTAGGGTTTTTTTAGGTTCGGGGCCCAGGGTTAGGCTTGTTTTAGGATCAGGGCCCAGGGTGAGGGTTGTTTTAGGGTCATGGCCAGGGCCCAGGGTTAGGGTTGTTTTAGGGTCAGGGCCAGGGCCCAGGGTGAGGGTTGTTTTAGGGTCAGGGACAGGGCCCAGGGTCAGGGTTGTTTTAGGTCAGGGACAGGGCCCAGGGTTAGGCTTGTTTTAGGGTCCAGGACAGGGCCCAGCGTTAGGGTTGTTTTAGGGTCAGGGCCAGGGCCCAGGGTTAGGGTTGTTTTAGGGTCAGGTCCTGGGCCCAGGGTTAGGGTTGTTTTTGTGCCAGGGCCCAGGATTAGGGTTGTTTTAGGGTCAGGGCCAGGGCCCAGGGTTACGGTTGTTTTAGGTCATGGCCAGGGCCCAGGGATAGGGTTGTTTTAGGGTCAGGGCCAGGGCCCAGGGTTAGGGTTGTTTTAGGGTCAGGGCCAGGGCCCAGGATTAGGCTTGTTTTAGGGTCAGGACCTGGGCTCAGGTTTAGGCTTGTTTTAGTGCCAGGGCCCAGGGTTAGGGTTGTTTTAGGGTCAGGTCCAGGGCCCAGGGTCAGGGTTGTTTTAGGTCAGGGCCAGGGCCCAGCATTAGGGTTGTTTTAGGGTCAGGGCCAGGGCCCAGGTTTAGGCTTGTTTTAGGGTCAGGGCCAGGGCCCAGCGTCAGGGTTGTTTTAGGTTCAGGGCCAGGGCCCAGGGTTAGGGTTGTTTTAGGGTCAGGGCCAGAGCCCAGTGTTAGGGTTGTTTTAGGGTCAGGACATGGGCCCAGGGTTAGGCTTGTTTTAGTGCCAGGGCCCAGGGTTAGGGTTGTTTTAGGGTCAGGGTCAGGGCCAAGGTTTAGGGTTGTTTTAGGTCAGGGCCAGGGCCTAGGGTTAGGGTTGTTTTAGGTCAGGGCCAGGTCCCAGGTTTAGGGTTGTTTTAGGGTCAGGGCCAGGGCCCAGGGTTAGGGTTGTTTTAGGGTCTGGGCCAGGGCCCAGGTTTAGGGTTGTTGTAGGGTCAGGGCCAGGGCCCACGGTTAGGCTTGTTTTAGGGTCAGGGCCAGGGCCCAGGGTTAGGCTTGTTTTAGGGTCAGGGCTAGGGCCCAGGGTTAGGGTTGTTTTAGGGTCAGGACCTGGTCCCAGGGTTAGGCTTGTTTTAGTGCCAGGGCCCAGGGTTAGGGCTTCAGGGTCAGGGCCCGAGGCCCAGAGTTAGGGCTTCAGGGTCAGGGCCCGGGGCCCAGTGTTAGGGCTTCAGGGTCAGGGACCGGGGCCCAGGGTTAGGGATTCAGGGTCAGGGTCGGGGCTCAGGGTTTGGGCTTCAGGGTCAGGGCCCGGGGCCCAGGGTTTGGGCTTCAGGGTCACGGCCCGGGGCCCAGGATTAGGGCTTCAGGGTCAGGGCCCGGGGCCCAGGTTTAGGGCTTCAGGGTCAGGGCCCGGGGCCCAGGGTTAGGGCTTCAGGGTCCGGGCCCGGGGCCCAGGGTTAGAGCTTCAGGGTCCGGGCACGGGGCCCAGGGTTAGGGCTTCAGGGTCAGGGCCCGGGGCCCAGGGTTAGGGCTTCAGGGTCAGGGACCGGGGCCCAGAGTTAGGGCTTCAGGGTCCGGGCCCGGGGCCCAGGGTTAGGGCTTCAGGGTCAGGGACCGTGGCCCAGGGTTAGGGTTTTAGGGTCAGGGCCCGGGGCCCAGGGTTAGGGTTTTAGGGTCAGGGCCCGGGGCCCAGGGTTAGGGTGATTTCCAGGAAGTGACCTCACAACGACTCAAGCTACCACTTATTGTTGATTGTGATGAAATGCCAGCTGAGGCACACACCTTGGGAGCTAAGTGGTTGCTGCACTTGACTACTATGAAGACTGGTGTGGGAAGGGTCGCTTTGGATGCACTTGAGCAGGGGTCCCCAACCCCTGAGCCATGGAGCCGTAAGGAGCCACACAGCAGGTGAGTGGTGTCGAGTGAGGGAGTGAGGGAAGCTTCGTCTGTATTTACAGCCACTCCCCTTTGCTCACATTCCCGCCTGAGCTCCACCTTCTCAGATGAGCAGCAGCATTAGATTCTCATAGGAGAACGCACCCTGTTGTGAACCGTGCATGTGAGGGATCTAGGTTGCGCTGTTCTTATGAGAATCTAATACCTATTGATCTGTCACTTTCTCCCATCACGCTCAGGTGGGACCATCCAGTTTCAGGAAAACAAGCTTAACACGCCCACTGATTCTACATTATGGTGAGTTCTATAATTATTTTATTATATATTCCAGTGTAATAATGGAAATGAAGTGCCTAATAAACGTAAATGCGCTTAAATCTTTTGGCCCAGCTCCTACCTCCCGGCAGCCTCGCCAGGCCCAGAACTCTCTCCAGTCAGCCTCTACAGACCAAGCTCATGACTCACAATGGCCTATTTAGGCCCATACCCTACCTCACGGCAGTCTCCGCAGATGAGCCTACTGCCTCACAACAGCCTCCACAGGCACAGCTCCATCGTTCCAATGGCCTCTTTAGACCCAGCTCCTGCCGCCCAGCCTTCTCTCCAGGCCCTGAACTTTCTCCGTAAGTTGAGGTAGCTGGGACTGTAGGTATACATGATGATACTTGGCTAATTTTTAAATTGTTTTGCAGACATGGGGTCTCACTTTGTTGGCCAGGCTGCTGTCAAACTAATGGCCTCAAGTGACCCTTCCACCCCTGCCTCCCATCCTCGAGGTATGTGCCACCACAAGGAGCACTTGTTCAATTTTCTAAAGAAAAAATTTCTAAAGTAAGGCTGTGGGATGATGGCAGGAAGATAAAAGAAAAACAGAAGAATAAGTTAAAATGACTTATTCACACATATTCTTTTGACAGCAAGAAGAACTGTTAGTATATACATTGCTTACAAACACACCAACGGCAGATAAACAATGTTGTATAGGAACTTCAACACACACTGTACAATATTCCCACTTTGCTGACATAAGTTATGGAAATTTCGTGGTTTACTTGAGTGTCGCTACCAGTATTTTGCTCCTCTGATGATTTTTATCAACTTCCTCATCTGTTAACTTCTCTCCAAAGTATGTCATGTCACGACATACTGCCGCTGCACGAACACGGCCAGTGTCTTCCTATTAAACATGTAGAATGCTTTCCTAATTTCTCTTTTTACTCTCTGTCTTTGTGTTCTGCACTTTCCTTACTTTTATTGTCAGAAACTCCAGAAAGTCAATCGTACTAATTTATCACGATTTGCTTTATTAATTTATACTATGCTTATATGGAATTTTGCCCAACAGACCTCATTACAATTTGGGCCAGGGCCCAGGGTTAGGTTTGTTTCAGGGTCAGGGCCAGGGCCCAGGGTTAGGCATGTTTTAGGGTCAGGGCCGGGGCCCAGGTTTAGGGTTGTTTTAGGGTCAGGGCCGGGGCTCAGGGATAGCGTTGTTTTAGGGTCACGGCCGGGGCCCAGGGTTAGGGTTGTCTTAGGGTCAGGGCCGGGGCCCAGGGTTAGGTTTGTTTTAGGGTCAGGGCCGGGGCCCAGGGTTAGGTTTGTTTTAGGGTCAGGGCCGGGGCCCAGGGTTAGGGTTGTTTTAGGGTCAGTGTCAGGGCCCAGGGTTAGGGTTGCTTTGGGGTCTGGGCCAGGGCCCAGGGTCAGGGTCGTTTTAGGGTCAGGGCCAGGGCCCAGGGTTAGGGTTGTTTTAGGTCAGGGCCAGGGCCCAGGGTTAGGGTTGTTTTAGGGTCCGGGCCAGGGCCCAGGGTTAGGGTCGTTTTAGGGTCAGGGCCTGGGCCCAGGGTTAGGGTTGTTTTAGGTCAGGGCCAGGGCCCAGGGTTAGGGTTGTTTTAGGGTCCGGGCCAGGGCCCAGGGTTAGGGTCGTTTTAGGGTCAGGGCCAGGGCCGAGGGTTAGGGTTGTTTTAGGGTCAGGGCCAGGGCCCAGGGTTAGGGTTGTTTTAGGGTCAGGGCCAGGGCCCAGGGTTAGGCTTGTTTTAGGGTCAGGGCCAGGGCCCAGGGTTAGGCTTGTTTTAGGGTCAGGGCCAGGGCCCAGGTTTAGGCTTGTTTTAGGGTCAGGGACAGGGCCCAGGGTTAGGGTTGCTTTAGAGTCAGGGCCAGGGCCCAGGGTTAGGGTTGTTTTAGGGTCAGGGCCAGGGCCCAGGGTTAGGGTTGTTTTAGGGTCAGGGTCAGGGCCCAGGGTTAGGGTTGTTATAGAGTAAGGACCTGGGCCCACGGTTACGCTTGTTTTAGTGCCAGGGCCCAGGGTTAAGGTTGTTTTAGGGTCAGGGCCAGGGCCCAGGGTTAGGGCTTCAGGGTCAGGGCCCGGGGCCCAGGGTTAGGGCTTCAGGGTCAGGGCCGGGGCCCAGGGTTTGGGCTTCAGGGTCAGGGCCCGGTTCCCAGGGTTTGGGCTTCAGGGTCAGGGCCCGGGGCCCAGGGTTAGGGCTTCAGGGTCAGGGCCCGGGGCCCAGGTTTAGGGCTTCAGGGTCAGGGCCCGGGGCCCAGGGTTAGGGCTTCAGGGTCAGGGACCGGGGCCCAGGGTTAGGGTTGTTTTAGGGTCAGGGCCGGGGCCCAGGGTTAGGGTTGTTTTAGGGTCAGGGCCGGGGCCCAGGGTTAGGGTTGTTTTAGGGTCAGGGCCGGGGCCCAGGGTTAGGGTTGTTTTAGGGTCAGGGCCGGGGCCCAGGGTTAGGGTTGCTTTAGGGTTAGGGCCGGGGCCCAGGGTTAGGGTTGTTTTCGGGTCAGGGCCCGGGCCCAGGGTTAGGGCTGTTTTCGGTTCAGGGCCAGGGCCCAGGGTTAGGGTTTTTTAGGGTCAGCGCCAGCGCCCAGTGTTAGGGTTGTTTTGGGTTCTGGGCCAGGGACCAGGGTTAGGGTTGTTTTAGGGTCGGGGCCGAGGGTTCGGTTTGTTTTAGGGTCGAGGCCCAGGGTTAGGCTTGTTTTAGGATCAGGGCCCAGGGTTAGGGTTGTTTTAGGGTCAGTGCCCTGGGTTAGGGTTGCTTTAGGGTCAGGGCCCAGGGTTAGGGTTGTTTTAGGGTCAGGGCCCAGGGTTAGTTTTGTTTCAGGGTCAGGGACCAGGGTTAGGGTTTTTTAGGGTGAGGGCCCTGGGTTGGGTTTGTTTTAGGGTAAAGGCCAGGGCCCAGGTTTAGGATTGTTTTAGGGTCAGGGCCAGGGCCCAGGTTTAGGCTTGTTTTAGGATCAGGACCAGGGCCCAGGGTTAGGGTTGTTTTACGTTCAGGGCCAGGGCCCAGGGTTAGGGTTGTTTTAGGGTCAGTGCCAGGGCCCAGGGTTAGGCTTGTTTAAGGGTCAGGGCCAAGGCCCAGGGTTAGGGTTGTTTTAGGGTCACGGCCAGGGCCCAGGGTTAGAGCTGTTTTTGGGTCAGGGCCAGGGGCTAGGGTTAGGGTTGTTTTAGGGTCAGGGCCAGGGCCCAGGGTTAGGCTTGTTTTAGGGTCAGGGCCAGGGCCCAGGGTTAGGGTTGTTTTAGGGTCAGGGTCAGGGCCCAGGGTTAGGGTTGTTATAGAGTCAGGACCTGGGCCCACGGTTACGCTTGTTTTAGTGCCAGGGCCCAGGGTTAAGGTTGTTTTAGGGTCAGGGCCAGGGCCCAGGGTTAGGGCTTCAGGGTCAGGGCCGGGGCCCAGGGTTTGGGCTTCAGGGTTAGGGCCCGGGGCCCAGGGTTTGGGCTTCAGGGTCAGGGCCCGGGGCCCAGGGTTAGGGCTTCAGGGTCAGGGCCCGGGGCCCAGGTTTAGGGCTTCAGGGTCAGGGCCCGGGGCCCAGGGTTAGGGCTTCAGGGTCCGGGCCCGGGGCCCAGGGTTAGGGCTTCAGGGTCAGGGCCCGGGGCCCAGGGTTAGGGCTTCAGGGTCAGGGACCGGGGCCCAGGGTTAGGGCTTCAGGGTCCGGTCCCGGGGCCCAGGGTTAGGGCTTCAGGGTCAGGGACCGGGGCCCAGGGTTAGGGTTTTAGGGTCTGGGCCCGGGGCCCAGGGTTAGGGTTTTAGGGTCAGGGCCCGGGGCCCATGGTTAGGGTGATTTTCAGGAAGTGACCTCACAATGACTCAAGCTACCACTTATTGTTGATTGTGATGAAATGCCAGCTGAGGCACACACCTTGGGAGCTAAGTGGTTGCTGCACTTGACTACTATGAAGACTGGTGTGGGAAGGGTCGCTTTGGATGCACTTGAGCAGGGGTCCCCAACCCCTGAGCCATGGAGCCGTAAGGAGCCACACAGCAGGTGAGTGGTGTCGAGTGAGGGAGTGAGGGAAGCTTCGTCTGTATTTACAGCCACTCCCCTTTGCTCACATTCCCGCCTGAGCTCCACCTTCTCAGATGAGCAGCAGCATTAGATTCTCATAGGAGAACGCACCCTGTTGTGAACCGTGCATGTGAGGGATCTAGGTTGTGCTGTGCTTATGAGAATCTAATACCTATTGATCTGTCACTTTCTCCCATCACGCTCAGGTGGGACCATCCAGTTTCAGGAAAACAAGCTTAACACGCCCACTGATTCTACATTATGGTGAGTTCTATAATTATTTTATTATATATTCCAGTGTAATAATGGAAATGAAGTGCCTAATAAACGTAAATGCGCTTAAATCTTTTGGCCCAGCTCCTACCTCCCGGCAGCCTCGCCAGGCCCAGAACTCTCTCCAGTCAGCCTCTACAGACCAAGCTCATGACTCACAATGGCCTATTTAGGCCCATACCCTACCTCACGGCAGTCTCCGCAGATGAGCCTACTGCCTCACAACAGCCTCCACAGGCACAGCTCCATCGTTCCAATGGCCTCTTTAGACCCAGCTCCTGCCGCCCAGCCTTGTCTCCAGGCCCTGAACTTTCTCCGTAAGTTGAGGTAGCTGGGACTGTAGGTATACATGATGATACTTGGCTAATTTTTACATTGTTTTGCAGACATGGGGTCTCACTTTGTTGGCCAGGCTGCTGTCAAACTAATGGCCTCAAGTGACCCTTCCACCCCAGCCTCCCATCCTCGAGGTATGTGCCACCACAAGGAGCACTTGTTCAATTTTCTGAAGAAAAAATTTCTGAAGTAAGGCTGTGGGATGATGGCAGGAAGATAAAAGAAAAACAGAAGAATAAGTTAAAATGACTTATTCACACATATTCTTTTGACAGCAAGAAGAACTTTTAGTATATACATTCCTTACAAACAAACAAACGGCAGATAAACAATGTTGTATAGGAACTTCAACACACACTGTACAATATTCCCACTTTGCTGACATAAGTTATGGAAATTTCGTGGTTTCCTTGAGTGTCGCTACTAGTATTTTGCTCCTCTGACGATTTTTATCAACTTCCTCATCTGTTAACTTCTCTCCAAGGTATGTCATGTCACGACATACTGCCGCTGCATGAACATGGCCAGTGTCTTCCTATTAAACATGTAGAATGCTTTCCTAATTTCTCTTTTTACTCTCTGTCTTTGTGTTCTGCATTTTCCTTACTTTTATTGTCAGAAACTCCAGAAAGTCAGTCGTACTAATTTATCACGATTTGCTTTATTAATTTATACTTTGCTTATATGGAATTTTGCCCAACAGACCTCATTATAATTTCTAACCTGTTTTATTTTGTTTTTTTTTTCTGAGACAGGGTCTCCCTCTGTTGTCCAAGGCTGGAGGGTAGTACTGCTATCGCAGCTGATTGCAGCCTCAACCTTCCAGGCTGAAGCGATCCTCCCATCTCAACCTCCCACGTGGCTGAGACTACAGGTGCTTGCCACTATGCCCAACTAATATTTGGAATTTTCGTATACGTGGATTCCAGAGAGGTGACAGCGAAACGTGAGTAAGCATGGATTTTGGTATATGCAGAGATGGGGGGCTGCAACTAATTCTGTATACTGAGGGACGGCAACTGTATATGTTTTTACAATTATGCTGTAGGATACATACTGTTGCATAGCCTTCAAAATAATAATTTTTAATTGAGTGGAATAATAATAATACTGCCAAAAGTAGCAGCTGCCCAGGTGTGGTGGCTCACACTGGTAATCGCAACACTTTGGGAGGCTGAGGCAGGAGGATGGCTTGAGGCCAAGAGTTTGTGATAGGCCTTGGAAACAAAGGGGGAGTCACCATCCCTACCGAAAAATACATGAATTAGCCTAGTGTGGTGGCACGTTCCTGTAGTCCCAGCTACTTGGGAGGCTGAGGTGGGAGGATCACTTGAGCCCAGGGAGGCTGAGACTGCAGTGAGTCATGATCAGGCCTCTGCACTCCAGCCTGGGTGACAGAGTGAGACCCTGTCTCAAAACAACAAAAAAGTAGCAGCTAACATCTACTGACCTTTTATACCAGGTGCCTATTGATACCATGGTTTGATTTCTTAGAACTGTTTCTTATTTCACTTACCAACTCTGTCTTCAGTTACTCCCAGATTTTTACTGTGTGTGTGCAGATGACCTTTCGGTTAGATTGAATTGTCTCCCCAGAAGTAAGATTACTGTGAGTCATGGTGAATGGACATTCTCATTACCCTTGATGTAAATTGACAGGGTTTTGGGTGCCTCCCAGCTATACTCTTAGCACTTTGGGAGGCTAAGAGAGGAGGATTGCTTGAGGACAAGAGTTGGAGGAGGCAGTATGGCAGTATGGTGAGACCCTGTCTCCATTATTTTAAAAAATTGACAGACTTTACCCAGAAAGGCTTATACACAATGTAAACACCCCTCATAGTATAAGAAAGTGCCCATTTCACTGCACCTTTGCCAGCACAGGGTATTATAATTTAGTAAGTCATTTTTTGTTTGATTATTTTAAATAGACAAAAGACTTCATGTTACTTGTCACATTTCAACATCTTTCATCAGCTTATTGGCTCTATTTCTTTTCTGTCTGTAAATGGTTGTTGTTGTTTTGTTCTTTGAGACAGGGTCTTGCTCTGTCACCAGGCTGGACTGTAGTGGCATAATCATGCCTCGCTGCAGCCTTGACCTCCCAGGCTCAAACTTCAGCATTCCGAGTAGCTGGGACTACAAGTGTGCACCACCACCCCCAGCTAACTTTTTCTTCTTTTGGATGGAGACAGGTTCTCACTGTGCTGTCCAGACCGGTCTCTAGCTCCTGGCCTTAAGCAATCCTCCTGCATTAGCTTCTCAAATTGCTGGAATTTCAGGCATGAGCCACCATGCCTGGCCTGGGCTAGTCCTGTATTCTCTAGCGTTCTGTTTACTTTGTGCTAGCCAATCTCTCATTATGCTGTTCACCTGTTATAATGAATAATTCTCCGTATTAAATTTTACCACTTTCAACTTTTGAGTGGTTTATGCTTCCTGATTGGACTCTGACTAATATGTTAGGAAGGGTCCCAGGAGATAAACCCACACAGATGGGATTTGTGCATAGGTTTGGTTTCCCAGGGGGCAGTGCTGAGCTCTTTGCCAGTGGGAAATGGGATGCTGGTGATTTCCAGTAGGTGACCTCACAGTGACTCAAGCTACCACTTACTGTTGATTGTGATGAAATGCCAGCTGAGGCACATGCCTTGGGAGCTAAGTGGTTGCTGCCCTTGACCACTGTGAAGACTGGTGTGGGAAGGGTCGCTTTGGATGCACTTGAGCAGGGGTCCCCAACCCCTGAGCCATGGAGCCGTAGGGAGCCACACAGCAGGAGGTGAGTGGTGTCGAGTGAGGGAGTGAGGGAAGCTTCGTCTGTATTTACAGCCACTCCCCTTTGCTCACATTCCCGCCTGAGCTCCACCTTCTCAGATGAGCAGCAGCATTAGATTCTCATAGGAGAACGCACCCTGTTGTGAACCGTGCATGTGAGGGATCTAGGTTGCGCTGTTCTTATGAGAATCTAATACCTATTGATCTGTCACTTTCTCCCATCACGCTCAGGTGGGAACATCCAGTTTCAGGAAAACAAGCTTAACACGCCCACTGATTCTACATTATGGTGAGTTCTATAATTATTTTATTATATATTCCAGTGTAATAATGGAAATGAAGTGCCTAATCAACGTAAATGTGCTTAAATCTTTTGGCCCAGCTCCTACCTCCCGGCAGCCTCGCCAGGCCCAGAACTCTCTCCAGTCAGCCTCTACAGACCAAGCTCATGACTCACAATGGCCTATTGAGGCCCATACCCTACCTCACGGCAGTCTCCGCAGATGAGCCTACTGCCTCACAACAGCCTCCACAGGCACAGCTCCATCGTTACAATGGCCTCTTTAGACCCAGCTCCTGCCTCCCAGCCTTCTCTCCAGGCCCTGAACTTTCTCCGTAAGTTGAGGTAGCTGGGACTGTAGGTATACATGATGATACTTGGCTAATTTTTAAATTGTTTTGCAGACATGGGGTCTCACTTTGTTGGCCAGGCTGCTGTCAAACTAATGGCCTCAAGTGACCCTTCCACCCCTGCCTCCCATCCTCGAGGTATGTGCCACCACAAGGGGCACTTGTTCAATTTTCTGAAGAAAAAATTTCTAAAGTAAGGCTGTGGGATGATGGCAGGAAGATAAAAGAAAAACAGAAGAATAAGTTAAAATGACTTATTCACACATATTCTTTTGACAGCAAGAAGAACTTTTAGTATATACATTCCTTACAAACAAACAAACGGCAGATAAACAATGTTGTATAGGAACTTCAACACACACTGTACAATATTCCCACTTTGCTGACATAAGTTATGGAAATTTCGTGGTTTCCTTGAGTGTCGCTACCAGTATTTTGCTTCTCTGAAGATTTTTATCAACTTCCTCATCTGTTAACTTCTCTCCAAGGTATGTCATGTCACGACATACTGCCGCTGCATGAACACGGCCAGTGTCTTCCTATTAAACATGTAGAATGCTTTCCTAATTTCTCCTTTTACTCTCTGTCTTTGTGTTTTGCATTTTCCTTACTTTTATTGTCAGAAACTCCAGAAAGTGAATCGTACTAATTTATCACGATTAGCTTCATTAATTTATACTTTGCTTATATGGAATTTTGCCCAACAGACCTCATTACAATTTGGGCCGGGGCCCAGGGTTAGGGTTGTTTTAGGCACACGGCCGGGGCCCAGGGTTAGGGTTGTTTTAGGGTCAGGGCCGGTGCCCAGGGTTAGGGTTGTTTTAGGGTCAGGGCCGGGGCCCAGGTTTAGGGTTGTTTTAGGGTCAGGGCCGGGGCCCAGGGTTAGGGTTGTTTTAGGGTCAGGGCCGGGGCCCAGGGTTAGGGTTGTTTTAGGCACACGGCCGGGGCCCAGGGTTAGGGTTGTTTTAGAGTCAGGGCCAGTGCCCAGGGTTAGGGTTGTTTTAGGGTCAGGGCCGGGGCCCAGGTTTAGGGTTGTTTTAGGGTCAGGGCAGGGGCCCAGGGTTAGGGTTGTTTTAGGGTCAGGGCCGGGGCCCAGGGTTAGGGTTGTTTTAGGGTCAGGGCCGGGGCCCAGGGTTAGGGTTGTTTTAGGGTAAGGGCCGGGGCCCAGGGTTAGGGTTGTTTTAGGGTCAGGGCCGGGGACCAGGGTTAGGGTTGTTTTAGGGTCAGGGCCGGGGTCCAGGGTTAGGGTTGTTTTAGGGTCAGGGCCGGGGCCCAGGGTTAGGGATGTTTTAGGGTCAGGTCCGGGGCCCAGGGTTAGGGTTGTTTTAGGGTCAGGGCCGGGGCCCAGGGTTAGGGTTGTTTTAGGGTCAGGGCCGGGGACCAGGGTTAGGGTTGTTTTAGGGTCAGGGCCGGGGCCCAGGGTTAGGGTTGTTTTAGGGTCAGGGCCGGGGCCCAGGGTTAGGGTTGTTTTAGGGTCAGGGCCGGGGCCCAGGGTTAGGGTTGTTTTAGGGTCAGGGCCGGGGCCCAGGATTAGGGTTGTTTTAGGGTCAGGACCGGGGCCCAGGGTTAGGGTTGCTTTAGAGTCAGGGCAGGGGCCCAGGGTTAGGGTTGCTTTAGGGTCAGGGCCGGGGCCCAGGTTTAGGGTTGTTTTAGGGTCAGGGCCGGGGCCCAGGGTTAGGGTTGTTTTAGGCTCAGGGCCGGGGCCCAGGGTTAGGGTTGTTTTAGGCTCTGGGCCGGGGCCCAGGGTTAGGGTTGTTTTAGGCTCAGGGCCGGGGCCCAGGGTTAGGGTTGTTTTAGGGTCAGGGCCGGGGCCCAGGGTAAGGGTTGTTTTAGGGTCAGGGCCGGGGCCCGGGGTTAGGGTTGTTTTAGGGTCAGGGCCGAGGCCCGGGGTTAGGGTTGTTTCAGGGTCAGGGCCAGGGCCCAGGGTTAGGGTTGTTTCAGGCCCAGGGCCGGGGCCCAGGGTTAGGGTTGTTTCAGGCCCAGGGCCGGGGCCCAGGGTTACGGTTGTTTTAGGCCCAGCGCCGGGGCCCAGGGTTAGGGTTGTTTCAGGGTCAGGGCCCAGGGTTAGGGTTGTTTTAGGGTCAGGGCCAGGGCCCAGGTTTAGGGTTGTTTTAGGGTCAGGGCCAGGGCCCTGGGTTAGGGTTGTTTAGGGTCAGGGCCCAGGGTTAGGGTTGTTCTAGGGTCAGGGCCCAGGGTTAGGGTTGTTCTAGGGTCAGGGCCCAGGGTTAGGCTTGTTCTAGGGTCAGGGCCCAGGGTTAGGATTGTTTTAGGGTCAGGGCCAGGGCCCAGGGTTAGGGTTGTTTTAGGGTCAGGGTTGTTTTAGGGTCAGGGCCAGGGCCCAGGGTTAGGGTTGTTTTAGGGTCAGGGCCAGGGCCCAGGGTTAGGGTTGTTTTAGGGTCAGGGCCAGGGCCCAGGGTTAGGGTTGTTGTAGGGTCAGGGCCAGGGCCCAGGGTTAGGGTTGTTGTGGGGTGAAGGCCAGGGCCCAGGGTTAGGCTTGTTTTAGCTTCAGGGCCAGGGCCCAGGGTTAGGGTTGTTTTAGGGTCAGGACCTGGGCCCAGGGTTAGGCTTGTTTTAGTGCCAGGGCCCAGGGTTAGGGTTGTGTTAGGGTCAGGGTCAGGGCCCAGGGTCAGGGTTGTTTTAGGTCAGGGCCAGGGCCCAGCATTAGGGTTGTTTTAGGGTCAGGGCCAGGGCCCACTGTTAGGCTTGTTTTAGGGTCAGGGCCAGGGCCCAGGATTAGGCTTGTTTTAGGGTCAGGGCCAGGGCCCAGGGTTAGGCTTGTTTTAGGGTCAGGGCCAGGGCCCAGGGTTAGGGTTGTTTTAGGGTCAGGGCCAGGGCCCAGCGTTAGGGTTGTTTTAGGGTCAGGGCCAGGGCCCAGGGTTAGGGTTGTTTTAGGGTCAGGACCTGGGCCCAGGGTTAGGCTTGTTTTAGTGCCAGGGCCCAGGATTAGGGTTGTTTTAGGGTCAGGGTCAGGGCCCAGGGTCAGGGTTGTTTTAGGTCAGGGCCAGGGCCCAGCATTAGGGTTGTTTTAGGGTCAGGGCCAGGGCCCAGGTTTAGGGGTGTTTTAGGGTCAGGGCCAGGGCTCAGCGTTAGGGTTGTTTTAGGGTCAGGGTCAGGGCCCAGGGTTAGGGTTGTTTTAGTGCCAGGGCCCAGGGTTAGGGTTGTTTTAAGGTCAGGGCCTAGGCCCAGGTTTAGGCTTGTTTTAGGGTCTCGGCCAGGTCCCAGACTTAGGGTTGTTTTAGGGTCAGGGCCCAGGGTTAGGGTTGTTTTAGGGTCAGGGCCAGGGCCCAGGGTTAGGGTTGTTTTAGGGTCAGGGCCAGGGCCCAGGGTTAGGCTTGTTTTAGGGTCAGGGCCAGGGCCCAGGGTGAGGGTTGTTTTAGGGTCAGGGACAGGGCCCAGCGTTAGGGTTGTTTTAGGGTCAGAGCCAGGGCCCAGGGTTAGGGTTGTTTTAGGGTCGGGTCCTGGGCCCTGGGTTAGGGTTGTTTTTGTGCCAGGGCCCAGGATTAGGGTTGTTTTAGGGTCAGGGCCAGGGCACAGGGTTACGGTTGTTTTAGGTCATGGCCAAGGCTCAGGGATAGGGTTGTTTTAGGGTCAGGGCCAGGTCCCAGGGTTAGGCTTCTTTTAGGGTCAGGACCTGGGCCCAGCTTTAGGCTTCTTTTAGTGCCAGGGCCCAGGGTTAGGTTTGTTTTAGGGTCAGGGCCAGGGCCCAGGGTCAGGGTTGTTTTAGGTCAGGGCCTGGGCCCAGCATTAGGGTTGTTTTAGGGTCAGGGCCAGGGCCCAGGTTTAGGGGTGTTTTAGGGTCAGGGCCAGGGCCCAGGGTTTGGCTTGTTTTAGGGTCAGGGCCAGGGCTGAGGCATAGGTTTGTTTTAGGGTCAGGGCCAGGGCCCAGGGTTAGGGTTGTTTTAGGGTCAGGGCCAGGGCCGAGGGTTATGCTTGTTTTAGGGTCAGGGCCAGGGCCCAGGGTTAGGGTTGTTTTAGGGTCAGGGCCAGGGCCCAGGGTTAGGCTTGTTTTAGGGTCAGGGCCAGGGCCCACGGTTAGGGTTGTTTTAGGGTCAGGGCCAGGGCCCAGGGTTAGGCTTGTTTTAGGCTCAGGGCCAGGGCCCAGCGATAGGTTTGTTTTAGGTTCAGGGCCAGGGCCCAGGATTAGGCTTGTTTTAGGGTCAAGGACAGGGCCCAGTGTTAGGGTTGTTTTAGGGTCAGGACCTGTGCCCAGGGTTAGGCTTGTTTTAGGGACAGAGCCCAGGGTTAGGGTTGTTTTAGGGTCAGGGCCAGGTCCCAGGGTTAGGGTTGTTTTAGGGTCAGGGCCAGGGCCCAGGGTTAGGGTTGTTGTAGGGTCAGGGCCAGGGCCGAGCGTTAGGCTTGTTTTAGGGTCAGGGACAGGGCCCATGGTTAGGGTTGTTTTAGGGTCAGGGCCAGGGCCCAGGGTTATGCTTGTTTTAGGGTCAGGGCCAGGGCCGAGGGTTAGGGGTGTTTTAGGGTCAGGACCTGCTCCCAGTGTTAGGCTTGTTTTAGTGCCAGGGCCCAGGGTTACGGTTGTTTTATGGTCAGGGCCAGGGACCAGGATTAGGCTTGTTTTAGTGCCAGGGCCCAGGGTTCGGGTTGTTTTAGGGTCAGGGCCAGGGCCCAGGTTCAGGGTTGTTTTAGGTCAGTGCCAGGGCCCAGCATTAGGATTGTTTTAGGGTCAGGGCCAGGGCCCAGGTTTAGGGGTGTTTTAGGGTCAGGGCCAGGGCCCAGCGTTAGGGTTGTTTTAGGGTCAGGGCCAGGGCCCAGGATTAGGCTTCTTTTAGGGTCAGGGACAGGTCCCAGGGTTAGGCTTGTTTTAGGGTCAGGGCCAGGGCCCAGGGTTAGGCTTGTTTTAGGGTCAGGGACAGGGCCCAGGGTTAGGGTTCTTTTAGGGTCAGGGCCAGGGCCCAGGGTTAGGGTTGTTTTAGGGTCAGGGCGAGGGCCCAAGGTTAGGGTTGTTTTAGGGTCAGGGCCAGGGCCCAGGGTTAGGCTTGTTTTAGGGTCAGGGTGAGGGCCCAGTGATAGGGTTGTTTTAGGGTCAGGGCCAGGGCCCAGGGTTAGGGTTGTTTTAGGGTCAGTGCCAGGGCCTGGTCAGGTTTGTTTTAGGGTCAGGGCCAGGGCCCACGGTTAGGGTTGTTTTAGGGTCAGGGCCAAGGCCCAGGGTTAGGCTTGTTTTAGGGTCAGGGCTAGGGCCTAGGGTTAGGGTTGTTTCAGGGTCAGGACCTGGGCCCAGGGTTAGGCTTGTTTTAGGATCAGGGCCCAGGGTTAGGGTTGTTTTATGGTCAGTGCCCTGGGTTAGGGTTGTTTTAGGGTCAGGGCCCATGGTTAGGGTTGTTTTAGGGTCAGGGCACAGGGTTAGTTTTGTTTTAGGGTCAGGGACCTGGGTTAGGTTTGTTTTATGGTGAGGGCCCTGGGTTGGGTTTGTTTTAGGGTAAAGGCCAGGGCCCAGGTTTAGGATTGTTTTAGGGTCAGGGCCAGGGCCCAGGTTTAGGCTTGTTTTAGGATCAGGACCAGGGCCCAGGGTTAGGGTTGTTTTAGGGTCAGGGCCCAGGGTTAGTTTTGTTTTAGGGTCAGGGACCTGGGTTAGGGTTGTTTTAGGGTGAGGGCCCTGGGTTGGGTTGGTTGTAGGGTAAAGGCCAGGGCCCAGGGTTCGGATTGTTTTAGGGTCAGGGCCAGGGCCCAGGGTTAGGCTTGTTTTAGGCTCAGGGCCAGGGCCCACGGTTAGGGTTGTTTTAGGGTCAGGGCCAGGGCCCAGGGTTAGGCTTGTTTTAGGCTCAGGGCCAGGGCCCAGGGTTAGGGTTGTTTTAGGTTCCGGGCCAGGGCCCAGGATTAGGCTTGTTTTAGGGTCAAGGACAGGGCCCAGTGTTAGGGTTGTTTTAGGGTCAGGACCTGTGCCCAGGGTTAGGCTTGTTTTAGGGCCAGGGCCCAGGGTTAGGGTTGTTTTAGGGTCAGGGCCAGGTCCCAGGGTTAGGGTTGTTTTAGGGTCAGGGCCAGGGCCCAGGGTTAGGGTTGTTGTAGGGTCAGGGCCAGGGCCGAGCGTTAGGCTTGTTTTAGGGTCAGGGACAGGGCCCATGGTTAGGGTTGTTTTAGGGTCAGGGCCAGGGCCCAGGGTTAAGCTTGTTTTAGGGTCAGGGCCAGGGCCCAGGCTTAGGGTTGTTTTAGGGTCAGGACCTGCTCCCAGTGTTAGGCTTGTTTTAGTGCCAGGGCCCAGGGTTACGGTTGTTTTATGGTCAGGGCCAGGGGCCAGGATTAGGCTTGTTTTAGTGCCAGGGCCCAGGGTTCGGGTTGTTTTAGGGTCAGGGCCAGGGCCCAGGTTCAGGGTTGTTTTAGGTCAGTGCCAGGGCCCAGCATTAGGATTGTTTTAGGGTCAGGGCCAGGGCCCAGGTTTAGGGGTGTTTTAGGGTCAGGGCCAGGGCCCAGCGTTAGGGTTGTTTTAGGGTCAGGGCCAGGGCCCAGGGTTAGGCTTGTTTTAGGGTCAGGGCCAGGGCACAGCGTCAGGGTTGTTTTAGGTTCAGGGCCAGGGCCCTGGGTTAGGGTTGTTTTAGGGTCAGGGCCAGGGCCCAGTGTTAGGGTTGTTTTAGGGTCAGGACATGGGCCCAGGGTTAGGCTTGTTTTAGTGCCAGGGCCCAGGGTTAGGGTTGTTTTAGGTCAGGGCCCAGGGTTAGGGTTGTTTTAGGTTGAGTGCCCATGGTTGGGTTTATTTTAGGGTCAGGGCCAGGGCCCAGGGTTAGGCTTGTTTTAGGTCAGGGCCCAGGGTTAGGGTTGTTTTAGGTTGAGTGCCCATGGTTGGGTTTATTTTAGAGTCAGGGCCAGGGCCCAGGGTTAGGGTTGTTTTAGGGTCAGGGCCAGGGCCCAGGGTTAGGCTTGTTTTAGGGTCAGGGCCAGGGTCCAGGGTTAGGGTTGTTTTAGGGTCCGGTCCGGGGCCCAGGGTTAGGCTTGTTTTAGGGTTAGGGCCAGGGCCCAGGGTTAGGGTTGTTTTAGGTTCAGGGCCAGGTCCCAGGGTTAGGGTTGTTTTAGGGTCAGGACCTGGGCCCAGGCTTAGGCTTGTTTTAGTGCCAGGGCCCAGGGTTAGGGTTGTTTTAGGGTCAGGGCCAGGGCCCAGGTTTAGGGTTGTTTTAGGTCAGGGCCAGGGCCTAGGGTTAGGGTTGTTTTAGGTCAGGGCCAGGTCCCAGGTTTAGGGTTGTTTTAGGGTCAG
Organism: Gorilla gorilla gorilla; assembly: GCF_029281585.2. Taxonomy (NCBI): domain Eukaryota; kingdom Metazoa; phylum Chordata; class Mammalia; order Primates; family Hominidae; genus Gorilla; species Gorilla gorilla. Next base: position 210,528,332 of record NC_086017.1, on the reverse strand, counting down.
GGCCAGGGCCTAGGGTTAGGGTTGTTTTAGGGTCAGGGCCAGGGCCCAGGTTTAGGGTTGTTGTAGGGTCAGGGCCAGGGCCCACGGTTAGTCTTGTTTTAGGGTCAGGACCAGGGCCCAGGGTTAGGCTTGTTTTAGGGTCAGGGCTAGGGCCTAGGGTTAGGGTTGTTTTAGGGTCAGGACCTGGGCCCAGGGTTAGGCTTGTTTTAGGATCAGGGCCCAGGGTTAGGGTTGTTTTATGGTCAGTGCCCTGGGTTAGGGTTGTTTTAGGGTCAGGGCCCATGGTTAGGGTTGTTTTAGGGTCAGGGCACAGGGTTAGTTTTGTTTTAGGGTCAGGGACCTGGGTTAGGTTTGTTTTATGGTGAGGGCCCTGGGTTGGGTTTGTTTTAGGGTAAAGGCCAGGGCCCAGGTTTAGGATTGTTTTAGGGTCAGGGCCAGGGCCCAGGTTTAGGCTTGTTTTAGGATCAGGACCAGGGCCCAGGGTTAGGGTTGTTTTAGGGTCAGGGCCCAGGGTTAGTTTTGTTTTAGGGTCAGGGACCTGGGTTAGGGTTGTTTTAGGGTGAGGGCCCTGGGTTGGGTTGGTTGTAGGGTAAAGGCCAGGGCCCAGGGTTCGGATTGTTTTAGGGTCAGGGCCAGGGCCCAGGGTTAGGCTTGTTTTAGGCTCAGGGCCAGGGCCCACGGTTAGGGTTGTTTTAGGGTCAGGGCCAGGGCCCAGGGTTAGGCTTGTTTTAGGCTCAGGGCCAGGGCCCAGGGTTAGGGTTGTTTTAGGTTCCGGGCCAGGGCCCAGGATTAGGCTTGTTTTAGGGTCAAGGACAGGGCCCAGTGTTAGGGTTGTTTTAGGGTCAGGACCTGTGCCCAGGGTTAGGCTTGTTTTAGGGCCAGGGCCCAGGGTTAGGGTTGTTTTAGGGTCAGGGCCAGGTCCCAGGGTTAGGGTTGTTTTAGGGTCAGGGCCAGGGCCCAGGGTTAGGGTTGTTGTAGGGTCAGGGCCAGGGCCGAGCGTTAGGCTTGTTTTAGGGTCAGGGACAGGGCCCATGGTTAGGGTTGTTTTAGGGTCAGGGCCAGGGCCCAGGGTTAAGCTTGTTTTAGGGTCAGGGCCAGGGCCCAGGCTTAGGGTTGTTTTAGGGTCAGGACCTGCTCCCAGTGTTAGGCTTGTTTTAGTGCCAGGGCCCAGGGTTACGGTTGTTTTATGGTCAGGGCCAGGGGCCAGGATTAGGCTTGTTTTAGTGCCAGGGCCCAGGGTTCGGGTTGTTTTAGGGTCAGGGCCAGGGCCCAGGTTCAGGGTTGTTTTAGGTCAGTGCCAGGGCCCAGCATTAGGATTGTTTTAGGGTCAGGGCCAGGGCCCAGGTTTAGGGGTGTTTTAGGGTCAGGGCCAGGGCCCAGCGTTAGGGTTGTTTTAGGGTCAGGGCCAGGGCCCAGGGTTAGGCTTGTTTTAGGGTCAGGGCCAGGGCACAGCGTCAGGGTTGTTTTAGGTTCAGGGCCAGGGCCCTGGGTTAGGGTTGTTTTAGGGTCAGGGCCAGGGCCCAGTGTTAGGGTTGTTTTAGGGTCAGGACATGGGCCCAGGGTTAGGCTTGTTTTAGTGCCAGGGCCCAGGGTTAGGGTTGTTTTAGGTCAGGGCCCAGGGTTAGGGTTGTTTTAGGTTGAGTGCCCATAGTTGGGTTTATTTTAGGGTCAGGGCCAGGGCCCAGGGTTAGGCTTGTTTTAGGTCAGGGCCCAGGGTTAGGGTTGTTTTAGGTTGAGTGCCCATGGTTGGGTTTATTTTAGAGTCAGGGCCAGGGCCCAGGGTTAGGGTTGTTTTAGGGTCAGGGCCAGGGCCCAGGGTTAGGCTTGTTTTAGGGTCAGGGCCAGGGTCCAGGGTTAGGGTTGTTTTAGGGTCCGGTCCGGGGCCCAGGGTTAGGCTTGTTTTAGGGTTAGGGCCAGGGCCCAGGGTTAGGGTTGTTTTAGGTTCAGGGCCAGGTCCCAGGGTTAGGGTTGTTTTAGGGTCAGGACCTGGGCCCAGGCTTAGGCTTGTTTTAGTGCCAGGGCCCAGGGTTAGGGTTGTTTTAGGGTCAGGGCCAGGGCCCAGGTTTAGGGTTGTTTTAGGTCAGGGCCAGGGCCTAGGGTTAGGGTTGTTTTAGGTCAGGGCCAGGTCCCAGGTTTAGGGTTGTTTTAGGGTCAGGGCCAGGGCCTAGGGTTAGGGTTGTTTTAGGGTCAGGGCCAGGGCCCAGGTTTAGGGTTGTTGTAGGGTCAGGGCCAGGGCCCACGGTTAGTCTTGTTTTAGGGTCAGGACCAGGGCCCAGGGTTAGGCTTGTTTTAGGGTCAGGGCTAGGGCCTAGGGTTAGGGTTGTTTTAGGGTCAGGACCTGGGCCCAGGGTTAGGCTTGTTTTAGGATCAGGGCCCAGGGTTAGGGTTGTTTTATGGTCAGTGCCCTGGGTTAGGGTTGTTTTAGGGTCAGGGCCCATGGTTAGGGTTGTTTTAGGGTCAGGGCACAGGGTTAGTTTTGTTTTAGGGTCAGGGACCTGGGTTAGGTTTGTTTTATGGTGAGGGCCCTGGGTTGGGTTTGTTTTAGGGTAAAGGCCAGGGCCCAGGGTTAGGATTGTTTTAGGGTCAGGGCCAGGGCCCAGGTTTAGGCTTGTTTTAGGATCAGGACCAGGGCCCAGGGTTAGGGTTGTTTTAGGGTCAGGGCCTAGGGTTAGTTTTGTTTTAGGGTCAGGGACCTGGGTTAGGGTTGTTTTAGGGTGAGGGCCCTGGGTTGGGTTTGTTGTAGGGTAAAGGCCAGGGCCCAGGGTTAGGATTGTTTTAGGGTCAGGGCCAGGGCCCAGGGTTAGGCTTGTTTTAGGGTCAGGGCCAGGGCCCACGGTTAGGGTTGTTTTAGGGTCAGGGCCAGGGCCCAGGGTTAGGCTTGTTTTAGGCTCAGGGCCAGGGCCCAGGGTTAGGGTTGTTTTAGGTTCAGGGCCAGGGCCCAGGATTAGGCTTGTTTTAGGGTCAAGGACAGGGCCCAGTGTTAGGGTTGTTTTAGGGTCAGGACCTGGGCCCAGGGTTAGGCTTGTTTTAGGGCCAGGGCCCAGGGTTAGGGTTGTTTTAGGGTCAGGGCCAGGTCCCAGGGTTCGGGTTGTTTTAGGGTCAGGGCCAGGGCCCAGGTTCAGGGTTGTTTTAGGTCAGTGCCAGGGCCCAGCATTAGGATTGTTTTAGGGTCAGGGCCAGGGCCCAGGTTTAGGGGTGTTTTAGGGTCAGGGCCAGGGCCCAGCGTTAGGGTTGTTTTAGGGTCAGGGCCAGGGCCCAGGGTTAGGCTTGTTTTAGGGTCAGGGCCAGGGCCCAGCGTCAGGGTTGTTTTAGGTTCAGGGCCAGGGCCCAGGGTTAGGGTTGTTTTAGGGTCAGGGCCAGGGCCCAGTGTTAGGGTTGTTTTAGGGTCAGGACATGGGCCCAGGGTTAGGCTTGTTTTAGTGCCAGGGCCCAGGGTTAGGGTTGTTTTAGGTCAGGGCCCAGGGTTAGGGTTGTTTTAGGTTGAGTGCCCATGGTTGGGTTTATTTTAGGGTCAGGGCCAGGGCCCAGGGTTAGGCTTGTTTTAGGGTCAGGGCCAGGGCCCAGGGTTAGGGTTGTTTTAGGGTCAGGGCCAGGGCCCAGGGTTAGGCTTGTTTTAGGGTCAGGGCCAGGGCCCAGCGTCAGGGTTGTTTTAGGGTCAGGGCCAGGGCCCAGGGTTAGGGTTGTTTTAGGTCAGGGCCCAGGGTTAGGGTTGTTTTAGGTTGAGTGCCCATGGTTGGGTTTATTTTAGAGTCAGGGCCAGGGCCCAGGGTTAGGGTTGTTTTAGGGTCAGGGCCAGGGCCCAGGGTTAGGCTTGTTTTAGGGTCAGGGCCAGGGTCCATGTTTAGGGTTGTTTTAGGGTCCGGTCCGGGGCCCAGGGTTAGGCTTGTTTTAGGGTCAGGGCCAGGGCCCAGGGTTAGGGTTGTTTTAGGTTCAGGGCCAGGTCCCTGGGTTAGGGTTGTTTTAGGGTCAGGACCTGGGCCCAGGCTTAGGCTTGTTTTAGTGCCAGGGCCCAGGGTTTGGGTTGTTTTAGGGTCAGGGCCAGGGCCCAGGTTTAGGGTTGTTTTAGGTCAGGGCCAGGGCCTAGGGTTAGGGTTGTTTTAGGTCAGGGCCAGGTCCCAGGTTTAGGGTTGTTTTAGGGTCAGGGCCAGGGCCTAGGGTTAGGGTTGTTTTAGGGTCAGGGCCAGTTCCCAGGTTTAGGGTTGTTGTAGGGTCAGTGCCAGGGCCCACGGTTAGGCTTGTTTTAGGGTCAGGACCAGGGCCCAGGGTTAGGCTTGTTTTAGGGTCAGGGCTAGGGCCTACGGTTAGGGTTGTTTTAGGGTCAGGACCTGGGCCCAGGGTTAGGCTTGTTTTAGGATCAGGGCCCAGGGTTAGGGTTGTTTTATGGTCAGTGCCCTGGGTTAGGGTTGTTTTAGGGTCAGGGCCCATGGTTAGGGTTGTTTTAGGGTCAGGGCACAGGGTTAGTTTTGTTTTAGGGTCAGGGACCTGGGTTAGGTTTGTTTTATGGTGAGGGCCCTGGGTTGGGTTTGTTTTAGGGTAAAGGCCAGGGCCCAGGGTTAGGATTGTTTTAGGGTCAGGGCCAGGGCCCAGGTTTAGGCTTGTTTTAGGATCAGGACCAGGGCCCAGGGTTAGGGTTGTTTTAGGGTCAGGGCCCAGGGTTAGTTTTGTTTTAGGGTCAGGGACCTGGGTTAGGGTTGTTTTAGGGTGAGGGCCCTGGGTTGGGTTTGTTGTAGGGTAAAGGCCAGGGCCCAGGGTTCGGATTGTTTTAGGGTCAGGGCCAGGGCCTAGGGTTAGGCTTGTTTTAGGGTCAGGGCCAGGGCCCACGGTTAGGGTTGTTTTAGGGTCAGGACCTGGGCCCAGGGTTAGGCTTGTTTTAGTGCCAGGGCCCAGGGTTAGGCTTGTTTTAGGGTCAGGGCCAGGGCCCAGGGTTAGGCTTGTTTTAGGGTCAGGGCCAGCGCCAAGGGATTGGGTTGTTTTAGGGTCAGGGCCAGGGCCCAGAGTTAGGGTTGTTTTGGGGTCAGGGCCAGGGCCCAGGGTTAGGCTTGCTTTAGGGTCAGGGACAGGGCCCAGGCTTAGGGTTGTTTAAGGTCAGGGCCGGGACCCCGGTGTGGGGTTTTAGGCTCAGGGCCAGGGCCCAGTGTTAGGATTTTATTGTCAGGGCCCAGGGTTAGGGTTTTAGGGTCAGGGCCCAGGGTTAGGGTTTTAGTGTCAGGGCCCATGTTTAGGGTGATTTCCAGGAAGTGACCTCACAATGACTCAAGCTACCACTTACTGTTGATTGTGACGAAATGCTAGCTGAGGCACATGCCTTGGGAGCTAAGTGGTTGCTGCCCTTGACTACTATGAAGACTGGTGTGGGAAGGGTCGCTTTGGATGCACTTGAGCTGGGGTCCCCAACCCCTGAGCCTTGGAGCCGTAAGGAGCCACACAGCAGGTGAGTGGTGTCGAGTGAGGGAGTGAGGGAAGCTTCGTCTGTATTTACAGCCACTCCCCTTTGCTCACATTCCCGCTTGAGCTCCACCTTCTCAGATGAGCAGCAGCATTAGATTCTCATAGAACGCACCCTGTTGTGAACCGTGCATGTGAGGGATCTAGGTTGCGCTGTTCTTATGAGAATCTAATACCTATTGATCTGTCACTTTCTCCCATCACGCTCAGGTGGGACCATCCAGTTTCAGGAAAACAAGCTTAACACGCCCACTGATTCTACATTATGGTGAGTTCTATAATTATTTTATTATATATTCCAGTGTAATAGTGGAAATGATGTGCCAAATAAACGTAAATGTGCTTAAATCTTTTGGCCCAGCTCCTACCTCCCGGCAGCCTTGCCAGGCCCAGAACTCTCTCCAGTCAGCCTCTACAGACCAAGCTCATGACTCACAATGGCCTATTTAGGCCCATACCCTACCTCACGGCAGTCTCCGCAGATGAGCCTACTGCCTCACAACAGCCTCCACAGGCACAGCTCCATCGTTCCAATGGCCTCTTTAGACCCAGCTCCTGCCTCCCAGCCTTGTCTCCAGGCCCTGAACTTTCTCCGTAAGTTGAGGTAGCTGGGACTGTAGGTATACATGATGATACTTGGCTAATTTTTAAATTGTTTTGCAGACATGGGGTCTCACTTTGTTGGCCAGGCTGCTGTCAAACTAATGGCCTCAAGTGACCCTTCCACCCCTGCCTCCCATCCTCGAGGTATGTGCCACCACAAGGAGCACTTGTTCAATTTTCTAAGGAAAAAATTTCTAAAGTAAGGCTGTGGGATGATGGCAGGAAGATAAAAGAAAAACAGAAGAATAAGTTAAAATGACTTATTCACACATATTCTTTTGACAGCAAGAAGAACTGTTAGTATATACATTCCTTACAAACAAACAAACGGCAGATAAACAATGTTGTATAGGAACTTCAACACACACTGTACAATATTCCCACTTTGCTGACATAAGTTATGGAAATTTCGTGGTTTACTTGAGTGTCGCTACCAGTATTTTGCTACTCTGATGATTTTTATCAACTTCCTCATCTGTTAACTTCTCTCCAAAGTATGTCATGTCACGACATACTGCCGCTGCACGAACACAGCCAGTGTCTTCGTATTAAACATGTAGAATGCTTTCCTAATTTCTCTTTTTACTCTCTGTCTTTGTGTTCTGCATTTTCCTTACTTTTATTGTCAGAAACTCCAGAAAGTCAATCGTACTAATTTATCACGATTTGCTTTATTAATTTATACTTTGCTTATATGGAATTTTGCCCAACAGACCTCATTACAATTTCTTACGTGTTTTATTTATTTATTTATTTCTGAGACAGGGTCTCCCTCTGTTGTCCAAGGCTGGAGGGTAGTAGTGCTATCGCAGCTGACTGCAGCCTCAACCTTCCAGGCTGAAGCGATCCTCCCATCTCAACCTCCCACGTGGCTGAGACTACAGGTGCTTGCCACTACGCCCAACTAATATTTGGTTTTTTCATATACGTGGATTCCAGAGGGGTGACAGCGAAACGTGAGTAAGCATGGATTTTGGTATATGCAGAGATGGGGGGCTGTAACTAATTCTGTATACTGAGGGACGGCAACTGTATATGTTTTTACAATTACGCTGTAGGATACATACTGTTGCATAGCCTGGAAAATAATAATTTTTAATGGAGTGGAAGAATAATAATAATATTGCTAAAAGTAGCAGCTGGCCAGGTGTGGTGGCTCACACTGGTAATCGCAACACTTTGGGAGGCTGAGGCAGGAGGATGGCTTGAGGCCAAGAGTTTGCGATAGGCCTTGGAAACAAAGGGGGAGTCACCATCCCTACAGAAAAATACATGAATTAGCCTAGTGTGGTGGCACGTTCCTGTAGTCCCAGCTACTTGGGAGGCTGAGGTGGGAGGATCACTCAAGCCCAGGGAGGCTGAGACTGCAGTGAGTCATGATCAGGCCTCTGCACTCCAGCCTGTGTGACAGAGTGAGACCCTGTCTCAAAACAACAAAAAAGTAGCAGCTAACATCAACTGACCTTTTATACCAGGTGCCTATTGATACCATAGTTTAATTTCTTAGAACTGTTTCTTATTTCACTTACCAACTCTGTCTTCAGTTACTCCCAGATTTTTACTGTGTGTGTACAGATGACCTTTTGTTTAGATTGAATTGTCTCCCCAGAAGTAAGATTACTGTGAGTCATGGTGAATGGACATTCTCATTACCCTTGATGTAAATTGACAGGGTTTTGGGTGCCTCCCAGCTATAATCTTAGCACTTTGGGAGGCTAAGAGAGGAGGATTGCTTGAGGCCAAGAGTTGGAGGAGGCAGTATGGCAGTATGGTGAGACCCTGTCTCCATTATTTTAAAAAATTGACACGCTTTACCCGGGAAGGCTTATACACAATGTAAACACCCCTCATAGTATAAGAAAGTGCCCATTTCACTGCACCTTTGCCAGCACAGGGTATTATAATTTAGTAAGTCATTTTTTGTTTGATTATTTTAAATAGATAAAAGACCTCATATTACTTTACTTGTCACATTTCAACATCTTTCCTTAGCTTATTAGCTCTACCTCTTTTCTGTCTGTAAATGGTTGTTGTTGTTTTGTTCTTTGAGACAGGGTCTTGCTCTGTCACCAGGCTAGACTGTAGTGGCATAATCATGCCTCGCTGCAGCCTTGACCTCCCAGGCTCAAACTTCAGCATTCCGAGTAGCTGGGACTACAAGTGTGCACCACCACTCCCAGCTAACTTTTTTCTTCTTTTGGATAGAGACAGGTTCTCACTGTGTTGTCCAGACCGGTCTCTAGCTCCTGGCCTTAAGCAGTCCTCCTGCATTAGCTTCTCAAATTGCTGGAATTTCAGGCATGAGCCATCATGCCTGGCCTGGGCTAGTCCTGTATTCTCTAGAGTTCTCTTTACTTTGTGCTAGCCAATCTCTCATTATGCTGTTCACCTGTTATAATGAATAATTCTCCGTATTAAATTTTACCACTTTAAACTTTTGAGTGGTTTATGCTTCCTGATTGGACTCTGACTAATATGTTAGGAAGGGTCCCAGGAGATAAACCCACACAGATGGGATTTGGGCATAGGTTTGGTTTCCCAGGGGGCAGTGCTGAGCTCTTTGCCAGTGGGAAATGGGATGCTGGTGATTTCCAGGAAGTGACCTCACAGTGACTCAAGCTACCACTTACTGTTGATTGTGACGAAATGCCAGCTGAGGCACATGCCTTGGGAGCTAAGTGGTTGCTGCCCTTGACCACTATGAAGACTGGTGTGGGAAGGGTCGCTTTGGATGCACTTGAGCAGGGGTCCCCAACCCCTGAGCCATGGAGCCGTAGGGAGCCACACAGCAGGAGGTGAGTGGTGTCGAGTGAGGGAGTGAGGGAAGCTTCGTCTGTATTTACAGCCACTCCCCTTTGCTCACATTCCCGCTTGAGCTCCACCTTCTCAGATGAGCAGCAGCATTAGATTCTCATAGGAGAACGCACCCTGTTGTGAACCGTGCATGTGAGGGATCTAGGTTGCGCTGTGCTTATGAGTATCTAATACCTATTGATCTGTCACTTTCTCCATCACGCTCAGGTGGGACCATCCAGTTTCAGGAAAACAAGCTTAACACGCCCACTGACTCTACATTATGGTGAGTTGTATAATCATTTTATTATATATTGGATATATAATACGTATATATATTTATATATATGTAATAATGGAAATAAAGTGCCTAATAAATGTAAATGTGCTTAAATCTTTTTAAGCAGATTCTTCAGGCCCAGCATCTGCCTCACTGTGGACCCCCCAAGCCAAGCTCCCAACCTTTCAGCAGCTTCTACACACCCAGCTCCCGCCTGCCAGTGGCCTCTTCAGGCCCATGGGGCTCATTCCTCACAACAGCCTTTCCAGTCCCAGTTTTTCCCTTCCGGCGGCCTCTCCGGGCTGAGAACCTCCTCAAGTCGGCCTCTCCAGACTCACTTGCACCCTCCAGGCGTCCTCTCCGGGCCAAGCTCCTCTTCCTGGCTGCGTCTCCAGGCCCGACTCCTGCCTCTCAACAACCTCTTTGGACTCAGTGCCTACCCATCTCCTGGCGTCCTTGGTCGGCCCACAGCTTCCTCAAGCCAAGCTCCCCAGGCCCAGGTCAGGCCTCACGGTGCCCCCTCCACGATGAGCTCCTGCCCTCCAATGGCACCTGCAGGACCCAAATGGTCTCCGGTCGGTGGACTCCTCCACGCCAAGCTTGGGCCTCCCGGTGACCTCTGCAGGCCCAAGTTGTCCTGAAGTCGGCATCTCCCAGCCATGCCTCCCAGCAAGTAAGCAAGCTCTTTTGGCTCAACTCCTGCCCAGCTCCCAACCGCCTTTGTAGGTCCCGAACTTTCTCCAGCCAAGTTCTTTGGGCCTCATTCCTGCCGCCCGGTGGCCTGTACGGGCCCAGCAATGGTTGGAGAACGGCCTCTGCAGGTCCCGCTCTTGCCTCCCAGGGGCCTCTCCAGGCCCAGCTCTTGCCCCCACGGCGGCCACCTGGGGCCAAGTCCCTGCCTGCCTCCCAGCAGCCCGCATGCGGCCCAGCTCCTCCCTCATGGTGGCCTGTTGATGCTCATGCCTCTGGTACCCTGCCCAGAGGCATGAGCCCCTGCCACACACTGGCTCCTCCCACGCTGAGAGAGGTCAGCGTGAGCCCTTGCCTCACACCGGCCCCTCCCATGCTGAGAGAGGTCAGCGTGAGCCCCTTGCCTCACACTGGCTCCTCCCACGCTGAGAGAGGTCAGCGTGAGCCCTTGCCTCACACCGGCCCCTCCCATGCTGAGAGAGGTCGGCGTGAGCCCTTGACTCACACCGGCCCCTCCCACGGTGAGAGAGGTCAGCGTCAGCCCCTTGCCTCACCCCGGCCCCTCCCACGCTGAGAGAGGTCGGCGTGAGCCCCTTGCCTCACCCCGGCCCCTCCCACGGTGAGAGAGGTCGGCGTGAGCCCCTTGCCTCACCCCGGCCCCTCCCACGCTGAGAGAGGTCGGCATGAGCCCTTGCCTCACACCGGCCCCTCCCACGGTGAGAGAGGTCAGCGTCAGCCCCTTGCCTCACACCGGCCCCTCCCACGCTGAGAGAGGTCAGCGTGAGCCCTTGACTCACACCGTCCCCTCCCACGGTGAGAGAGGTCAACGTGAGCCCCTTGCCTCACACCGGCCCCTCCCACGCTGAGAGAGGTCAGCGTGAGCCCTTGACTCACACCGGCCCCTCCCATGCTGAGAGAGGTCGGCGTGAGCCCTTGACTCACACCGGCCCCTCCCACGGTGAGAGAGGTCAGCGTCAGCCCCTTGCCTCACCCCGGCCCCTCCCACGCTGAGAGAGGTCGGCGTGAGCCCCTTGCCTCACCCCGGCCCCTCCCACGGTGAGAGAGGTCGGCGTGAGCCCCTTGCCTCACCCCGGCCCCTCCCACGCTGAGAGAGGTCGGCATGAGCCCTTGCCTCACACCGGCCCCTCCCACGGTGAGAGAGGTCAGCGTCAGCCCCTTGCCTCACACCGGCCCCTCCCACGCTGAGAGAGGTCAGCGTGAGCCCTTGACTCACACCGTCCCCTCCCACGGTGAGAGAGGTCAACGTGAGCCCCTTGCCTCACACCGGCCCCTCCCACGCTGAGAGAGGTCAGCGTGAGCCCTTGACTCACACCGTCCCCTCCCACGCTGAGAGAGGTCAACGTGAGCCCCTTGCCTCACACCGGCCCCTCCCACGCTGAGAGAGGTCAACGTGAGCCCCTTGCCTCACACCATCCCCTCCCACGCTGAGAGAGGTCAACGTGAGCCCCTTGCCTCACACCGTCCCCTCCCACGCTGAGAGAGGTCAACGTGAGCCCCTTGCCTCACACGGGCCCCTCCCACGCTGAGAGAGGTCAGCGTGAGCCCTTGCCTCACACCGGCCCCTCCCACGCTGAGAGAGGTCAGCGTGAGCCCTTGCCTCACACCGGCCCCTCCCACGCTGAGAGAGGTCAGCGTGAGCCCCTTGCCTCACCCCGGCCCCTCCCACGCTGAGAGAGGTCGGCGTGAGCCCCTTGCCTCACACCGGCCCCTCCCACGCTGAGAGAGGTCGGCGTGAGCCCTTGCCTCACACCGGCCCCTCCCACGCTGAGAGAGGTCGGCGTGAGCCCTTGCCTCACACCGGCCCCTCCCACGCTGAGAGAGGTCGGCGTGAGCCCTTGCCTCACACCGGCCCCTCCCACGGTGAGAGAGGTCAGCGTCAGCCCCTTGCCTCACACCGGCCCCTCCCACGCTGAGAGAGGTCAGCGTGAGCCCTTGACTCACACCGGCCCCTCCCACGCTGAGAGAGGTCAGCGTGAGCCCTTGACTCACACCGGCCCCTCCCACGCTGAGAGAGGTCAGCGTGAGCCCCTTGCCTCACCCCGGCCCCTCCCACGCTGAGAGAGGTTGGCGTGAGCCCTTGCCTCACACCGGCCCCTCCCACGCTGAGAGAGGTCGGCGTGAGCCCCTTGCCTCACACCGGCCCCTCCCACGCTGAGAGAGGTCGGCGTGAGCCCTTGCCTCACACCGGCCCCTCCCACAGTGAGAGAGGTCAGCGTCAGCCCCTTGCCTCACACCGGCCCCTCCCACGCTGAGAGAGGTCAGCGTGAGCCCCTGCCTCAACAGGCCACCGTGAGGGAGGAGCAGGGTCGCACGCGGGCTGCTGTGAGGCAGGCAGCGACTTGGGCCTGGGAGGTCGTGGTGGGGTGAGAGCTGGGCTTGGAGACTCCCCTGGGAGGCAACCGCGGGGCCTACAGACTCTGTTCTCCAGCCGGAGCTGGGACTGTTCAGGTACTGGGAGGTGGGATGTGGGTCTGAAGAGCTTGGTTGCAGAAACTTCGGGGTCTACAAACGCAGGTGGGAGCTGAGCCAAAAAAGCTTGTTTGCTGGGAGGCGGGAGATGCAGCCAGGAGAAACAGCTGTGCCTGCAGAGGCCGCCATGCGGGAGGCGGAGGCCGGGCCTCCTCAAATCGGCCTCTCCAGACCCACTTGCAGCCTCCCGGCATCCTCTCCGGGCCCAGCTCTTCCTCCTGGCTGCGTCTCCAGGCCTGACTCTGGCCTCCCAACAACGTCTTTGGACTCAGCTCCTGCCCAGCTCCCAGCAGGCCCAAGTTGTCGTCAAGTCGGCCTGGAATTGGGCCCGGAAGAGCAGCAAGTCGGCCTCCCCGGGCCCAGCTCCGTCCTCTAGGCGGCCTCTCCAGGTGCAAAACTTCCTCGAGTCAGCCTCTCCAGGCCCAGCTCCTCCTGCCTCCCAGTGGCCTCTTTCAGCCCAGACCAGCTCATGGCTCTTGGCGGCCTTCCCAGGCCCCGCTTTTGACTTTTGGTGGCCTCTTCAGGCCCAGAACTTGACCTCCAGTGGGCCTTTGCAGGCCCGGCCTCCTGCCTCTCGAAGGCCTGCACGGGCCCGGACTCACAGCGGACTCACAGCGGACTCTCCATGCCCAGCTAGCTCTCGCCTCATTGCGGCCTCCCGAGTCCAAAGCTCCTGCCTCTCGGCCGCTTCGGCAGGCCCAGCTCCCGCCTGCCAGTGGCCTCTTTAGGCCCAGCTCGTTCCTCACAACGGCCTTCCCAGGCCCCGTTTTTCCCTTCTGGCAGCCTCTTGGCCTCTAATTTGTTTATCTTTTGTGTATAAATCCCAAAATATTGAATTTTGGAATATTTCCACCATTATGTAAATATTTTGGTAGGTGATTTATTTGGGGTGAGTTTCTGCACCAAGCCCGAATTTTTTATTTTATTTTCCTTATTATTTGGTGTTAAACAGGTTTAATGACGGTCATGGCAACTGTTTGGCACAATGAAAAATATCGCCCATGATCAACGTGTTCTGTTCTGGGGAAGGGGGCAAAGGCAGGGTGAATCACTTTCTTAAAAAGTATAGCTCAAGTTGGGAGTGCAGAGGGAATGGGGAGAAAACCCTCCCGCTGCCTGTGTCGAAGTGCAGGAGCCCTCACCCCCATACTCACCTGAGTCCAGCCCCTCTGGGGAAAGAAGGGGTGCATGAACTCCCCCTAGTCCACAGGCACCTCCCTGTGGCCCAAGGCCCTCTTCACACTCCATCTTGTAGCCCCAACAGGAGCTATTTTCCGAAAAGTGAAAAGCTCTGAAGGTCCCACAATTCATGGTATGTACACCTCCCTCACCAGGGGCTGCAAAGTGGCCTGGAGCTCCATACTGAGTAGAAGTCTTTGGGCCAGAGTCAGCATCTGGCTGACGGTCCGGATATCCTGGTTGGAGTGACCCTGGTGCGCCCTGCCAGGGCCTGGTGCCGCTTGCTGAAGATCATGACCGCCACTCATGGGCCACCGATGTGGTCCTTGTCCCATTTGTTGGGGCTGCGTCCATCCTTCTCAGAAGATGAGTCCTGTTCCTTGCGCAGGGCACTGAGGGACTGGGCCTGACATCATCTGAGTGGTAGAGGCAACTGGGTGTCAGGAGACATGATGGAGAGGAAAGCATCATCATGGTCATTCTCTGTCTCACTGTCCAGCAGGGACTCCCCTGAGGGGCCCAGGGCTCCTCCTCCATGGTGGGAGGTGAGCTTTTAACAGGTTCCACCACCCCCAAAGTGTGTGGGGTTGCGGGCCCTGGGCTTTCAGGGCAGGTGGCTCCAGGGGGCCGCCCAGGGTCAACACTCCCTGTGCCACCTGGTGGATGCTCATGAGCAACAGCTGCCAACTTGGCAGGTTGTTTTCTCTGGTTGGAGGCCACTGAGTAACTGGCAGGTTGCTGGGCCTCGTGTGGCTGCAGGGAGGGGTCAGGAAGGGGATGGAGTACCAGGGGAACACGGCCACAGAGTGACCTTCCACATTCCTCCACACGAACATGCTGACGCCACGGGAGGCCTCACTGAATGCAGGCCTGGGGGCCGAGTACTTGGTCCGGGCAGGGAGTTCCTGGCAGGAGCTCACACCTCACCCCCTCCTCAGCCCAGGTGGCTTGGGCCCAGAGAAGTGGGGGTTGGAGAGGAGCAGAAGACCAGGCCTCAAGTTTTGTTTTTTTTTGTTTGTTTTTTTGTTTTTGAAATGTAGTTTGACTCTTGTCACCCAGGCTGGAGTGCAGTGGCACGATCTCAGTGGCCTTCATACCTGGCTAATTTTTTGTATTTTTACTGGGGGTGGGATTTTGCCATGTTGGCCAGGCTGGTCTTGACCTCCCGACCTCAGGTGATCCACCCACCTCAGCCTCCCAAAATGGGATTACGGGCATGAGCCACTGCTCCCAACTTCATTCATTTTTACTTGAAAAACTCCGTTAAGCATTTTTTTAAGGTAGACCTAGTGGTCCTGAATGCCCTCAGCTTTGTTTGTCGAGGAAGCACGTTATTTCTTTTTTCTTTCTGAAGGACAGCTTTGTCAGACATAGTATTAGTTGCTGGCACTTTTTTTCTTTCAGCACTTTGAATGTATTATTCGATTCTGTCCTGACCTGCAAAGTTTCTTTAACTTTTGACTATTTGATTATATTGTGACTTGGTGAGTATCTATTTGGTTTGAACCTCTTCAGGAATCTTTAAGCTTCATGGATTTAGATGTCTAAATCTTTCCCATGATTTAGGCAGTCTTCAGCCATTCTTTAAATAAGCTTTCTTCTCCTTTCTCTACTTTCCTTTTCAAACTCCCATAACCTGACAATGGGTTGCCTAATGGTGTCTTGTTGGCTTTCTTTTCTCTGTCTTTTTTTCTTTTTTTTTTTTTTGAGACAGAGTCATGCTCTGTCACCCAGGCTGGAGTGCAATGTGTGGTCTAGGCTCACTAGGGTTAGGGTTAGGGTTTTAGGGTAAGGGCGAAGGGTTAGGGATTTAGGGTAAGGGCGAAGGGTTAGGGTTTTAGGGTCAGGGCCCAGGGTTAGGGTTTTAGGGTCAGGGCCCAGGGTTAGGGTTTTAGGGACAGGGCCCAGCGTTAGGGTTTTAGGGTCAGGGCCCAGGGCCCAGGGTTAGGGTTTTAGGGTCAGTGCCTGGGGCCCAGGGTTAGGGCTTTAGGGCCAGGGCCCGGGGCCAGGGTTAGGGATTTATGGCCAGGGCCCGGGGCCCACGGTTAGGGCTTTAGGGCCAGGGCCCGGGGCCCACGGTTAGGGCTTTAGGGTCAGGGCCCGGGGCCCAGGGTTAGGGCTTCAGGGTCAGGGCCCGGGGCCCAGGGTTAGGGCTTCAGGGACAGGGCCCGGGGCCCAGGGTTAGGGCTTCAGGGACAGGGCCCGGGGCCCAGGGTTAGGGCTTCAGGGCCAGGGCCCGAGGCCCAGGGTTAGGGCTTCAGGGTCAGGGCCCGGGGCCCAGTGTTAGGGCTTCAGGGTCAGGGCCCGGGGCCCAGGGTTAGGGCTTCAGGGTCAGGGCCGGGGCCCAGGGTTTGGGCTTCAGGGTCAGGGCCCGGGGCCCAGGGTTAGGGCTTCAGGGTCAGGGCCCGGGGCCCAGGGTTAGGGCTTCAGGGTCAGGGCCCGGGGCCCAGGGTTAGGGCTTCAGGGTCCGGGCCCGGGGCCCAGGGTTAGGGCTTCAGGGTCAGGGCCCGGGGCCCAGGGTTAGGGTTTTAGGGTCAGGGCCCGGGGCCCAGGGTTAGGGTGATTTCCAGGAAGTGACCTCACAACGACTCAAGCTACCACTTATTGTTGATTGTGATGAAATGCCAGCTGAGGCACACACCTTGGGAGCTAAGTGGTTGCTGCACTTGACTACTATGAAGACTGGTGTGGGAAGGGTCGCTTTGGATGCACTTGAGCAGGGGTCCCCAACCCCTGAGCCATGGAGCCGTAAGGAGCCACACAGCAGGTGAGTGGTGTCGAGTGAGGGAGTGAGGGAAGCTTCGTCTGTATTTACAGCCACTCCCCTTTGCTCACATTCCCGCCTGAGCTCCACCTTCTCAGATGAGCAGCAGCATTAGATTCTCATAGGAGAACGCACCCTGTTGTGAACCGTGCATGTGAGGGATCTAGGTTGCGCTGTTCTTATGAGAATCTAATACCTATTGATCTGTCACTTTCTCCCATCACGCTCAGGTGGGACCATCCAGTTTCAGGAAAACAAGCTTAACACGCCCACTGATTCTACATTATGGTGAGTTCTATAATTATTTTATTATATATTCCAGTGTAATAATGGAAATGAAGTGCCTAATAAACGTAAATGCGCTTAAATCTTTTGGCCCAGCTCCTACCTCCCGGCAGCCTCGCCAGGCCCAGAACTCTCTCCAGTCAGCCTCTACAGACCAAGCTCATGACTCACAATGGCCTATTTAGGCCCATACCCTACCTCACGGCAGTCTCCGCAGATGAGCCTACTGCCTCACAACAGCCCCACAGGCACAGCTCCATCGTTCCAATGGCCTCTTTAGACCCAGCTCCTGCCGCCCAGCCTTGTCTCCAGGCCCTGAACTTTCTCCGTAAGTTGAGGTAGCTGGGACTGTAGGTATACATGATGATACTTGGCTAATTTTTAAATTGTTTTGTAGACATGGGGTCTCACTTTGTTGGCCAGGCTGCTGTCAAACTAATGGCCTCAAGTGACCCTTCCACCCCTGCCTCCCATCCTCGAGGTATGTGCCACCACAAGGAGCACTTGTTCAATTTTCTAAAGAAAAAATTTCTAAAGTAAGGCTGTGGGATGATGGCAGGAAGATAAAAGAAAAACAGAAGAATAAGTTAAAATGACTTATTCACACATATTCTTTTGACAGCAAGAAGAACTGTTAGTATATACATTGCTTACAAACAAACAAACGGCAGATAAACAATGTTGTATAGGAACTTCAACACACACTGTACAATATTCCCACTTTGCTGACATAAGTTATGGAAATTTCGTGGTTTACTTGAGTGTCGCTACCAGTATTTTGGTCCTCTGACGATTTTTATCAACTTCCTCATCTGTTAACTTCTCTCCAATGTATGTCATGTCACGACATACTGCCGCTGCACGAACACGGCCAGTGTCTTCCTATTAAACATGTAGAATGCTTTCCTAATTTCTCTTTTTACTCTCTGTCTTTGTGTTCTGCACTTTCCTTACTTTTATTGTCAGAAACTCCAGAAAGTCAATCGTACTAATTTATCACGATTTGCTTTATTAATTTATACTATGCTTATATGGAATTTTGCCCAACAGACCTCATTACAATTTGGGCCAGGGCCCAGGGTTAGGTTTGTTTCAGGGTCAGGGCCAGGGCCCAGGGTTAGGCATGTTTTAGGGTCAGGGCCAGGGCCCAGGGTTAGGCTGTTTTAGGGTCAGGGCCAGGTCCCAGGTTTAGGGTTGTTTTAGGTTCAGGGCCAGGGCCCAGGGTTAGGGTTGTTTTAGGGTCAGGGCCAGGGCCCAGGGTTAGGGTTGTTTTAGGTTCAGGGCCAGGGCCCAGGGTTAGGGTTGTTTTAGGGTCAGGGCCAGGTCCCAGGTTTAGGGGTGTTTTAGGGTCAGGACCTGGGCCCAGGGTTAGGCTTGTTTTAGTGCCAGGGCCCAGGGTTAGGGTTGTTTTAGGGTCAGGGCCAGGGCCCAGTGTTAGGGTTGTTTTAGGTCAGGGGCAGGGCCCAGGGTTAGGGTTGTTTTAGGTCAGGGCCAGGTCCCACGGTTAGTGTTGTTTTAGGGTCAGGGCCAGGGCCCAGGGTTAGGGTTGTTTTAGGGTCAGGGCCAGGGCCCAGGGTTAGGCTTTTTTTAGGGTCAGGGCCAGGGCCCTGGGTTAGGGTTGTTTTAGGACCTCATAGAAAGCATTACTATGCGATGTAATCAGAAATGGCTGAGAATAACTCAATGAGGAAGTGAGCTGTAAATATAGTTAAAGGTGGAAAAGGGCAAGATTTGGCCAAATACGAAAGATAAATTGATGTGGGGGAAGTCGTTGTGGCAAACATTTATAGAAAAGTATATGGCACAATGAGTTACAGTCATCAGATATGACATCAAATAGATTTGGGTTTCTGCTCTAGAAACTGATTTTGGAAAGTTGGATAAATTACTCAGATCTTAGTTTCTACATCTTAGAAAGGGGAATGAAAAGTGAAGCTTACTCTTGGGTTTATTATAGAGAATTGTAAAAAGATATGACAAATAAAACATCAGGGCACTCGGTACAGGTTAATTGCTCCATACACGTCAGGACTGTTACATTTATTTTCCCCATTCTAAAGCACCAAGCAAATGTTAGGGAAATAATACAATTTTCAAAGTATACAGAGATTTTAACATATCACAATTTCAGAAACAATATTTTTAAAGGGTATCAGAGTCAAGGCTAATATTGAAATGCTAGCATAGTTGTAATGGAAGTGAAGGGGAAGGACATCCTAGTTTTTCATTTAGCAATATTAACTCTACTGCATTATTTCTGCCTTATCATAATAATAACTGGAAATACTTGCACAACACACACTATGTGCTAGACACTGTTCCAAGTAGTTTATATATATTAAGAGTATATATCAGTAAGTACTATTATTATACCCATTTTAAACAAACAAACAAACAAACAAACAAAAACATGCTGCAGGGAGATCAAGTAATTTCCAGGACAGATAACTGTTAAGAACTGGTAGTAGAGCTTGCATATGATGATGGATTCAGAATCTCTACTTGGAAGCATGACAAAAACTCTTTCATACGAAAATGTGGCTAACATCAAAAGAGGTGATGATAAAGTGTGATTAGATCTACGGTGTGCACAATGGAGCTTTGTTATAATAACATGGATATATGGATTGGGAAACTTATGATGTTTTCTTAGGTAGAACAGAGGGCACAACTATAACATAGTTTTAAAAAAGTTTCAAGCTCTCGAGGCAAATTCGTATAACAGCAAAAACACTGCAGGAGAGACTGCAGCAAAGTCAAAAACAAGGTAAGCGACCAGTTGGCAAATGGATTTGAAACCTATAGACTAGATTTTCAAAAGATTTTGAATAGCACGTGAAAGACTTTAGCAGCTCTGGACAATCGAAAAAATAAAAATGCTGCTGCAAAATGATCTTGACTATGTAAATGGCTTTTGAGAAGCATCATGAATATTTGCTAGTGTGAATTATTAAATAATCTTATGGTCTTACATTTTGACTTCACTAGTTAATCCTCACGTGGTCCTGTATTTTCTTTCTTTCTTTTTGAGACAGTCTCGCTCTGTCTCCCAGGCTGGAGTGCAGTGGTGGGATCTTGGCTCACTGCAAGCTCCGCCTCCCGGGTTCACGCCATTCTCCTGCCTCAGCCTCCCCAGTAGCTGGGACTACAGGCGCCCGCCACCACGCCTGGCTAATTTTTTTGTATTTTTAGTAGACACGGGTTTTCACCGTGTTAGCCAGGATGGTCTTTATCTCCTGACCTCGTGATCCGCCAGCCTCGGCCTTCCAAAGTGCTGGGATTACATGCGTGAGCCACCGCGCCTGGCCGGGCCTTTGCCATTTTAAACACCAGAAGAATTAATCCATATATAAATTTTCGCAAAACTATGACAAGAATTGTTAAATGCAAATCAAGCTTACTACTAAGAAAAAAGCAACTTCTTTCGTGCCTCAACCTACATCCAGCCTTAAAAAGTAGTGTAAGGATCAAACTGTTCCAAAAATACCCAACCAAACCCCAGTGAAAGAATGTTCAAGAATATTTATGGGAATACAAAAATATTCAGCACCTGTCAAAGTGAGATTCACAGTGTCTGGCATCCAATCAAAAAGTAATAAGCATGCAAAAAAGTAAGAAGATATCCATAATAAGAAGAAAACTCAATCAATGAAAAATGAGCCAGAAATAAAACAGAGTTTTCAATCAGTGAACACCAACATTAAAACTGTTGTTAGAATTTATGCCCTGTTCTCAGTCAGGTGATGATGGAACGTGTTGTCTTGAGACATGGAAAATATTAAAAAACAAAGCAACAAACCCACAAAAAAACAAAACAAACCCAGATTGAACATCAAGAGTTAAAACCATCTGAGATTCAAAAAATCAACAGATGTTATCAGGTAGAATAGATATAGCAGAAGGTAACATTAATGAAAATGTAGAGATAGCAAGATAAAGTATTTAAAATGAAACATAAAAGAAAAAAGAAAGATTTCCAAACAAAAACAAAGCAAAACTAAGAGCACAGAGAATCAATGAACTTTGGCACATCTCCAAGCAGACACAAGTGTGTAATTAAACTCACTGAAGGCAGGGAACACAAAGAGGGACAGAAAAGAAAAAAAAAGGAAACAAATTACCTAAAAACTTCAAAATTTACTAAAACAGTGAACTCATAAATACAAAAAGTTCAATAAGTGTAAAATGCAAAGAACATGAAGAGCACCATATCACACATGTCAAAATCAAGGTGACTAAATACAGCAATGAAGAAAAAATCTTTAAAGCATCCCTACTAGTGGGGGTAGGAGTAAGGTTCGGTGTAGAGAGACAAAGATAAAGGGGCCAGGTGATGCCTCTTCAGCGAGAATGAAACCAAGGAGAGATTCAGCAACTTTTAGAAAGTACTGAAATAACGAATAACCAAAACAACCATCAATCCAAATAAATTTATACAACAAAAATATTTTGCAAAATCACAGGGTAGAGAAACAAGTTCAGACATGTGAAAACTGAAAGCCCATCACTAGCAGGCCCATACCACAAGGAATATTAAAATGAGTCGTTCCAGCAGAAGGTAATAGCATAGTAAGGAATGCCAAGCACCAGGAATGATACCCGTATGGGGAATTATAAAATATATTTTATTTTAAAAATCTGTTTAAAACACTATTAGCTGTTTAAAGCCAAATAATATATATTTTAGGTTTCTAACATATGTAGAAGTGACAGAAATGACAGCAATACCACAGAGGCTGGGTAAGAAGAAAGGAGAGCATATTGCTGTATCTTTGCTATACAATAGATGAAGTGGTACAATATATTAAAAAAAAAAAAAAAGCAGGCCGGGCACGGTGGCTCATGCCTATAATCCCAGTACTTTGGGAGGCTGAGGAGGGAAGATTATGAGTTTAGGAGTTCAAGACCAGTCTGGCCAACAGAGCAAAAACCCATCTCTACTAAATATGGAAAAAAAAAAATTAGCTGGGTGTGGTAACTTGCACCTGTAGTCCCAGCTACTTGGGGGGTTGAGGCAGGAGAATCACTTGAACCTGGGAGGCAGAGGGTGCAGTGAGTGGAAATTGCACCACTGCACTTCCAGCCTGGGTGAGACAGTGAGACTCTGTCTACAAAACAAAACAAAACAATCAAAAAAGCAGCAGTATAACATCACAGTCGATTACGGTAGACTGCTATAAAGTCTAAAGTCACCACTAAAATAGCAAAGACAAATGTTACAGCTATTAGGCTAGCATAGGAGACAAAACGAATCACAGAAAGTACCCAATCCAACAAAAGGAAAACATAAAAAGAAGACGAAAAAAGAAAATGAATGACAAATACGAAGCAAACTGCAAGGTGGTAAAATTAAACACAGCCACACCAATAAACATAGGAAGCGTAAATGACAAGAACCTCACAGCTGCAAGGTGGACATCATGATAATGGATGACAAATACACCCAGTGTTATGTTGTCTTCAAGAAAACGTATTTTAAATACAAACAGACAAATAGATAACAGTAAAATAATGAGAAAATACAAATAGCTTTATGTGTGCTGCTGTCTGGGCGCCTTGAGAGGGAAATCAATGTAGAATAGCCAAACTGGAATTTCAAAAGATGAAATGCATTTTGTAATTCTAGGAGTGGTGGTTCCTGGGTGAATCTACACATTTATTTCAGTGTTCTGAATTACAGATTCAATTACCTTAAAATAAGGTTAATTACTAATAGATACTATTGATATCTTGCTGAGCTGTTTGAAACGCTGGAACGCTTTATAAATGGTGTTTCAAACCTTACACGTCTCCAAATGAGGCATCATTATTCCAATTTCATACATAAAAATGATGAGACACAGAGACGCTAAGCAACTCAGTTAACAGAGATAAACCTGAATCTGTATAGACCTACGATATTTCCACCACACCATAGTGTCCCAATTGTGTTGATATAATTGAAATGCTTTTAAACGCAACTGTAATGTCAGAAAGAAATAATTTCGGCACAGTTTAATATAAAAAAAAAAGCTGAATAATTAGGAGACTGGGGTTCCTGTCTTTTCTTGCCCATTGCTTGTCGCTGTGATATTATTAGATATTATATTTTCTGGCTCACATGTTCTCATCTTAACAGTAAGAAAGAAGATGAGAGTTGGGGTGGACTCATTCATTCTAAAAGTTGAGGAATCTGCACAATAACTCCTGTTTCAAATACAAATAACTCATTTTCTCATACTTCCTTATTGCAAATTAAAAAATATAAAAATGGCAAAGGAAAAACAGAGAAATCATCTCTGAAAATTAATGCAAAATTTAAAGATAACACAATGCAATTCTGCTTACTATTTACTTATTAGAACCTTGTCTTAAGAAGCTAAAGGCAATCTCAGTCTACTTTGTGTCATTCCAAGCTCTAAAATTCTTTACCATAAAAGCTGCTTAACTCGATCTAACTGGAGGGTCACATCTCAGGGGACCAGCGACCCCTCCAGAGGGAGGAAGGAGAGTCAGGAGGAGCAGGACACTTCATTCCATCTGTGATTCTACCACGGCAGAGCTCGGTCACCAGAAGGATAATGAAATCCAGGTCTCATTTTCTTCTCTTGTGCAATGAGAAGAGACATAGCGCACCCTGTACGTGTACCACCCTGGGCATGTACCACCCTGGCCACCTACCACCCTGGCTGTGTACCACCCTGGCCACCTACAATCCTGGCTGTGTACAACCCTGGATGCATAGCACCCTGGACACGTATCACCCTACATGCGTACCACCCTCGTCATGTACCACCCTGGGCTTGTACAACCCTGGGCATGTACCACCCAGGCCACATAGCACCCTAGCCGTGTAGCACCCTGAAGGTGTACCACCCTGGATGTGAACCATCCTGGATGAGTAGCACCCCAGGCTTGTACCATGCTGGGGACTGCACCACCCTGGACTTTGCAGCCCTCAGGCCCAGATTGACTTCTCCCACGAAAAGTTAAATTTAAAAAAATGTCCCCATGGCATCTGAGAGTAATTATATTCAACATCTTGTTCACGGAGGTGTTTCTACTTCCTGTGTTATAATTACAATGTTATGCCTGAATCTTCCAGGTTTACAAAGCTGATTTACAGGAAAGCCTTGCACCTGAGATATGGTGTGGGGGCCACAGACGGGGCACAGGGAGACACTGAGCATGGCAGTCACCACCTGTGCCCTCCCATCTGCAGCTGCCACGCAGTGGTGGGCTGGGGCACCGGGTGGTGGGGTATTCATCTCTGAGGAACCCACAGTGTGGGTGACAGTCGTCCCATTAATGAGCTGAGGAGCAGAAGTGAGAAAAAGCCTCTCATTTCTCCCCACATATACTACAGGAATTCTGTCCTTATAGGGTTAGGCAAGTAAAAGGAACATCAATTGTGTATGATATGAGCAGATGAACGGTTTCAAGGACGCTGTCATTTAAAACAGTGCTGCATTACCGATCATCAATGACAAGTGGCCACAGCAGTAGAAATGACTGCTGAGAACGTCGGAAGGGCCACTGGTGCTGGGGTCAGAACACTGTCCCGAGTTGGGGGAAGACCAGATCCAGGGACATCATGGGGCCCTGTGGGCAGCAGATGCTGTTACAGCTCAGAAAGAGGATGTGCAATGCTTTAGAATGAAAGGAACTCAAGAATGTTCCTGCTATTAGCTGCAACATAGAAAAGGGGAAATTAGCTTGAGAAGGTGGATTGTAGTAGAAATAATTTTAAGTAGAGAACCTAACAGTCAAAGCAGTAAGTAACCATAAGATTCAAAGACTAAAATAAAACGTGTGAATACAAGCGAACTGTGAAACACAAACGCTAAATTACATCCTTTAAAGCTATTTCCAGACATTGTGAGACATGGCTTCTCAGCATCTTCATCATCCCCTTTTTCTTTCAGACTCTGGGCACTGAATTATTTTTTTTTAAATTAGGGTTTTTATGTCTATGCTCGTGAACCACACAGGTATTATATATTTTCTGGAAAAATACCTCTAAGTCATTCAAATCAAAGTATATCAGATTCCTGTAAAGTGGATATAATTCAAAATAATGGTTCTACAATTGTATTCAAATATAAAACTTAGGACTTATGCAGATTAGATTTTAAAATCAGTTCTTCCAATTTATATATACACATTATATAACATATAATAATGTATTCTATAGCTGATATATATCTGATATATATGTACTATATATCATAAATTTATATACACACGCAATTTATATGCGTATGTGTGCGTGTGTGTGTAGAAAATAATAAAAGCATTTTAACAATATAAAGGTCATGTGGAATTATCTTTTATTTCTAATTATTGAATTCTTGGCTGTTTCTCAGTCTAACTTCAGTTATTTCTCTTCTTTGTCATGGAAGTTAGCTTCTAAAAATAGTCTCAATGTTATGATTATAAACACTTTAATTTACTAGGCATAGGTATATTACAAATCCATGATTTTCATATTCATTCAAACCTAAATGTGCTTTCTGTTACTGAATTCACATAAACAGCTCAAGCTTCATGAAAAGAGTCTTTCGGAAAAGATGAAGCATGTTTTGTGGTTGCTGTTGCCTTACACGTCATGTATTCAACTCTGTACATAGTATAACTGTGGGCTTCCAGGTATTTTTGATTTCTGAAGACCTACTGTTGATTGTTGAGTCTTGGTAATTCCATCATAACAAACGACAAGTGTGCAGATAGGATATACACTGTGAAGGTTTATTTCCATTTGATTTTAAAAGTATGTAGATATTTAAATGACCTAATGATTTAAACTTTTTTTTTGTTTCTCCCATAACACACACACATATTGTAATTAATGCTCAGCCTGGGGACCAAGTGAACTAATAATTACTGAACTCTAAGCGCTAGGCACTTCATGTATTATTTCCCTGAATTCTTGCGGGAGCCCCACAGAGAATGTGACAATGAGGCCATCTAAAAATGGGCAGAGAGAGGCTTATTGCCAAGAGGGAAACTGAGTCCTAACTCCACCTTTGTCTCAGAACTGATGCTCTTTTCTTTCCAGAACCCTCCCTGATACATTACTTAGCCCTATAGGGTTGTGACATAGAGGGAACAGCTGGAGTCCAAATGAATACAGAATTAAATGTGGTCTTTAAAAATGGTCTCTATAGCATTGAAGCTGTGGCTTCAATGGAAGCTGTGGCAGAAGCAGAGCAGCCTGCAACTGTTCGGTGACCCTGACCTATCTGACCTGTGCTGGGCCAGTTGCTCTGTACTAACTCATCTGTATTTCCGTCCGACTCTAGTGTTCATCAAAGTCATCTAAGTGGTAGGCACGTGTATTCTGGAGTGGGAGGAAGAGAGGAAGGAGAGAGACGTAAAGTGGAATATTCTGAACACAAAATGATCTTCTACCCAAAGCCCTTGGGAAGGGTCCTGTTGATGGAATAGGAACAATCTTGGAAGCTCAGGAAATATCGTGGAAAAAATAAATTGAAATTGAAATGGCATTTTTCCCAGGGAATTCTTAAGAATCATTATAGCTAACTCAGATTAGTGGTAGCATGAATGCAGGGAAGGCAACATTGTGATATGTCATTCATTCATTCATTCATTCATTCATTCAACAAATATTTATAGAATGCAAATTATGTTGAATATTTATTGAATGCATATTATGCGTGGAATATTTTTCCAGGCACTAGGAATGCAATATCGCCCTCAGTGAGTATGTTTGGGGCATGGAGAGAGAAGAAAGACAATTAAAAAAAATAAAATTTGTAATAGGTCAGTTGATTTTAAATGCTATGGAGAAAAATGTCAAGAGAAAATGATGTTTTTTGATAGGAATAGGTAGGGAATGCAATTTTACGTTAGGTAGTCAGGAAACACCTCAATAAAAAAGTGGCCTTGAAAAAAATATACGAGGTAGAGGATCAGATCTAATAATGATATTTACATCACTGAGCCTTTAGTTTGATTTTATGTAGTATTATAAATATTAGGATTGTTTTCCCAAAAATATAACGTCATGTTGAGTCCTTGGGCCTTGTTTCTTTTCATCCTGAGAGCTTTATGTCTTTGTATGAGAGAGAAAACCCTTTTGCCCACTAAAATGACATGTAGCATTCATTCTTTTCCAAATATTTTGTGCATTCCTAATTGATAAGTATTTCAGGATAGACCCAGACTGATTTCTGAATACACTAGCCTAAGGTGAAAAGAACGTATGCAGTCAGACTTTGTTTTGGTTCTTGTTGCTGTATGGATGTTTTCATATCGAATAACCTACCGTTCTTTGTTATTAGTCACTGAGATTAGAATGAAAAGTGATACCTATACATTTTTACACTAATTATGGGCATAAGATTGAGCTGGTTACACAAAGAGGGGAGTCTTTCATTTATTCAATAACTTATTTTAACTATATTCTTAATAACAACAGCTAACACAGACGATGCTTCCTAGACCAAGCACTGTGTACATATTTCAATTTATGAACATGAACTCTCCTGTTTTCCCAACAAGATTCTGCAGTAGCTACTATTATCCCCATTTTAAACATGAACAAACCGAGGCAGAAAAGTTAAGGAACATCCCTCAGGTTTATAAACCAAGTAAAGGGGAGAGCCAGGATTTGACCTGAGGTTGTGTGGCTCCAGAGTTTGTACACAAACAGCATACACCAAACAGGCAATTCTTAAATAATTTCTGGGTGTCAATCTGACTTCCAACCAGAGGGGAGTGTGACTGGATCAATGTGCTTCCTTCCAGACACATTTGTGTGCATTTATTAATACATACATGTGTATCTATGGAACTATATAAAATGCAAAGCTCTGTATATCTGTGTTACATGAGTGTTATTATACAGCATATGTAGTCACAAGCTTTATTCACTCAACAATACACCTTAGAAGCCTGAGTTCAATACAGATAGATCAAACTCGTTTTTATAGCTGCTCCATACAAAAATAGTCTATTTCCCAATTTTTCCAATTTCAAATGCTACAAATATTTCTACTATAAATCTATCCTATAAATGTGTGTGAATTTCTCTAAGGTTGATACAAAGAGGTGATGTTAATGATCATCTTTTCAAGACTCACCACCCATCTCAACAACTCTCAAAACAGTCCTTTCATGGTTAGGAATTGCCTCCATTTTTTTCTATCCTGCTCTCTCTACATTCTTTTATTTTTACAGCTATTCTTTCTTATTCTTCTATTGAACTTTAATTGTAACATCAAAGAGTCTATATTAGGTGTTGCGTATTTCTCTATCTATTCTGATGCCATATGTAGACTTCTCCACCTTGACATCACTGGCATTTTGTATGAAATAATTATTTGCTGTGGAGATTGTCTGGCTGTTAAGACATTTTGCAACATCTCTGGCCTCTATCCCCTAGATGCCATAGCACTCCAAGCTCCTTGAGTTCTAACAATCAAAAATCTCTGCAGACATTGCCAAATGTCATCTGGGGAGAAAAATTACCCCCAGCTCAAAAAACTACTGCCTACAAGATGTCACCGAGTCCCTGGCATTCAAATACCATGCATATTTGAATACCCTTTTTGAATAAGATTTGAATCTACACTTTGGTCTCTAGTGCCAACCGCTTACCTGACTTCTAGATTTTTATACCCACCTACTACCTGTTCTGTCTTTTTCATTTAGGGTTTAATATTTCATTTGTCTGTAAGTTGCATAAAATAACATTATATTTACTAATCAACAAGCATAGGTATAGATATTTTTATGAATTCTTAATAAATTTTTAAATTTAGACTATTTTAAAAATTTGTTTTAAGTTTAAAAATAGTAGAGAATCTCCATAAATGGCCACAGCCAGTTTTCCTTACTGTTAGCATCTTAGCTTTGTATGGAAATTTATTATAATCAGTGGACCAATATTGATATGTTCTTCTTCACTAAAGTCTGATTGAATTATCTTAGCTTTTACCTAATGTTCGCTTTCTGTTTCAGGAATCCATTCGGGATACCACACTGTGTTTACGTGCCATTCCTCTTTAGGTGTCTCCTGGCTGGGGCAGCTTCTCGGACCTCCCTTGTTTTAAAGGCCTTGATGGTTTTCAGAAGTTGCGGCCAGATAGTCTGTGGAATGTCCCTCCTGTGGAACTTGTCTGGTGTTTTCTCACAATGCACCAGGTTATGGGTTGTTGGGAAGATCACAGAGGTAAAGAACCCTTCTCGTCGCAGCATACCAGGAACACGCACCACCAGTGGGACTTACACTCTGGATGTTGACCTGATCACTTGGCTAGGGTGGTGTTTGCCAGTTTCTCCACTATAAAGTTATGTATTTTTACTTCCTTGCAGCCTATACTCTTTGGAAGGGAGGAACTATGAGCAGCACAACTTAGGGAATAAGAAATGAGGCTAGTAATACACAGAGCACCCACTAAAGTAATTAATCAAGAGCAGAGATTCTACAAACTTTTTTAATTTTTAATTTTTTTAAATTTTATTTAATTTTTTTTTTTTTGCATATATACATACTTATGGAGTACACATTTTGATACAGGCATACAATGAATTTTAATTGCATCAGGGTAAATGGGGGTATCCATCATCCTGGAGGATAAGTCTCTAAGCATTTATTCTTCATGTTACAAACAATCTAATCATACTACTTTAATTATTTCAAAATGTACAATTAAATTATTGCTTACAAGAGTCATCCTGTGGTGCTATCAAATACTAGATCTTATTTGTTCTCTTTTTTTGGACCCATTACCCATCCCCAATTCCATCCCAGCCCCAACCTCAAAAACTATTTAGTGAGTAAATGAATTAAGTCACTAAACTATAAATGCCCTAATTGACCAAGGGTATAAAATTCAGAGTCCCTGAAAAGTTGAATTTATCATCTTTATCTCAAGTGCCAATTTTTAAAATTTTAGAGAAGATTCTGGATCTGAAAGGGCATTTCTAATACTCCCAGATTAAATATAAGCCTACCTTTACGTGAGTCTTGAATTGACCTATATTCCCTTCCATGATAAGGTCTCACTTGTTTGGAGAAAGGCTGCAGGTGGAGGAGGAGTGACATGCCCTACTTTTAAGGAGGAAGGAGCCAGAAAACCCACCCCAACATGATGCTTGAAATCCTCTCTGGCTTTGTTTTGAAGCGCACTGCCCTGAGTTACAGCATCTTTATTGAAAGGGAGAACCAGGAAAAAGGAAAGAAAAGAAAAGAAAAAAGACCAGGAGTAGAAAGGAGAAATGGCAGCACAATCCCTGCTGGGAATCTCTGCTGACAGCACAGCCTCCCAGGGACTAAGCCTGTGGGAACAATGCCAAGCTTCCTGGATTTCTTCAACAGTTTTACAAAGCCTGCACAAAAGGTCATGTAAGTTTTGAAGACTCAAAAAAAAGAAAGAAAAAAAAAAAGATATGTCCAAGTAAAGCCAGACTCGGCAGCTTCTTTCAATGTTGGCATGATCCCGGAGGGCTGATCCATCCCAGTAGCATAATGTAGTTAAATCAGACCGCAAGGTTGAAAACGCTTTGGCAGAATTCAAAGCGCCCTACACATATAAATTGAATGCACCATTGTTGTTATTCTGTATTTCCGTGACCTAGCACAAAACGCAACTTCGAATGAGCAGAGAAAAGCAACTCCGACAATCAAGCAAACCTCTGTCAACGTCCTCAGAAGTGCTAAGTGCACAGCGGGGCTTGTAGGTTTCTGTGGGGCTCTAGAAAAGTCAGCTAAAATGGTGAGCAGGATAAATTTTCTGTACTGATCAAGGCCAATTTATTTTCCAAAAATCAACAGAGAAGGCAAGCAGGGATTAAAGAAACGCAAAGAAACACCACTGCTGGTTTTGGTGGGGCTCCAAGTGTCCCAGGTGTGATGGACACCATACAATACTGACAGTTTTCTTTTCTTTCTTTCTTTCTTTCTTTCGAGACAGAGTTTCACTCTTGTTGCCCAGACTGGAGTGCAACGGTGTTATCTCGGCTCACTGCAACCTCTGTCTCCCTGTCATATACATGTTCAAGGGATTATCCTGCCTCAGCCTCCCAAGTAGCCGGGACTAAACACCCAGCTAATTTCTGTATTTTTAAAAATAGAGACAGGGTTTCACCATGTTGGTCAGGTTGGTCTCGAACTCCTGACCTGAAGTGATCCACCCACCTTGGCCTCCAGAAGTGCTGGGGTTACAGGCATGAGACACCATGCCCAGCCAGTACTGCAGGGTTTCTGAGAGGGTGGGAGTCCAGACAGGGCACAGCCTGCCACTTGGCAAAAGATTAGAGAAGAATGCTGACATTTAATGAGTAATTATGATATGCACAAGGAGTATACTGATAACACTCATGTGTATGCTATTTTCCTATAATATAGTTGGCAAAGACCTATTTCTCCAAGTTCCGTATTGGAGATCCCAAATATCTTGTAGTGAGGGGTGATTTTGCCCAATGCAAGATGGATAATCTTTACCCAGGGTCAGGGTGCAGTGGGAGATCAGGATCTCCAAATTTAGTTTGCTAGAACGTCAATGCATCAAATTTGAGGAAGCAAGCTGAGAAAAGCATGAAATTCTTGCCTTTCCCTCCATATAATTTAAGTATTTAGACCAGTATTTCAACCTAGGCATCTCCTTTGGAAAAGAATTCTGATAGAAGGAATCATCCCATAAGTAAGGTGTATATATTTGCTATTAATGTTATAAATATTTTGCTCATCACCACATGATAAAAGAACAAGTTTAAAAAAAAAATGGGTTATCTGAGGACACATCCTGGAACCCACTTCCAGATACTCTAACTCTGCAGATTTGGGGCAGGGCCTAGGTAAACCCCTCTCCATCTCCCATACCACAATGATTCCAATGCAGTAGTCCACAGACCACACTGCCAGATGCACTAAACTAGGAGCAGAGAGAACTGGCTAATGAGGGTCTGAGAGGCACAACTGGACCCAGAACCTGAGGGCCCCCTTATTCTCAGCTAAAGAAGTGGCCTTATACTTTAGCAAAGGGAAACAATTGGTACCTCTAACCAGAGGAGTCCTTGGGTGGCTGTGTGCTGAAAGGCTGATTGGAATAAGAAGGGGCTGACAGGAGGACCCCTTGCCCAAGAAGCTTCTCCATGGGTCCAGTGTACAGTTAGTGAAATCTGAACTACAGGTGCAAATTTGAAACCTGAAAATATAACATGTTATTAAAAAGTCACTAGCAACAGCACCATGTGTTTAGAACTTAGACTAACAAGATTTATTCAAAGAAAACTATTTTATCACTGATGGTGCTTAGCATTGAGAATGCATGAGGATAATAAAAATCAGACTGACCTTTAGTTAGTTTTACTATTATTCTAAATTCTCTGCAGACAGTGTGTGCACTGACTGTCTCTAACTTGGTGTGAATGGCTCCCACCACCTGCTTTTTATCATGATCCTGGTGGGGAGCCCTAATGAAGTTCAAGGTTTTGGCCAATGCAATACATTCTTAAAACACCACCACAATCAAAATATGAAACACTTTTGTTATCTCAAGTGGTTTTCTCTGACCTTGCAAGCTGGTCCTCAATTTCCACTCCTGCTCTTATCAACCTCTGATCTCCTTTCTATTACTACAGATTTGATGTGCCTTGCCTAGAGTGTCATATACATAGAAACATACCCCAAAAATAGCAGGTTAAAAATCAAACAGCTCATCATGGCAGTAGGAGGAAAACGCTCCTGAACTGGCTTCTTGAATTTCCTCTGGATGTGATGGCATTTGGGGGCTTAGATTACAGAATAAACCAGTATGTTTAAATGCCTAAAGCTTTACACAAATGTTCAGTAGCATTTAATAGCAGGTTGGTTTATATATTGACTATACGTGAAATTAGTTGCTATAATTATCATAAATAATAATTAAGGGAAAATAAAAATGTATTTATTTAACACATATCTGTTCATTATTTATTACCCTGCATTCAAAAGTATATAAGAAAGTTAAGAACCTGAGATGTAATTGTTTTCCCCAACATGGCCACAGCTTTGCTTAGGAAGTTCACTGAGAGCCAAATGCTAGTCCCATCTCTCTCTGTGGCAGTTCACTACACCAGCTGCTAATGGTCTCTAAGCAGCCATTCTCCCCTTTTTTTTTCTGTAAGTACAGAACTCCTCATTACCACCATCAAGATTTCACAGAACGCACGGCCATGAGAAGAAATGATGTGGCGCCACCTCTCTTGCAACTGACCATGGACAAATGACGACTTTGAGAATTAAGAGGTGACGAGGAAGTGAAGATGTGGCTTCCACTTCACGTTCTCTCCTCTCCTCTGGGGAGCTGGGGTAGGAATGTGTGGTTTGATCTATCTCTGTTGCCTTCATCCCATATAGGGGATGGCTGCCCGAGCCACCTGCCCTAGCTAGGCACCCATCCTACCCCTAAACTCATGTATGGGAGAGAAGCAAACTTCTTCTTAGCAAGAACCACTGTATTTTGGAAGCTTTTGTCATGTCCGTTTCGTCTACACCCTACCTCATCCAATTATCGAACATGCCTGAGATGTCCCTCTTGTGGAGTTCAACCCTCTTCGTGGTGTACTCTAATTGTGGGTGTGTATTTAGCTTATTTTCCCATCGGACTGTAAAACACATAGGTAATGAACAGGTCCTTGCACAATGTCTCATAGGACATTAGCTGAATACATGTGAATTCCTGAGGGTGCCCGGAGGAAAAAAAACATTTGGACATTTTGTGATGTGTCATTCTCTGGGGGTTGATGATGACATCTACCTTCACCTGGACGAACAACAATGGAAACAGAAGCTCCTTCCCCATCTATCTAGCCACAGCAGCCCACTGTTTGGAGAGAATGTATTGAAATGTTCTGTGATGTACAAAGCCTATGTCTGCCTGTGCCCTGAGCTCTGGGATTTCTCTTTTAAATCAAAAAAGTACAAAGAGACATCAAAAGTTTTCACTTACACTGCTTTTAACAGCATACAAAGAATATCATATAAATGTGTGTGAAGAAGGCGCCTATTTCACAAACTTACATGAATATACTATATTCAAACAATCGGAGAGAATACTCACGAGATTATTAGTAACACATTTTGTTTCAGCTTTGTGTATTAGATGATAGAAATATGGCCTACTTCAGAAACTGTTTGAAATATGAATTTCTCATATGCAGTCGAGTTAAAACTTCAATTTTCTTATTCAATTGTTAAAAACCATTTTGAGACAATAGGATTACTTGCCTCAAATGAATCCAGGTTAAACAATTTTTATATTATTGTTTTTCTCTAGGGAGATTCCAATGTCTCCTTCTCTAATAAATTTTTATAGATTACAAAAATATCTTTTATAATTATTGTAAATTTCACAAACTTACTAAGTGATTAATCCAATACATATTTTAAACTCACTAAACATTCCAAAATCAGATCAGCATTTTGAAGAGAAAAATTTAATAAATTATATGAAATACATATGTAAAGCATTTCATATAAATGAGTCAAAATCAGCTCAAATTTAATAATGTCAAGAATTTTAATGAATATCCTATAAAGAAGAAGAGTCAAAATCAGCTAAGATTTAATAACGTTAAGAATTTTAATGAATATAAAATATTAATGGAAAATATTAAAACAGAAACTGTTTAATGTAATTATAAATGCCACCAAAGTAACAATATACTTTGAAAAATCACCATGTATTAATTAGAGATAAAAACTTGCTGTCATCCACAACAGATTGACTTGACTAGATACTGTATAAATAAACAAGACTCTTCAGCAGTTCAAATCACTAACACTGAAGTAGAAGTATTGATTTTACAGTTGATTTTCTTTTTTACTATGCCACCTTATTTAAACATACTAAAATAGCACTTAGATACAAATGATGAGTCATTAGTATTTAAGCTTTTAAACAAAAATATGTAAATTACACTTAAAATGAAACACACCCTACCTGGGTTTTCCCCTACTAGAAGGCTCTGTTATGGAAAATTGTAGTCTACACAGATTTCCTCCTGGGAAAATTGAACTCAACCATGAATCTCTGTTTGGATATTGGTGGCTTCCTTTTTTTTTTTTTTTTTTTTTTTTTTTTGAGACACAGTCTCACTTTGTCACCCAAGCTGCAATACAGTGGCACCATCTTGGCTTACTCCAACCTCTGCCTCTTGGGTTCAAGCGATTCTCTTGCCTCAGCCTCCCAAGTAGCTGGGATTACAGGTGTGTACCAACACGCCTGGCTAATTTTTGTATTTTTTAGTAGAGATGGAGTTTCACCATGTTGGCCTGGCTGGTCTCAAACTCCTGACCTTAGGTGATCCACCCACGTCAGCCTCCCAAAGTGCTGGGATTATAGGCATGAGCCACCATGCCCGGCCATATTGGTGAATTTCTTTTTTTTTCTTTTTTGTTTGTCCCAAACTAATATTAAAATTTATTTATGATATTAAAATATACAAATAGTTTCTGGGGTTGAGAGTCCTGAAAAATATTGGGCTACTAAGGAAAGCATTTAATTTCAATTTTATTATTATTATATTATTATTATTATACTTTAAGTTTTAGGGTACATGTGCACAATGTGCAGGTTAGTAACGTATGTATACATGTGCCATGCTGGTGTGCTGCACCCATTAACTCATCATTTAGCATTAGGTATATCTCCTCATGCTATCCCTCCCCACTCCCCCGACCCCACAACAGGCCCCTGTGTGTGATGTTCCCCTTCCTGTGTCCATGTGTTCTCATTGTTCAATTCCCACCTATGACTGAGAACATGCGGTGTTTGGTTTTTTGTCCTTGTGATAGTTTACTGAGAATGATGATTTCCAATTTCATCCATGTCACTACAAAGGACATGAACTCATCATTTTTTATGGCTGCATAGTATTCTGTGGTGTATATGTGCCACATTTTCTTAATCCAGTCTATCATTGTTGGACATTTGGCTTGGTTCCAAGTCTTTGCTACTGTGAATAGTGCCACAATAAACATACGTGTGCATGTGTCTTTATAGCAGCATGATTTATAGTCCTTTGGGTATATACTCAGTAATGGGATGCCTGGGTCAAATGGTATTTCTAGTTCTAGATCCCTGAGGAATAGCCACACTGACTTCCACAATGGTTGAACTAGTTTACAGTCCCCCCAAGAGTGTAGTGTTCCTATTCCTCCACATCCTCTCCAGCACCTGTTGTTTCCTAACTTTTTAATGATTTCCATTCTAACTGGTGTGAGATGGTATCTCATTGTGGTTTTGATTTGCATTTCTCTGATGGCCAGTGATGGTGAGCATTTTTTCATGTGCTTTTTGGCTGCATAAATGTCTTCTTTTAAGAAGTGTCTGTTCAGGTCCTTTGCCCACTTTTTGATGGGGTTATTTGTTTTTTTCTTGTAAATTTGTTTGAGTTCATTGTAGATTCTGGATGTTAGCCCTTTGTCAGATGAGTAGGTTGTGAAAATTTTCACCCATTTTGTAGGTTGCCTGTTCACTCTGATGGTAGTTTCTTTTGCTGTGCAGAAGTTCTTTAGTTTAATTAGATCCCATTTCTCAATTCTGGCTTCCGCTGCCATTGCTTTTGGTGTTATAGACATGAAGTCCTTGCCCATGCCTATGTCCTGAATGGTAATGCCTAGGTTTTCTTCTAGGGTTTTTATGGTTTTAGGTCTAACGCTTAAGTCTTTAATCCATCTTGAATTGATTTTTGTATAAGGTGTAAGGAAGGGATCCAGTTTCAGCTTTCTACATATGGCTAGCCAGTTTTCCCAGCACCATTTATTAAATAGGGACTCCTTTCCCCATTGCTTGTTTTTGTCAGGTTTGTCAAAGATCAGATAGTTGTAGATATGCAGCATTATTTCTGAAGGCTCTGTTCTGTTCCATTGATCTGTATCTCTGTTTTGGTACCAGTACCGTGCTGTTTTGGTTACTGTAGCCTTGTAGTATAGTTTGAAGTCAGGTAGTGTGATGCCTCCAGCTTTGTTTTTTTGGCTTAGGATTGAGTTGGCAATGTGGGCTCTTTTTTGGTTCCATATGAACTTTAAAGTAGCTTTTTCCAATTCTGTGAAGAAAGTCATGGGTAGCTTGATGGGGATGGCATTGAATCTATAAATTACCTTGGGCAGCATGGCCATTTTCATGATATTGACTCTTCCTACCCATGAGCATGCAATGTTCTTCCATTTCTCTGTATCCTCTTTTATTTCACTGAGCAGTGGTTTGTAGTTCTCCTTGAAGAGGTCCTTCACATCCCTTGTAAGTTGGATTCCTAGCTATTTTATTCTCTTTGAAGCAACTGTGAATGGGAGTTCACTCATGATTTGGCTCTCTGTTTGTCTGTTATTGGTATATAAGAATGCTTGTGATTTTTGTCCACCGATTTTGTATTCTGAGACTTTGCTGAAGTTGCTTATCAGCTTAAGGAGATTTTGGGCTGGGACAATGGGGTTTTCTAGATATACAATCATGCCTTCTGCAAACAGGGACAATTTGCCTTCCTCTTTTCCTAATTGAATACCCTTTATTTCCTTCTCCTGCCTAATTGCCCTGGCCAGAACTTCCAACACATAGGCTCAAAATAAAAGGATGGAGGAAGATCTACCAAGCAAATGGAAAACAAAAAAAGGCAGGGGTTGCAATCCTAGTCTCTGATAAAACAGACTTTAAACCAACAAAGATCAAAAGAGACAAAGAAGGCCATTACATAATGGTAAAGGGATCAATTCAACAAGAAGAGTTAACTATCCTAAATACATATGCACCCAATACAGGAGCACCAAGATTCATAATGCAAGTCCAGAGAGACCTACAAAGAGACTTAGACTCCCACACAATAATAATGGGAGACTTTAACACACCACTGTCAACATTAGACAGATCAACGAGAGAGAAAGTCAACAAGGATACCCGGGAATTGAACTCAGCTCTGCAGCAAGCGGGCCTAACAGACATCTACAGAACTCTCCACCCCAAATCAACAGAATATACATTCTTTTCAGCACCACACCACACCTATTCCAAAATTGACCACACATTTGGAAGTAAAGCTCTCCTCAGCAAATGTAAAAGAAGAGAAATTATAACAAACTGTCTCTCAGACCACAGTGCAATCAAACTAGAACTCAGGATTAAGAAACTCACTCAGAACCACTCAACTACACGGAAACTGAACAACCTGCTGCTGAATGAATACTGGGTACATAATGAAACGAAGGCAGAAATAAAGATGTTCTTTGAAACCAGCGAGAACAAAGACACAACATACCAGAATCTCTGGGACACATTCAAAGCAATGTGTAGAGGGAAATTTATAGCACTAAATGTCCACAAGAGAAAGCAGGAAAGATCTGAAATTGACACCCTAACATCACAATTAAAAGAACTAGAAAAGCAAGAGCAAACACATTCAAAAGCTAGCAGAAGGCAAAAAATAACTAAAATCAGAGCAGAACTGAAGGAAATAGAGATGCAAATAACCCTTCAAAAAATTAATGAATCCAGGAGCTGGTTTTTTGAAAGGATCAACAAAATTGATAGACCACTAACAAGACTAATAAAGAAAAAAAGAGAGAAGAATCAAATAGACGCAATAAAAAATGATAAAGGGGATATCACCACTGGTCCCACAGAAATACAAACTGCCATCAGAGAATACTACAAACACCTCTACGCAAATAAACTAGAAAATCTAGAAGAAATGGATAATTTCCTCGACACCTACACTCTCCCAAGACTAAACCAGGAAGAAGTTGAATCTCTGAATAGACCAATAACAGGAGCTGAAATTGTGGCAATAATCAACAGCTTACCAACCAAAAAGAGTCCAGGACCAGATGGATTCACCGCTGAATTCTACCAGAGATACAAGGAGGAACTGGTACCATTCCTTCTGAAACTATTCCAATCAATAGAAAAAGAGGGAATCCTCCCTAACTCATTTCATGAGGCCAGCATCATCCTGATACCAAAGCCTGGCGGAGACACAACCAAAAAAGAGAATTTTAGACCAATATCCTTGATGAACATAGATGCAAAAATCCTCAATAAAATACTGGCAAACCGAATCCAGCAGCACATCAAAAAGCCTATCCACCATGATCAAGTGGGCTTCATCCCTGGGATGCAAGGCTGGTTCAACATATGCAAATCAATAAATGTAATCCAGCATATAAGCAGAACCAAAGACAAAAACCACATGATTATTTCAACAGATGCAGAAAAGGCCTGTGACAAAATTCAACAACCCTTCATGCTAAAAACTCTCAATAAATTAGGTATTGATGGGACGTATCTCAAAATAATAAGAGCTATCTATGACAAACCCATAGCCAATATCATACTGAATGGGCAAAAACTGGAAGCATTCCCTTTGCAAACTGGCACAAGACAGGGATGCCCTCTCTCACCACTCCTATTCAACATAGTGTTGGAAGTTCTGGCCATATTGGTGAATTTCTAATGATGCTTGTTATTATTTGAGAAGGAAGGAGCTGAGGGTTTTAGAATAGAAAAACAAAGGGGATGTCGGAGAAGGAGTGTGGCCTCTGCAATGGTCAACAGTGCGAATGAGTTCCAGGGGAAGGTCATTCTGGGTTTTGGAACTATCCCAGCCACCTTAGGCATGGGGCTACTGGAGGAGGATCTGCAAAGGAGAAGAGGCACCTGGCATGAACATAGATCAGGCCTGAGAAATGCCTGCTTCTCCACATGGGAATTTTAATAAGACGCGCTCAAAGCATCACAGCTATGCATGTTATTCTACCTACGTGGGACCACACAACACCCTGAGATTAAAAAAAGATAGGAATGGGGCAAAGACTAAAATCAGAAATGCATTAATCATGTAAGGTTAGATGACCAGACAGGAAGAAAACAAAGGCAAAAAATAAAACTCCCACTAAGCCTGTTTCCCATTTGCAGTAGAAGAAAACAATATAGAAGCTTCTCATTGAAAGTGTGGAGGAAAGAGATAAGACAAGCTGCTTGTGAGCAAGAAAAGCAAAAAAGAGAATTAATTTCACAATACCCATTGTGATTAATTTATGATGTACAAAATGCCATCTACATATAATTTGTTTGTTGTATTATTTTTGTTGATATCTTATTGAGAATATAAAGATGGGCTCCAGCAGGCTCATCTCATCCCCATCCTTTCCCCTTATGATGGAAAATCCCTCAGTTGCAGTTCTAACATGAGCCCTTTTAGGAACCCAGCCCTGCTGATTAGAGAGGAAAGAGGAGCTGTTCTAAGTTAGACACAGGCATGGAATATTGACTTCACAGAGAGGTACATCTAATCATACAAGAATTTCTTTAACAAGGTACCACTAAAAATTCAAAGAGACAAAGAAAAGTAGAAGTAAAAATAAAAAAAATGAAATGAAGTAAGTGCAGAACAGATTAAATCAGCTTCCTAGCACTCTTCCAACCTGTAAAACTTTTATAGCTCCCTGAAAATGTATAAGAAACCAAAGAGGTGGCAAAAGGAGTTTAAATAAAAACTGTAAAATAAGTAGGGAATGTGGGAGAAGCTGCAGTGAAGAAAGTCTACAGCATAATAATCCTCATGCTCTTGACTATGGTAAGGAATTTCTCTGGTTCCGGACACTAGAACCTGTTTACCAGACAGATTCTGCAAGGGAGGATGGACTGTGTGGAGAGACTGTTTTGTGATGGTGTGAAATATCTCTTATGATTTTTCAAGTATCTTACATTTATTCCTTACCAAATTAATTATTCTAATGACTGAGTCACCTCTCTGCATGTTCAGTACCTAAAAAGGAGTTCTCCATTTGCAGTCGATTATTTATTTTAAATGATGCTTCACTTTAGAAGAAATATACACTGTATAGATGTAGGTCAGTCTTTCCATGACTTGACAACTTCTGAGCATACTGGTAAAGTGAATAAATAAATCAATTATGCATTAATGACTAACGAAAGATTCTTCATCAGCATTATCTTAGTCAGGGGATGCCAAACCCCCTGCTGCCCTGTCTGAGGGCTCAAGGTCTAGTGGGGAGGAGGGCACGCAGGTGGTGAAAATGCAGAGGGCCAGCTGCTGTGGTGGAGGCAGGTGCCAGGAGAATGGCAAAGCATCACAGAGACTGCATGGAGGGTCAGCAGAGGGTCAGTGGAGGCTCATGATACGCACTGATACCAGAAAGACGCAAGACTTGCCAAGTGAGGGGAGTGAGGAAAGGCATTCCAAGCTACGGGCCAGGTTCACACAAGTCTAATTTCCTCAGAGGCATCATGTGATAAATGCTGCAGTAAAACCAAAGTTGGCAGGATAGAGCATGTCACGTGGGGACTTCTAAATAATATGGTCCAGGGTGGAGAGTGGCAGAAGAATTTTCATTTGACAATGGCTTTTTCTCAAGCAATAAGAGGGCAATGAGACCAAATGGTTGTACATACGTATTCTAGAAATTTTCTAAGAATCTCAGATATCTGACAGAATGTCAGAAACAAATGCACTACAAATAAATAAACAATAACCATTCTAACTGGGAAAATGTATTTTATATCACCTGTGGCATTGACATGAACACCATTTCATGAAACATATCCTATAGAAGTTTTCAGTGATACATCCCAGATCTGAACTTAAAGCTGGAAAAATAGCACTTATTAGATTTCAGTTCAGTAGTCATGTGCAGAAACACAGCTTCCTTGTGCAAGACCCATGATGGCAAAGCCACACTGTCATTATTCCTGATCAGCATTATCAAATTCAAAAAAAAAAAAGGTAGGTTCTGCATACTCTGTGAAATCTGATTGTTCAAACCCAGTATCTGTCAGCATCATGGATGTCTGACTCTAGGTCTTTGTGCGTCAAAACCCTATCAGCCAAGAGAAATGAAAGCGTGTACTTAATACTGAAGAGTAAACTGCAGCAATATTATTCATCATTGCAAAAAAAGATTCTTTTATATAAAAAGCTGTTAACAACATCATCCAGATAAAGGAATAAGGAAATAGGTAATCCAGACACGTATTAAGAGATGCTGTGAGTTACATAATTTAGGAAGAAACGTTGGCTAATGGGGATAAATATATGAGAGAGAAGAAAAACGTTCTAATGTTTGATAGCACTGTAAGTTGACTATAGCTAATAATTTATTGTGTATTTCAAAATGCCTAGAAGATTTGGAAATGATAAATGTTGACAGTAATGGATATCATAATTATCCTGATTTGATCATTAGACTTTGTGTGCATATTTCAAAATAGCACATGTATCCCATAAATATGTACAGTTATTACATATACCAAAAAAACCAAAAAAGAAAAATTAGTCACAATGTGAAAAATAATTTAAAGATAAAATAAAAATTATGTTTAAAGAAAATGTGTATTAAAAATTTAAATATCAGACAAGTAAACTATATAGATTATAATATATATTTAAATTACTATTATTAAATGAATACAATGTCCTTAGAACAATGCCTGGCATATACCATGTGTTATACGTGTCTATTAAATAAAACAAAACAAAACTATTGTGTGTGCCAGTTTTAATACCAAGCAAAATACTCCTTAAGAACCAGCCATTAATTTAAGCAATATTCCTTGGCACTGACAAGGTGCCACGGACGTTTCCAGTTCCGTGACTTCCAGCAGTGGACACAGCAGGTGCTGCCTCCCTGAGTGGCATTCTACCAGGAAGCATAAGCATGGACCAGGCATGCTACCTAAGTAAGCAGTCCAGTGCGTTAGAAACGTGAAGTGCCTTTTATTTTGAATCTAAATTTTGTATCTACTTGTTCATTCAGTTCCACTTAAACCTGAATCTATCTGAGAGCACTTTGAATCTGCTAAGAAGGAACCAAGAGTAGACTATGACTTTGTCACATCAGCATTTTACACGTAGCTGAAATATCAAATCATGCACAATGATGTAGGTGATAAATCATCTTTCACCCAGATTTCATTAAATCATAAAATATTAAACAAAAAGAGAGAGTGTGTTGGGAAAATGGGGAAATGAGTGTACCTAAAGAAGCCTCAGATGCTCAACTGACACCACCTGAGAGTGAGGGCTCTTGAGAAGTGCGAAGCGTGAAGCCCATGTGAAATGTGAATCTACTCTCCTGCAGCAAAGGGTCCTAAAAAATTGTTTCTGCCTCTGATGTAAAGTTCAAAGGTTTGACTATGAAAAGTGCAAACTAAAGACATTAGGAGCTTTAACCATGGCTCAGATTTGTTTCTGCATCCCAGTGGCTCACTCGCTGATGGAAATACTTGACCTCAGTCTTCCCTTTTTTATCGTGCCATATTTTATATCCTGCCATGTTCCTGGCTCCATATGGTGTTTGATAGTCACCTGCTCTTTTTCACAAATTGTATCTCTGTTTAGGGTTTTCTGCAGTTGTTTTCTCCCTAAATGTTGAGAAGGTAGAGAATAAGTAAGCTTCTGCCGGCTTTGCCCAAGTTTTAAATTTTCATATATCAAAACTGTAGCTGTCTAGAGCTGAATGTGCCTGCAAATGTGAGGCAGGGATAACATCCAAGTGAAGCCACCCATGAGGGGTGCATCCATGTCAACGCACAGCTCCTACTTCCACCCTGTCATACAACTGCCGTTTCTGAATGTGGCAAGGCTCCCAACACCTGTGCCTTCACATACATGGTTTCTATGGCAGTAACACTCTGTATTCTCCCCTCCAACACTGCTGCTACCCTGGCGCGTTGGTCACCCAGAGTATCCGTACTCAACCTTCACAACCCAGATCTCTCAGTACTGCTGTGGAAACAATCCAGTCCGTTTAGGAACAGTCTTCCTGTACTCCCGGTGATCTTGTTATTTATATCTATATCATGTCAGTAATGTGATGTAAGTGTAATGTGTTTGTAATGTGTGTGTCTACATGGGTTTCCTCATAGAGAGGTCAATCCCATTGAGAATAGGACCTAGGCTTAAAAAAAAACCTTACCTCTAGATTTAACGCTGTGCATTCACTAACTTTTGTGTCAGTTTTCATCAAATCCACCTAAGTTGTTCAGTTTAAAAAAAAATCTGAAATGATTAAAATGTACTAAAAATTGATAATTTTACCAAATATAAAAATTGTGAAGATTTAAAAATGTCATTTTCTAGTTTATGTTTTTAGATTTTAAAAAAATTACATTTTACTGACACTATTTACACAAAACGCTTCTGATACAAACCATTCCTAACTTCTTATGAGAGAAAATAGTCCTAAAGACATCAACAATTAGAGTGCAGTTAACATTTCAAGAACCACTGACTCTGTTTGGCAATGCTTCTCCATGTCCCTCAGTAGCACACTGAACTTTTACACTTAACCAGAATAAGGCTAGTGTTCACCAAAGTCATGGATAGTTAGTAAAAGTTTATCGTCCTACAATCTTAAAAACTTTTCATTTTGTAAAACTTCTAGAGAATAATTGAATCAATATAATAGGAAATTTGGCTTTTCTTTAACTGAATGTACATTAGCTTACACAAAGGTCATGACACTGATTCAAAGTGAAGTTACCGTATCAAGAAACTGTATGTTTCTCGATAGTAGCTAATCTTTTTTTCACTGTCAAAAGATGTATTCTTGCTCAAATGCTATGTAAGGGAGACTCATGAATGAAGCTCATGAAACAAGGCCAGGCAATGCCTTTTAGCCATGACACTATCAACTTCTGGAAGATCAAAAGTAGGAACACCGCATGTATCTGTGCTAGGTTATGTAAAAATAGGCTCTGTCACCAAACACATAAATGCTAAATATTTGGGGAACTACAGCAAATAAGAATTCCAGAAAATAACTGTACTGCTCGAGGAATTTTCTTTTTTTGGAATATATTTTAAAACGCACACACCCAAAGTTTTCCTTCACTGTCTTCCATAAGAAAGAGTGCTCAAAGAAGAACAAAGTAGCCCACGGAAAAATGAGAATTAGAGAAAACTGACAAATCATTGATGATCCTCCAATTTGGGTGAAAAATAAAATAGGGGAAGGAGACCCTTCTCCACGAATATCCTTGGATGAATTCAGAAGGAACCCTAAGAAAGGAATGGGAAAGCCAGGAACAGGTGGCTCATTTACAAAACAATGAAAACAGTTCTGAGCTTCCCCTCCTGAGCCTTTGTTCAAGCTCTTTTCTCTATTTGGAAGACTCACCCATTATTTCTAAAGATTCACATTCACCTCTCCTTAGGGACTGTTTCAACTGCCAGTCATGGGCAACGCCTCCTT
Organism: Gorilla gorilla gorilla; assembly: GCF_029281585.2. Lineage (NCBI taxonomy): Eukaryota > Metazoa > Chordata > Mammalia > Primates > Hominidae > Gorilla > Gorilla gorilla. Next base: position 210,483,608 of record NC_086017.1, on the reverse strand, counting down.
CCTTCTTTGTCTCCTGTTCCCATTGCACCTATGAGGTATCCCTTCTTTCTCTGTACGACCTTAACCGTTTATCTCTGGCTTTTAAAGGTGTTCTGCTGCCTAGCCCGTTGTGTCATTGTATGTGTGTATTTCTAAGTCCCACTCAGCGCAGGGATGTTTGGCATGTCCTCTTAACTTTACAGAACACCACAGAGTGCCTTGCACATGCTAGCTACCCAATAATATTTTTCAAATAAATGATGTAAGCATTAATTCATCTATTGACTTGATAGAAAACAATTTGGATTACTTCTAAATGTATCTGCCTGAAATTTTACCATTTAAGACTTGTTACATGATGTGGTAATTGTAGTTCATGTGATTATAGCCAGAAGGGAAATGTACCACATTACTAACCACTAACAGCTCTTTGTGGATGTTTTTGCTCATCAAACCAAGAACATTTCTATTCTTTCCAACCTGAAAATAGATGATAGTGTATTTTGTTTGGGAAGCGAGTGAAGATTGAGATGCAATCCAAACCACAAGCAAATACGGAAAGGGGCGAGAGACGAATGCAAGATCTGCCTGTGCTCCAAAAGCGAAAGCGACAATACCCACTCACAAACATACACAGTAGCCTTGATCAGTGCTGATTTAACACAGCCTCACAGAACAAACCTAACTATAACATTACGTTTTAACTCAAGTGACAAATGCTATTTGTATTTTGTAAATACCCTCAGGGTGGAACCTAATGAGTATATTCTAAAGCAACTCCACAACTGAGAAACAAGACAACATGAGCTCTTAGTTTTGTGTATGATCAAAATCAAGTGTTGCCACATGGCAAAGACTGAAATTCAGACACAGATAAGGGTACAAGGCTCTTTTTCCTCAAATGTGTTTCCACAGAGTCACTTCGTGCAAAACCAAAGAGAAAGCAAGGATGAAAGATACTAGGTGAAAGGCTATCCTCCGTCTTTGCATCTATTTTATCATCTTTTCTCTACATGAAGTCAGATGTTCAAGAGAGATAATTATGAAAACTAAGAATCATAGCCGAGATAGAATTTTTTCAAATCTCCGCCATATTAAATTTTCATTAAGTAACATTTTCAAGTAAGGTATAATTCAGGAAATTTAAAAGTGATTCGGGAGTTAAACTGGATTTTGGGAGAAAAACAGTATTTCCTAGACTAATGAATATTTCCCAGAGAATTTATTATTGTTATACAGTGGTATATCAGTTCTTTTCACATGAAATAAATTAGTTTTTTTAATTTCAAAATGTTTAAATGCATTTAACTTAATTTTGTTGTATAGCTTTACATGTACCTAAAGCCAGAATAATTTTCAACAATAGGATTTTTGTTTATTAATTTTCAATTATTTTATTCATCCAAAATGACCCTACACAAACTAGGTTCATTCAAAAAGAATAAAATGCAGTCTCACCATCTAACTTGTCCTGTGGAATATTAAACTTTCCATATTAGATAGTGTAATTTGATAAAGGAAAGTGTTATTCTTTGGACAACTAATTGTATGAACGTTTTCCTGTAAATAGAATTACTAAAATGGGGCCAGATACAGTGGCTCATGCCTGTGATCCCAACACTTTGGGAGGCTGAGGTGGGCGGATCATGAGGTCAAGAGATGGAGACCATCCTGGCCAACGTGATGAAACCCCGTCTCTACTAAAAACGCAAAAATTAACTGGGCATGGTGGTGCGCTCCTGTAATCCCAGCTACTTGGGAGGCTGAGAAAAGAGAATCACTTGAACCCTGAGTGGGGGCGGAGGATGCAGTGAGCCGAGATCATGCCACTGCACTCCAGCCTGGCGACAGAGTGAGACAACGTCTCAAAAAAGAAAAAAAGGGAAACAACAGTGACAGTCTTCTTGCAGAGCCACACGGAAGGGTCTATAGAGAGTCATTTAGGGTTTTCTTAGGAAAGGGGTGGCAGAAGGGCAGAAAAATCTTCCGTGCAGTGTTAAAAGCAGAAGAAAATGAAGAGAACCCCTCAAAGGTTGCCCTCCTCGGAGAGTTGAGAAGTCTATTTTGTAGCTGGAAAACAATGTATTGCGGGAGAGCTGTGAGGCCAGCACGAGAGTGGGGATCAAAGCAGGAAGGGGATCTTATTTGTCAGCCAAGGGAGTTTGACTTTTATTTCACACTGGGGAGAGACATGAAAAGCACGGTTACAGAAAATTAAATGTATATTTTTAGAAAGAAGTCTTTCATGACAGCATAACACATAGCATCACTACAGAAACAAAACAGGTTTAGTTTTTACGACATAAAATGCAGAAACATAAAATGTATCCTCGGGAGGCCAATGGACCTTCTCAAATGAGGTGTTTGTAATGATTGCAGAATACATATCTAGTTCATATAATCTTACCATTTCAGTGGAACTGTGAGTTTGTTAAGATAAAAAAATGGAAAAGGTAAAACTATTATTCTCATTTCAAGATATCTAGTGGGGAAAAAAGAAACAACTATGCCTGCACTCTATATTTCTCCACCATAAAATGATGATTTTCTGTACAGGTTAGAATATTACATAATAAAACTACGGACATGAATTCATGGTATCAGTGACATTCATGTGCTGTACCAAAATGCAGCTCCACCATCTAGTTAGGCACTGGATTATGTACATAAAAATATGGTTATAATAACCAAAAAATAAGTATAATTTTGTGGAGAAATTTTTGGCAAAATTTACAATTTAAGTTTTCTCCTTTGTTCAAACGTTGAATGGCTTGGAAAGATAACCCAGTAGTTGATTTTTGCTTTGCTTACGTTTTATTCTTTCCTTCTATAGACTATTTACTCCTTCTTAAAACAATTTTATTAGAATTTGTCATGGACTCCATTTTGATTTCCTGAAGGGAAATACTACAATATTGTTCATAGGAGACTGAGTGCAAATATATACTGTGATGGGTAGGCATAAAACCACGTACTCTGATTGAGGCGTGAATGTAAAATTGTCATACAGATGAGAAAATCAAAAATTTTGGTAAAAATTAGTGTGGATTCTTTGTCTATTAGAAGGTCATTATTTTTTGACCATTTTTAAAAACTGAAAGTGAACAAAATTCCAACGCTTATCTACAGGTATTTGAACCACTGGTGATTTTTACTTTATCCTTTCGTCTGTTTTCTGAGTTTTCCGAGTTTTCCATGAGCATCTATGATATTCACCATAAAGGAAATACAGTTTTGTTTTTCGCAGGATATTATCTCTAGGTAAGTAAATGTGCAGACAGCCTGACATTTGCTGATGATCAATGATTTGTTCTTACCACCCTCCCTCTCCGCCTCCCATTCACAAGCATCCATGCAGATGTTATCTTGCGCCGGTGGCCACAGCCTAACACCATCTGGCCTGTGTTCCCCTCAAGCCTCTGCAGCTTCCTGGGCCGTGGCCCCTGTTTCTCTGACTGGATTGCATTCTCATGTTATGCTTCCCTTTCTTTCTCCCACTAAACTCTAAGCTTCTTGAGTTTAGGGATGCTGTCTACTTCACCTTTATCTTCCAAATTCCTGTTTCGGTGTTAAACACGTAAGTAATTACTCAACAACTCACTACTGAAAGAATACTGAAATGAAGACTTCTACGAAAGTCTTCTATCTGGTACTGCAACAGTAAGGTGTTTTGTTTTGTTTTTGTTTTTTACCACTTTGTATAAAATTGCATTATTATTTCTTCTGTTTGTCTTCTCTACTTTTGTTTTTCTGTTCTTTCCTGCCTTCCTTTAGAATGTCCAATGTTCTTAAGAATTTTTTTTAATTAACTTATTGGTGTTTTAACTATACTTTTGGCAGTGTTTTCGTGTTTACTCTTGGAATTAAAGAAACACCCAAGATTTTTCAGTCTTCTTGTAAATATTACACCACTTTTATTTTTTTTAAAACGTATAAAGAATGCAATTTTAGAGGTGCATATACCAAACCTCTGTTTTCCTGTGTTTCTTCTCTTTTCTTTTTGGTATGGTTATCATATATATTACAAACATGCAATTCAAATTCTAAAACATAATGTTGTAATTTTTACTTAAAAAGTCTCATGCTCTTTAAAGAAACTCAGAGAAAATGTCTTCTTATATTAACCAAAATATTTACCACCTATAATTTTTTGAGACAGAGTCTCGCTGTGTCACCCAGGCTGGAGTGCAGTGGTAGGATCTCGGCTCACTGCAAGCTCCGCCTCCCGGGTTCACACCATTCTCCTGCCTCAGCCTCCCGAGTAGCTGCGACTACAGTCGCCCACCACCAAGCCCAGCTAATTTTTTGTATTTTAAGTAGAGACGGGGTTTCACCCTGTTAGCCAGGATGGTCTCGTTCTCCTGACCTCGTGATCCGCCTGCCCCGGTCTCCAAAAGTGCTAGGATTACAGGCGTGAGCCACCGCGCCCAGCCACCACCTATAATGCTTTCTATTCGTCACTGAAGATCCAAGTTTTCACCACAGGTTGTTTCCATGAAGCCCGAGCAGCCATCTCAGCATTTCCTCCACCACGTGCCTGTCACTGACACGCTCTCATAGCTTTCATAGCTTCCTCTGATTTTCTGACTCGCCCTCATTCTTGAAGGTTGTTTTCACGTGATGTAAATGTCTAGGGTGACAGTTCCTTTTTGCTTTGTTTTCTTTCTTTTTGCTTTCAGCACTTTAATGATGTGGTTTTCTATGGATGGCCTCCATGGTGTTTGATGTAAAATCAGCAATAATTTAAATTGTTGTTTCCTGTATGTAATGCGTCAATTTTCTGTGGCTGCTTTCAAGCTTTTTCTCTGTCTCTTTTGAAGCAGTTTGGCTGTGCTGTACATGGTTACGGTTTCTTTGCAGTTATCTTTCAGTTTACAGAGACTCTTGAGTCTTTTTTTTTTTTTTTCCCAAATTTGGAGAATGTCATCCATTAGTACATTAAAGATACTTTCTCCTTTATTCTCCCTCTCCTTTCTCCTTCTGGAGTTTTAGCTAAACGTCTGTTAGGCCTGATACCGTCCCAAAGAAGCCTGATGCCCTGCTTGTTATATTTTTTCAGTCTTATTTTCTCTATATTCTACTGATTAGATAATTTCCACTGGACTAACATCATCAGGTTCCCTAACTCTTATGTCATTTTGAATCTGTTGAGCCCTTCCAAGTAAACCTACTTTTAAAAAAAATGTAGTTTAGATATTTATTCATTTGATTTTCATTTTATATCCCCTATTTCTTTGCTGATATTTCTAACTTTTTTTCACCAAGAGCATTGCTTCCTTTACTTATTTAAGCATAATTATAATAATAGCTGCATTAAAATCCTTGTCTGCTAATTCCAACATCTGTGTCCTATCAAGCTTGGTCTCAGTTTTGGGGCCTTTTAGTTTTTAATTCTTTATTTTAAACTGGCTGAAATATGTGGAGTGACTAGTTGTTGTTTCTGGAATTGTGAATTTGGTTTATTTTTGGAGATTTTAGACTCTGTTATGCTCCTCCAAAAAGTTGATGAATATATTTATTTCATCTTTGGGGTTTTATTTTTTATTCCTTGGCAGGAAATTAAGTTGGTTGCATTGAAACTGAAAACTTCCCGTCGTGGGGGGTGATGTGCACATCCACTCTCACGGAACTCCTCTGTCCTCAGCTATCCCATTTGGAATCTGCTCCACTTAGGCATAGCTCAAGAGTCAGTTAAAGTCTGGGCAGAGCCTACAGCCACAATTTGGGGCTCTCCAGTCTAGAGCTCTCCTTTCTGGGATTCTTCCCTCATTTTCTGGTGGATGTGGTTTTGTTGGTTCAGAAAGAAAGTGGATGTTAGGATAGAGTTTTGGTTTTGCCACCAGCACTGACATGCTTGACCTGAAAGTCAAAAAGTGGATGATTCGCTATAGGCTGTTCAACTCCTTCGGAATCTGCCTGTTTCTTTTGAACTTCCTAGTGCTACTAGTTTCCAGGTGTTTTTCTGTTTTATGCATTTATTTTTATATTTCATCCATAGTTGCAAGAGAAGAAGGGTTGAATCCCATAGGAGTTTATTTGGCCATCCTGAATTACACTTTTAGAAAAAAAATACCTTCCTTTGCCTTCAAAATGTATTTACTTGTACTTGACACAAACATACAAATACTAGTTTTCAATAATAGCTACCTGCCTTTAGTTTACTGCATTCTGTGTACCAAGCATTTTACACCATTATATTATTTCAATTCTTATTTCTTTGGGAGATAGACTTTATTATTTCGCACTTGTAGTGAAGGGAATTGTGACTATAATCCATGCAATTGCTGAAAGCTCTAAACAGGAATCACATAGTTTTAAGTATTGTGCATATTTTCATATGTAAAAGAAATATGAGGTTGCATTGTTGTATGTGTTTGTGTTTTCTGTGTTTATGTTTTGAAAATTAAACATCCACATGATTAAGGAAGGCTTCCCCTTTATTTCTGTGGATCTCCTAGAATGACTTCAACTCTGTGAATTGGGAATACAGAAATGAACTAAGTGTTTACAACTTTTGCCTTTCTCTCTGCAATTCCTTCACATGGAGCCTCACAGTCATGGAAATTGAGTATGAAGCTCATAGCTTTCAAGGCAGCGCAAAAGCCCTCTTTTCCACTACAACAATTTAGAAGCTTGAAAATAAACCCAACCTCTATGTACAGTGGAAAAAGTCAAATCAACACAACCTTGGATATTACCACTTAGAACATTCTTTCAAAAGTTTTTAAATTTTTGCTTGTGACATCAGATAATGCCTTGAATTACATAATATACTCTATATGTAAGGACCAACCCAATTATCACCTATAAGTGTAGCGTAGATGATAGTCAGTATTCATTCTGGTTTTCTCTTTATGATCCACTATGTCTTATTTCCTGTTACCATCATGATTGTAGAAATTGGCAGAACACGAACACTTTCATGATTTCACTTTTAGAAAAAATCGAGATGAAGCACTTCAAAGAAAGCTCACAACAATAACTTGTTTTTAAAAATAAAAAGCAATAGGTGCATTAAATGATGGGAAGGTAAAAATAGGCCAAAATTAGACTTGAAAGAAGAGAGTAAAGAAATTTGGCTGAAGTACTACAAAATGAAGAATTGTGAAAGCTGACAGTTCTTAGTCACATAAGAGCAAGGTCATACTTAATGAAGCTAAAACAAGTAAATTTAGAAGAAGCTGAGGGAAATTTTGGGAGCTATTTGTTATTCTGTGCGACTGTCTTACTTAGATTCTATTTTCTCCTCATTTTCTGGCTGTCCTCATCCAATATTCTTTCAGAGGACCTGGGATGTGTCTTAGTGCCAGATGGCATAAAAATAACCATGCTATTAATCCTACAGTATGAGGGATATATTCACTTTTCAGTATTGAGATAAATAAAGTGAAATGAATTGAATTTTAATGAATTTATTCTGGGGAATAATTATCTAAAGTTTAGTTATATTTAGATTATTTCTAAGTAACTCACCAACATGCAAATATTGACTTGTATAGACACCAGCTGTTTTCCATTTCAGCAATTTATACACTTGAAAATGAACCCAAATACAAAATTTTGCTAAATTATTTATATCATTATTAATTGGTTGAAAATTGCTTTGTTAATAGTTGGGTTTAAAACAGTTTAAATTCAGTAATATAGTCAATAACTAGTCTACAGCTATACAAATATTTCAAGTAGTCTTAATCTATACAGACGGTTTTTGACGGTTGCCTCTTTTGATAAATCACTATAATAAAATGTTTGTCGTTGGCTTTGGGAAGCTTTAATGACTTTAAAGAAAAATGCATTCATTGCTTCTACTTTTAGACATTTAGTTTTGTTAATATTGATATGGAATAGACAAATTTTGTAATATAATTTATTAAGTGAGCTTAAATGGGTTTTAAGTTGATCATGCTCTCCATGTAAACATATACATATAATACATAACTTGTATGGTCCAAATTAGTTAATGTCACTATGCTAAATTGTACACAAATTGTACAGCTTTTTTTAACCCCAGAGAAAGCAAAAACAAATTATTTCATAAAGAGAGTCATGAAACGGTGTCAGCTAAACAATGAAAGAAAATAAAAACTATAGATTAACAGTATTTGGCATCTGAATGTAAAATGTAGTATTTAGTTCATAAATGATAGCAATATTTTCAATGTCTAACTCATCAAGATAGAATATATTTAAGTTTTTTGTACATGATTATTTACTTTCAGAGAAGCATTTGTCCATAAACCTGTTTACAGTCAATTACGAAAATCTAAAGTTTGATACATTATAAAACATGATATTTGAGAACATGAGCTACCATAAATATTCCCGGTGGAAGTTAAAGGATCCAACATAAATTATTCTACCACAAATCATTTCAAACTACTGTCCTACATTTGAGCAGAACTCAATTTTTATGTAAAATATCAGTCCTTTTATAATTGACAATGGTAGGTTAAAATTTTGTATAAAGATGACATTGAGATTCCAGACCATTTAATTTCATTGATTTAGGAAAAACAAACAAAAAAAACATTGCTTGCACAGTAGTTCTCTTTAGTTATAACTGTGGTACATAATCATTTCCATGATGCCTTTTTCTTGGTAGAATTTTCTGAGTTTTTATTTCTCTCCTCCAGAATGCACACTCCTCTTAAACTTCCACGTGGCAGAAGTAGTTTCTCTGTATAAGGCACCACACTTTGAATTTATTTATACTTTTGTGTGACAGTTTGAGTCTGCCTTCCCTAATGGGATATGAACTCTACAAATGGGGACATGACTGTCTTTATTTACTGTAATAACCCCAGTATGAATGATGAGTAAATAATGCTCATACAGTGAATAATATTTCCTCACTATTATTAGACAAACAACAAAATTGAATACAGTAAATATGAAAATGATATGAAACAGTAAGCAGGATTAAATTTTGCTAAGCTGAAAATCCTTCATTGTAGCACATTTAAAATGTAAATATTTCATTCTAGTATGTGCAGCTTAAGGACTTAGAATAATCTAAAAAACAAAGTATTATAAAATAAAGATGAATTGTTGATATATGTTTATGTATATAAAAACATATATACCTTCACCTAAGAGATATGGAGATCTCTTAGGTGAAGTGCTGAATTTTCTTCATGCTAAAGAACAGAAAAAACTCAAATGTTATTTTTAATACCAAAATAAATTTTATATCTGCTAATACTAATGTAAACGTTTTCTGTCCAAATCTCTTGTTACAGGTAAAATAAAGTGGCAAATGAATTTCGTAGGAATTGATAACTAAAAATGTCAGATATCCCCTTAGAGAATATATGTAATTGGTAAAATATTAAACGATGATTAATTTATTCCTTGTTTTGCATAGCGGAGTTAATCTATTATTGTAGTATAACTCACACTGTGTTGGGGAAATTGCCTTGATTTGTGAGACGTTTTGGAGCACTGGATTCATTTTATAGATATAAAATTCTCAATGTAGAAACGGTTTGCATGTTCTCAGGTTGTCTGTCCCTTTCAGAATTTTTCCAGCCTAGCCAGGTTTCTCAAGAGGTTGTGATGACTGAGCAGTCCTTCATGGTTCTCAGAGTGAAAAAGGAAGCAGGCTATTGTCCTCAGGGAGCCAGTTCATATCTATTCTAGCCCAGAAATTATAATTGGAATCTTTCCCAATCCATTGGTACTTTATATATACTAAGAAAATAAATCAGTACTCTTTCCCTCTAAGTTTTAAAACGTAGAATTGTTTCTTTCTCTGGGAGGGTGGAGGGGGGATATTTTAATTCCAATAAATATTATGGAAAGATAAGTGATATGGTTTGGCTGTGTCCCCACCCAAATATCATCTTGAATTGCAGTTCCCATAATCCCCACGTGTCATGGGAGGGACCCTGTAGGAGGTAACTGAATCATGGGTGTGGTTGCTCCATGATGTTCTCATGACAGTGAGTGAGTTCTCACAAGATCTAATGGTTTTAGAAGGGGCTTTCCCCCCATTTCTTGGTACTTCTCTCTCCTGCCACTATGTGAAGAAGAATATGTTTGCTTCTCCCTCTGCCATGATTTTAAGTTTCCTGAGGCCTCCCAGCCTTGCAGAACTGTGTGTCAATTAAACCTCTTTCCTCTAAAAGTTACCCTGTCTCAGGTAGTTATTTATAGCAGCGTAAGAATGGACTAATACAATAAGCATAGACTTTCTCTGGTTTATTGAATATTTTAACTGTAATAGTGACAGAAGGTAATGTTTTTGAATTCATTATTAGAAATGTAAGTATATATGAACAAATAGAGGCAAAAAGAAATACCTAAAACACAAATAGCTAAAAGAAAATGAAATAATATAATAAGAATTCATGTCCTAAACTTAAAAACATTTGATAGTTGCCTGTTACCTTTATTATAAGGATTATTCTCTAACAAGGCCTTATGCATCCTGCTCCAAACAAAACATTTAGCCATATCTTGTCTTTCACTGCTACTCATCTCTGGCTCTCCAAGCCCTGACCCACCCTGGGCAATGAGCTCACATCTAAGGCTCTGAACACCAACCACATCAGAATATGCACCATCACGCAAGGCCAGCCATGCCTTTGCTTTAACCGCTAACTTAAGATAGGCTACTCTTTTCTCATGTTTTCCATTATCTTTCCAGTCTGAAGAACTACAGAAATTTTGAACTATAACATGGATATCAGTAAAAAAAATCTTACACAAGGATGACACTTTCCTCTGAATTATATCATCACAATGAAGAATAAATTCCAGCTAATAGTAAGAAAAATTGCAACTCTAGTAATACTGTACTATGTGGTATCTAACCGTTATTCTCAATATAATTGGTCAAAAATGATATATATTTTAAGCCCCTACTTCATTTTACTGATGAGTACGATGAAGTCAAGAAAGTTAAATGATGCATCCAATTGCACCCAATGGGTAAAAACTGGTGTAGAGAGAAGTCTCTAAATCCAGGTGAGAGCTCTGTGAATTTCGGCTACTCCATTTCTCTACTGATACCTCCCAGTGTAAAAGCCCATTTGTCACCCATATATGGTAGACATATAGATTATATATAATTTATATATATATACACCATATATATATATTAGACATATAGATTATATATAATTTATATTTTTTATCAGTGGTATCTTTTAATGGTTCCTCAGTCTTTTATTATAATAAGCTCTTAATAATTTTTATATCAAATAATTAATTTGATTATCCTATACATATCATTATTCTTAAATGTCTGGTTGAGGCTTCACCTCAGTTTACTTTCATCGTTTAACTTTTTTACCATCACACTGAAGTCACTCTGGTCAGAACAACACATTCCCTCTAAACCGCTGCTATGCCTGTCAAATTCCTCCTGCTGTCAGTTGAACTGCTGGTCATTCAAAGTCAGTAGATCCACCCGGGTGACAAAAGGGAGGTATATTTGATCTTTTTCATGTATTTGTTTCCTAAGACAGCGTTTAATTCTTGTTTCTTACCATTCTCAAATTTGCTCTTTATTCTCTTGTCCCAATGCTATTGCCCTATGATAAGCATTTTTCAGCTCATTCCAAAAATTGTTCTCACTCTGTTCCATGGGAATTTTCAGAGACATAAACCAAATTGAGCCTAAATATGCCTCCTTCCTTTCTCTGACTTGTAATTGATGCCTAATATAGCAATGTCCTTCCCGAAGACCTTGCCATCATCACAAAATCCTTTACATACCCATATTCGGCCTGCATGTGTGTCCCCAGGCTCTCCGATTCCTCTTTCATCTCTCAGTTGGAAAAAAATAGCGCTATTTCAAGAAATGCAATCCACCAGTAGGGAGTAGGAAAAAATATGTTTGTAAGAAATGCCTACATGCCAAAGAGAGAAATCTTCAAATAATTTACATGGAAAGTGCTATAATGAACTTTAAAATCAGCTTACACATTTCCAATGGCAATTCAGTTTGCTATTTTCAACTCTTTGCTGCATTTCTACATCATTTTTTCTTTTAATTTTCTTACACATATAAACATATTACATAATTGCACTATGCATTGATAATGCAGACCTAACTGTGCCATAATGATGACTTTGATATCCAACTTTTTTTTTTTCTTTTTTTTTTTTGAGATGGAGTCTTGCTCTGTGTATCAGGCTGAAGTGCAGTGGCGTCATCTCGACTCACTGCAAGCTCCACATCCCGGGTTCACGCCATTCTCCTGCCTCAGCCTCTTGAGTAGCTGGGACTACAGGTGCCACCATGTTAGCCAGGATGGTCTCAATCTCCTGACCTTGTGATCTGCCAGCCTCGGCCTCCCAAAGTGCTGGGATTACAGGGGTGAGCCACTGCGCCCGGCTGATATCCAACTTTTTAAACATAAAATCTTAGTTGTGAAATATAAGATTTTTTTAGTTTTTCTATATTTCGCATGTATTTCTAACTATCCTTTTGAGAAAAAACTTGCTATATTTTTGCTAATAAATGTTTAAAATTATTTGTTCTCCATAGACTGCTTTAAGGCAACCCTTGTATTTAAATTTCAGGCCTGGCACAGTGGCTCACACCTGTAATCCTAGCACTTTGGGAGGCCAAGGCAGGTAGATCACTTGAGGTCAGGAGTTCAAGACTATCTTGGCCAACGTAGTGAAACCCTGTCTCTACTAAAATTGATAATAATAATAATAATTATATATATATACATATATATGTTGAAAAGCTATCTTCACTTCACTTTTTCCTAGCATGTTGCATTAACAGTATCATATGTCATCCATCTGATTTGTTGTGTCCAGGTATGGACCCGACCACAAGAGTGGTCCTGAATGGAACTTATACAGCTCATTACAAGGGTCGGTTCAAATAGGGTGGTGTTTGAGGCAATTTTTATTCAACTACTGGATCATATAAAAGAGAAAAAGACACAGTATAAATTGAATATAAGCTAATGTTTTAGTCTATAGAGACCTGTCCACTGTTTGGTGGGAAACAACTGAATGAGTAGATATAGCCCATGGAGAATAAAGTATAGGAGTTTATCAAGTACTGTACCGTGAGCAGATAAACAAATTGTGAATAGGCAATGTCTGCATCCCTTGGATCGAAATATACTTTCCATAATTTATGTAATCTGTAATCAGGCATTCTATTCAGTTTTGTCATGTCTATTTTAACTCTGGCTAAAAACAGGATATAGAACACCATCAGGCAGCTCCATTCTTCTGAGTTCTATCATCATAAAGCATGCAAATTATTATTGTGCCTATTGAAACAATGAAGACAGCTGCACATGTGATGCCAAAACACTGAAGATATTTATTGATGTACTTCACTTTAAAGTAAAAACACTTTATTAGGGAAAGCATTAAAGATTTCTTCATGGAGAATTAGCTAAATTGATACACAGACACATTGTTTCAGCGTTCTTGTGGGTTCACATTGATTTATTCCTGTAGTAAACTTGCTTTCTTTCCATAGTATGAATAGCCCAACGGATATTTTTGTAATGATGAAAAATAGTTTATCCAATTAATAACCCATGTTCTCTTTTCATCAGGTCAGTAGCAGGAAGCGACATCATGAGAGAAAACAGTAGCCAGGGATAATGGAATGTTTCTAATGACCCTTTGAATACCATCTTCATAGGCTGGGGCACAAGGGCCATATTCTTGCCTTTCTACCCCTTTTCTCAGTGTCTTCTATGGAGTTGTAAAAATAATAAAAAATCATTTGAAGATTAAGAAAATTAGGTTCGAATATTTGTGTTTTTTTTTTCTATATATCAAAAGGCTGGTCAGTGGCCCAACTAGGACTCTACGACTCATCTGATGACAGTCTGTGTCTCCATGTTTGTTTTCCTCACTCGTTCCATGTATACACCCCCAGAGGTAGACCTGCTCAGTCTGCAATTTACAAGCCATCCATTTCTACGAATGTCTACTTGGGTTCATTCTAGCTCCGCAGTAGTAATAGTTGTCTCCTCCTTAAGACCCATCATCACTGCCTGCTTTTAAACAATGAGTCCTACTTGACAGGTGCACACCATGGTTACAGTCTACCTAAGAGTAAGGCACGATCCTACCCGTGAGTACTTCACAAGCTAAAGGTGAAGCAAAATCTACACAAACAAGTATCAGAATTCTACATATTGAATTTCCAAAATGTACTGGAGAGTAATCATGCCATTACACACATTATCCATGCGTTACATATGATCAATAAGGTTTTATTAAGATCCCCATTTTGTAAGGAGGGCACCTGAAGCCCAGAGAGGTTAGGAAACATTCAGTAACGTCATGTGCAGAGGAAATGCATTAGCTGGAGTTCAAATCAATATCTGCTCAAAAGATTGTCATTCCTGGCCCATGCCTGTAATCCCAGCAGTTTGGGAGGCTGAGGTGGGCGGATCATGAGGTCAGGAGATTGAGACCATCCTGGCTAACATGGTGAAACCCCGTGTCTACTAAAAAAATATAAAAAAGTTAGCCGTGGTGGCAGGTGCCTGTAGTCCCAGCTAGTCGGGAGGCTGAGGCAGGAGAATGCCATGAACCCGGGAGGCGGAGCTTACAGTGAGCCGAGACTGTGACGGTGCACTCCAGCCTGGGTGGCAAAGCAAGACTGCATCTCGGGAAAAAAAACAAAAAAAACAACAAAACAAAACAAAACAAAACAAAACAAAAAAACAGATTGTCATTTCTTCCACCTAAGGTTGTCATTCGAAAGTACGCGAAGGGATTGTCATGAACCTCATACGCACGTGGATAAAACAGCTTAGAAGAACCAACCAATTTTTCTTGGGTGTTTCAGGGCAGCTTCTAAGAGCAGGTGTTATTTAAATAGAACACTGAGACAGGAATGTGTATTCACAAGAAACAGGAGGGAGAAAAAGAGTGCTTAAGGCAGAAGAAATTGTGTTTGTTTAAAGGAGGGGTTGAGAATGGGTCCTTCCAATGGACTAGCACATAGATTCACTTTGATCACACGGGGAAAAAAAAAAAGTGAATGCCTGAGCTACGAAGAGCTAATGTCATCTCAGGAAGGGTCCTTCATGTCTAAAAGTTTGCTCCTTTTCCCATGGGCTCTTCACCTCTCAGGCTTTACCAGGTAACTCTCAGCACCTTTGCCTTCTGATTTCTTCCATGAACCACTCCTTTTGCCAGTGTGTCCATATCCCTCTTGTCTCTGCAGTTCTTCACTATTTTACTCATCTGTGTACTGTGGGACTTCTTTCATTTTACTTCTTACGCAGGGTTATATTGTTGTTATCTCCTTATTTATTTTATAAGTAAGTGGAAGGCTAAGCCAATACTTTCGTTTTTGCAAATGTTAAGTATTTTGCGTACTGCAAAGGGCCGGCTACTTTTGTGCTCCACGAATACATTTTCCCAGTTCAGATGTAGTCAGAGAGGAGCTTGGTTTAGGAAATAGCTCTGATCTTGGTCTTGAGTAATGTGGGTTTGGCTCATTTCAATGAGCAACTGTTAATCCCCCTCTCTCCTATGAGAACCAAAGTTCCACCCACAATTGCTTGTTGTGTCTGTGTGTGTGTGTGTGTGTGTGTGTGTGTGTGTGTATTTTAGGAGATAGTATATGTTAGAAGTTTTTCACTTCCAAATTTAAATAATATCTAAGATGGTTAATAATTCCATGACCATAGTTGTTGCTTGCCTTCATGTAGTAGAAAGGACACTGTCTTCGAAGTCGGGAACTCTAAGCTAAGCTCTAGCTGTAGTACTTGCTTGGTGCGTATCCACAGGAAAACCACAACTGTGAGGAGTTTCAGGCTGACCACGGTGGAAAGAGAATTTCAAACCTTCAGGTGATGTTTCTGCCATAAATTATGAACATGTAAATCATTATCCATTTGAATGTGTACATTATTATCCATGGCCTAACTTTTGTTCAGTTTAAATGAAATGATGGCCACACAACGGCTATTACAAAACTAGACGGGTAGGTCTACTGTTCAAAATGACATGGCATTATTACATTTTTAATAACATTATATATTGTTGGCATTATTTTTTTAAAAAGTATAGTTTTTTATATAAATATATCTCATGTATTAAAACAATATGGAAATCATTTCAACTAATCATTTGCCCATAGAAAGTGAAGCAAAATTAATATTATGGGCATCATCTTCCTCTCCCTCAGCAAAATTAATATTATGGGCATTATCTTCCTCTCTCTCCACTTCAGCCCTGTGTAGACAACTGGTACTTGGCCATTGCTCAGTAGAAGTGGGAAAATTACGATTGAGTTCTTAAGTGGGCTCTTGATCCTTGTTTATCTTACCTGTTATATTACATGACCCTTATCCATCCTGAGACCTACTGAAAGTGACTGATTTTTGGACGGTGTTTTTATTGGTAAGTAGGTTTGGAATAATGTGGTTGGAGAGGGCAACCACATGTCATATATGCCAATGAGAATTTGATTTACAAAGCCTTGACAAAGTATGTCTTTGCTATATCAGCATTTGTTTCCCCTAAAGCGTTCCTGTGAAAATTCAGAAACTATCAGAGAATTTTATTTCACAAAATTATATGCATGTAATCCCTTTACCTGTTTTTGCATTTGGTAAAAGTGTATCCATGCATAATTTACAAAGATAAATGCAAGGTATGCTAACATGCAATAGGACAGAAGTACACAAAACAGAACCATAAAGAATTAGATGCTCTGCTCACAGGACCTGGGTTTGGCAAAGTGCCGTGAGAAACATTCTATGAGAGTAATGATAATAGTGATTAATACAATTGCAGGAGTATGCACACAGCATTAAATTCACAGAATCTCAGGCTCTACAACATGCGACCTCAGTGACCTTTGCAAATTGCTGAAATATTCCGTGCAGCGTTTTATGTATGATTCACAGTAACCTGTGAACTAATGGTAACTAAGTCAAAGTCTGCAGGCCTAAGTGTCTTGTTCTTTGGGACACACAGCTAGTTAGGACATGAGGACCACCGGTCTGCTGGGAACCCTGAAAGGTGGGGTCTGCCTGATTCAAAGCTCAGCCCCCTTGAACACCCTGGGCAGCTTTCAACTCTCATTGCACAGTTGGAAACATTTTTAGTGAGTAGATGTTTAATGTGTTCTGAAGTTTTTTAATACAAGAGGGCAAAATTTGGTTTGTGTCTTTAACAGGTGAGCTAGATGTGTGGTATACAACACAGAATGCAAACTAAAATGCAAGAAATAGACATCCATTTCCTAATGCGGAACAAAACAGATCTTGAACATGTGATTTATTTTCCTGCTCCTGAACTTCCAGCTGAATCTCTCCGAGAGTAAGTACAACCTCTCTCATCCTGAGCGCACACTCCCTCGTAAGGTCCACGTAACATGACTTGTTACACACACTCTCTTTTCAGAGGGCATTGTGGCACACCTGTCTGAAAAAGCTAATCTGCTTTAAAAAAATTGTCCAAATAAGGTAAAATCAATCAGGAAGGTGCGATCCTCAATCTGCCCACAGTTATAGGACAGAGAACAAGAAAATGTAATGATAGCAGCTGTGATTGCAATATAAGCTTTCCATTTAAAACGGCACTCATCCGGGGAAGGGGACATCTCTGGAGAAAGGCAGGCAGTATGCATTCATTATGCCCCAGGCTATTCAAAGCAGCCGCGAGGTCAGGGAGGTAATGCAGAGAATGCTTAAGGATGTGTCAGGGTCGCCTCTCCTCGGTGAGCAGTAATACATTTGGAAGCTTAATGTGCACTACCCCAGCTTCTCAGTGAGAGCACCGCACCCTGCTTCAGGATGATTTGTGGCAGGCGCAAAAAAAAAAGGTGTACAGGAGAGTGAATCTGCAGTCCCTAAGTGAAACCCATGGCAGTCTCTTCAATAATTTGTTCTTCCTATCCTGAATTAATAATTTTGGAACACTGCTCACCTTCTGTTTATTTATTCAAAAGATGGTTTTAAAAGTCTAACTATTGACATAGTCTAGAGTAGGATCAATCATAATTTGTGTTCTCTGCAAAAACACATTCAACTTCCTGAATGTAGACATATGCGGGAAAGGCAGGGATAGTTCATCTGACAATTAAATACAATTTATCACTTTTTACAGATAGATGCTTTATTATGTCCTGGATGCCCAATTACATTCAGTCATATCTACAAAGGAAGAAAATAGCAAATAATTCTAGCTACTTTATAAAAATAATGTGCCTCTCCCTAATTGCCACATCTTTCCAATACTTTGAGAATCCTTTTAAATATACTGTCTTGTATTCATTCAGAATTTTTAAATCTCTCTCTCTCTCTCTGCTTACTCAGCTGTGTGGTGTAAAGTATATTTAGACGATTGTCTGAAATCTGAGCCTTGAGTTCCAGCAGTGCTAGCTAATAATTGTATGGACTTAAGGATCTTAAGCTCTCTGGGTTGCAAATTTCTTACTTGCAAAAGAAGATACTGATCAAGACTGTCCTGTCCAACACATAGGTTTCTCCAGAAGATAAAATTGTATTGCATATTTATGTATGATGTCATAGTTTTTATATTCCTTTCTGGAGTTTAGAAGCTAAATTTTATCAGTTTGATTAGCACGACAAGACAAAAGTAACAGAATCACTGAAAATGGGTATTTCTTCAGTGAAGACTATTCTTTCATTTCTGCCACAGGAGAGAAAAATAATGTTTCATTTTAATATAAGGTGAATAAGACTGGGCTAAATTACCACACCCCTCTCTAAGTATTTGATCAGATAGCTAGATAAAAATTCAGTAAAGGTATTGCTATGGATTTCATGTTTGTTTACTTCCAGAAATCTTATTTAGACTTAGACCCAAGGTGACAGTATTAAGAGGCAGGGCCTTTGTGAGGTGATTAGGCTATGCGGACTCTACCCTTCTGAATCAAATTAATGCCCTTATAAAAGAGGCTTCACACAGTATTCATCCCCTTTTCGCCTTTGCCTCCCTTGTGCCATGGAGGGACACAAAGTTCATCCCCTTGGATAATTCAGTAACAATGCATCACTATGGAAGCAGAGAGATTGGACTGGTTCCAGACACCAAATCTACTGAACTCTTGATCTTAGACCTCCCAGCCTCCAGAATTGTGAGAAATAAACTTCTGTTATTTATAAATTACCCAGTCTGTGGCGTTTTGTTACGCAGCAGGAACAGTCTCAGACACGCATTGTGGTAGCCCGTTTTGAAATACGCCCAGCGATTCTCGTCTCCTAGCATGCAAGCTCTGTGTGGTCCCCTCCCACGTTGAATAGGTTTGATAGGGTTAAACAACAGGGTATTGTGTGAATTACAAACTGTGATTTCTGAATATAGATGATTATAAAAGGCTTTACAGCTTCCTCCTTGTTGCCTTGGATCACACCTTCTGGGGACTCCAGCCACCATGTCATGGGAACACTAAATTAGCCCTACAGGGAGGCTCACATGACAAGGAACTGGGGTCCCCCTACCAACCACCAGAAAGGAACCGAAGCTGTGCTCATGTTGACCTAGTTGACCCGGAACACTATACCCAACCACTGCAGAATACATAAAGTTTTTCAAGGACAAATGGAGACATTGACTAAAATAGATACTATGCTACACAATGAAACAATTCTCAATGAAGTCCAAAACATTTAAATTCTAAAGAGTATTTTCTCTGACCAAATTAGGGAAAGGTAACAAGAGTATTTTTTAAAGACCCCAAATATCTGGAAACCAAGCAAAACACTTGAATACACAATGGATCAAATAAATTGTTAAAAATAAAGTTAAAAAAAGTTGAAACCAAATAATTATAAAATTAAGACATATCAAAATGTGTTGGAGTTAGTTACAGTAGTCCTCATGGGGGAGTGTGTAGATTAAATGCTTATATTACACTCGAAAAACCATATAAACTCAATTATTTAAGATTCTGCCCCAGGAAGTTAATAGGAAAAAAATATATAAAATTTTAAAAGGCAAATAGAGAAATTAGGAAAGCCAAAGGCATTTTAGGGGAAAGATTAATTGATGAAGATTACTGAGACTTATCAAGAAAAAGAAGAGATATGTATTAACTACATTAGGAATAAAAGATGCAAAATCTCTATAGATCCTAAGGACATTAAAGAGCGTACATGATATACTGTGAATAAATTTTTCCCCAAAATTATGACCACATAGGTAAAATGGACGAAGTCCTAGAAAATCACAACCTATCAAAACTAACACAAGTTAGAATATCTGAGCAGACCTATAAGAAAAATTTAATATTTGGTATTACAAACTTTTATAACATTAAAATGACAGGCCCAGATGGTTTCACTGGTGAGCTCTGCCGAGCATTTAAGAACGACTATAACAAAACCCAGTATCTTAAGAAATCTTTTGAAAATAGAGAAAGGGCAAAGATTGCCTAAGTAGTTCTAGGAGATTAACATAATTTTGATAACAAAGTCTGTCAAAGACCTAAAAAATAAAATTAAAAGGAAACACACAAAAACAAACAAAATTACTATGAGCCTAGAAGAAAAAAACCTTTTTTTTTTCCTTTTATTTTATTTATTACACTTTAACTTTTAGGGTACATGTGCACAATCTGCAGGTTAGTTACATATGTATACATGTGCCATGCTGGTGTGCTGCACCCATTAAGTCATCATTTAGCATTAGGTATATCTCCCAATGCTATCCCTCCCCCCTCCCCCCACCCCACAACAGTCCCCAGAATGTGATGTTCCCTTTCCTGTGTCCATGTGTTCTCATTTTTCAGTTTCCACCTATGAATGAGAACATGAGGCGTTTGGTTTTTTGTCCTTGTGATAGTTTACTGACAATGATTATTTCCAATTTCATCCATGTCCCTACAAAGGACACGAACTCATCATTTTTTATGGCTGCATAGTACTCCATGGTGTATATGTGCCACATTTTCTTAATCCAGTCTATCATTGTTGGACATTTGGTTGGTTCCAAGTCTTTGCTATTGTGAATAGTGCCACAATAAACATACATGCGCGTGTTTCTTTATAGCAGCATGATTTATAGTCCTTTTAGTATATATCCAGTAATGGGATGGCTGGGTCAAATGGTATTTCTGGTTCTAGATCCCTGAGGAATCGCCACACTGACTTCCACAATGGTTGAACTAGTTTACAGTCCCACCAACAGTGTAAAAGTGTTCCTATTTCTCCACAACCTCTCCAGCACCTGTTGTTTCCTGACTTGTTAATGATCGCTATTCTAAATGGGGTGAGACGGTATCACATAGTGGTTTTGATTTGCATTTTTCTGATGGCCAGTGATGGTGAGCATTTTTTCATGTGTTTTTTGGCTGCATAAATGTCTTCCGCATCACGCTACCTGACTTCAAACTATGCTACAAGGCTACAGTAACCAAAACAGCATGGTACTGGTACCAAAACAGAGATATAGATCAATGGAACAGAACAGAGCCCTCACAAATAATGCCGCATATTTACAACTGTCTGATCTTTGACAAACCTGACAAAAACAAGCAATGGGGAAAGGATTCCCTATTTAATAAATCGTGCTGGGAAAACTGGCTAGCCATATGTAGAAAGCTGCAACTGGATCCCTTCCTTACACCTTATACAAAAATTAATTCAAGATGGATTAAAGACTTACATATTAGACCTAAAACCGTAACAACCCTAGAAGAAAACCTAGGCATTACCATTCAGGACATAGGCATGGGCAAGGACTTCATGTCTAAAACACCAAAAGCAATGGCAACAAAAGCCAGAATTGACAAATGGGATCTAATTAAACTAAAGAGCTTCTGCACAGCAAAAGAAACTACCATCAGAGTGAGCAGGCAACCTACAAAATGGGAGAAAACTTTCGCAACCTACTCATCTGACAAAGGGCTAATATGCAGAATCTACAATGAACTCAAACTAATTTACAAGAAAAAAACAAACAACCCCATCAAGAAGTGGGCAAAAAAAACCCTTTTAAAATTAGTGGATCAAATGCATCAATACATGAAAATGGCTAGTAATATTTGTCTTCGGAAAGGTAGAACTACAATATGTTTGCTCTTATGACTAAATTATTTTTATAAAAGCAGAATAATTAAAAGAGAAAGAATTTTAAAATGTATTTTTCCTAATTTTTCAGTTAGTTCTACTCTGTAGAGTAGTAATCGCTTACTACAAAATAAATGAAAGCGAAGAGACAAAAATTGGAAAAATCTTTCAACTTTTATGAAAAAAATGACAAAAAATATTGGTTTGTTAAAAAAGAAAAAAAACAAACTACAACCATAAATGCAATCTAGAATTAGAAACAATATGCGATTTAAATTTTTAAAATTCCTAATTTTAACCTCATTTTCATTTCAACCCTTTACATGATTTTGTTGTAATTGCTAAATCATTTAAAACATCTTTCATTAAGCCTCTAACATTTTAATCCTGTTTTTATTTTTCCTTACTTCCTCAAGGAAAAGGACAATTTGTAGGATGTTAGGAACTCAATTCCTTAATCATCCTCGTTGGGAGAGACAAAATGAAAGCGAGCCTTCCAGAGTTTGCCAAGCCCTCTTTAGTGATGGCACAACATTAGCAAGACCAGTAGTGAAAGCACTAGCAATAGAGGCATCAATTAGCAATAACAGAGAAAGCAGCCCCTCTGCTATCTTGCCCGCCCCCACCTCCCTACCCAAAGCATGTGGCTTTTATGTAGCATTTCCATTCAAGTCCTGCTGAGCAAAAATTCCAGTGCCCCAAGACAGCTCTGTTCCATCTTGAAGAAGAATGACAAAAGCATGGTCTAATGCAAACACATACATTCAGTTTAAAAAAGAAAACACAAAACAAAAACAAAACTGCATACACTGGTATTTTGGGAAAGCACCTGCAGAAAGAATGAGATGGCCATATTACCACAGCAGGCGCATCACAGGGAATTTAGATCTTTCCTTATAGAAACTATCCACAAATTTTAAAGTTCATAAGCAATAAGTTGCCAAAGGAAGTGAATGTGTTTATAAATCAGGGAATATTGGTCCAACCAGTTGGACAACCCTGAGGCTGAGACGTCACCTGCCTTGAAGGCGTCACCATTACAGACTCTGCTGAGGATGGCAGCAGTGCCTGCAACTTCGGCCCAGCTGGAAATGAATCATCTGATTGATTTAGGGACCCTGACAGAGCTTCTTCCCCAAAAATCTGTGCATAGAATAAGGACATCCTTATCTAGTTAGGAAGTTTAATGAAGCTTCTTGGAGTAAGACAAAATGAATGGCATCTCACAACTCAAAGGAAAGGAAAAAAAAAGCCAAAATGGAGAAGCTCCAAAAAACTGATATTTTACATTTTGGCGATTTTGATTATTTAGAAAATGAGTTTTAATTGCTGAGATCATGTTTGCTGATAGTTTAAAACCCCTTGGATACTCCAACTCTTTCCTAATATAAATTTTATCCTATCCTTTCTTTGTAACCCTAATAAGCTGGACAAGCCTAGGAAGAAGAAAATGAAAGAAACTATCGACGCTTGCAACAACTTGTGGGAATCTGAAGGGAATTATGCTAAGTGAACAAAATCAGCCGTAGGTTTTTGCATCCTGTGTGATTCCAGGATAACGCTCCAATATGATCCCAAATTGTTAATAAAACATTCTGGAAATGACATAATTGTAAAAATGGAGGGAAGATGTGTGGCTTCCAGAAGTTAAAGGAAGTAAATATGTTTATCATAAAGACACCATGAACCTTCCTGATAGCCAGATAAAAGTTCTGTGTCCCCAGGGTTTCCCTGTCAGTATCCAGGCTGTATTATTATTGTACTCTAGTTTTGTAAGATGTTACCATTGGGTAAGGATGGAAGGGGGCTCTGTATTATTTCTTACAAGTGCAAGTCAATCTACAATTACCTTGAAATAAAAACTGTAATTAAAAGAAGCAGCAAGGACTAATAAAGGTGTGGTCCTGTTTTCAACAAAAAATGGATGCAATCAAGTATCAACAAACATATTTTTTTCCATATTTAATCTCATTTTTCCTACTAGTTATTCTATGAGGTAGATGTTATTGCTATATGTAAGTTGCATTTTTTTCAAAAAGTTCATATAAGTAATTTACTCAATAATAAAACCTTACAGCCACAAATTATCACATCACTCTTCTGCTACATCTTCATGAACAAAGACAAATAAGGAAGACCTCCAAGAGGGAGTGACTTGCTCGAGGCCACAAAAACTGTCATCAGACAGACGTTCCAAAGCCTTTTTCATTAAGCGCTAATTCTTTAATACTGAAACTTGAAATTTGAAAGCAAAACAAAATTCAATACAGGCAGACAGACTTCTAAATCACTTTGAAAATCATATTTTCTTAAAATACTACTATTACTACACTCTAATTCGTTAATTCGTTCTGACTGTACATTCGTGGAATTCTGACTCATTACAAAAGTGACTGCTCAACTCCCAATTTGTCAAGCTCTTAAAATAGGGCCCACAGAGTTAAATCCAGTCTCCTCTACTGATGCAGCTTAACCTTGAATAAAGTACAATGCAGACGCGAGACTTTTCTTAATGCACCAAGGGATTTCATTCTTTCTCATTCATTCATCAAGTATTTAAGCAACCTGAACTTCTTCAGATACCCAGGTAGATAGATCACATTGACAAGTATTACTGAGTTTCTGGTCAATTAATTCTTACATCTTTTTCAACTGAGTGAATGAACTTGTGAAACAAATTTCTTAGTCTGAGATGAAAACTTTGCATGCATCCTTGTCAAATTTCATCACGTTTCTCATAGCATAAGAGAGTAAACTGCAAGTAAATGTTGGCAACAATCAGGCAAGGGTTGAAGCTTGTTAAACTCACTAACCAGCTGTGTGGTTTGGGTAAATTACCAGATTGCTCTGAGCTTCTGTTTCCTCATTTACAAAATGGGGATAATGATATGTACTTCATGGAATTAAGTTCCTCCCCAGTGACTGCCTTGGGCTAGCCCAAGAGAGATGCGTAATCCAAGCTTAGCCCTTCTTCCTGGAGCAACTGGCATTCAATCTCTGGGTGATGGGAGGTTGCGGGGATGGAACAAAGACCCACTCTTCTCACCTCCTTTCAGGGCATCTCAGCACTACTTAGCAGCCACCCTAGCTCTGAGCTCCCAAGGAACGGCTAAGTCCACCATGGCCATGGTTTCACAGTTCAACTTATCTTGCTCACTCTCCTTCCTTCTCCCTCCTGCAGGTGATTTTCCAGGGACCAGTCACACTCCCCAGGGAACCACTTGCAAGTCTGAATTTGCTTCTCAAAGAACATGACCTAACACACATAGCTGTTCTTGCATTTTGAGCAGATGCTCTTAATTCTCTCAATGTTAAATTAAGTAGAAACCACCCAACTTCTGTCCCTTTTCTTTCCAAACCACCTGTAATGAAACCTATTATTTTTATCCTCTCTGGTGTCAAAAAGCAAGGCGAGGCTTTCCCTGGCTATAATTTCCGTCCTTATACACTTGATTTCATTATCTGTCTAACTTTGTCTCTCTCTCATTCCCAAATCTTTCTTCTTCGATACTCTCACATTCTCTCTCTTTGTCATTTTGTGTTTGCTCATTCTTCCTCTCGTGTGTCTGCCTGGCATCCTGCCTCCCACTCTCCCAACCGCAGCCTTTCTTCCGTCTCTGCCGTTCTCTTAATCTTCTTTCTATATTTTCTCTTTTATATTGTCTCACATTTATTTTTATTTTAGCGTTTTTTCCCTTTGTCACCTAGCATAATAATGCCTACCTTACGTGACCTAGGTGAATTTCTACCCTGCTTAACTCTGCTCATCTTTAGAAAAAAGGATGCCTGAGGTCAAAATTTCCCCTTGTGACCAAACAGGCTAAGAACGGTGGTATCCAAGAGAACAGCTCACTTGACCTCTGAAGAACGTCTAACTTTACTAGAATATCATTTCTGTGCTAAATGACACTCCCCCAGCACCATGACCTTTGACAATCACAGTAACAATGACTAGAGGACACCACAAAAGGAGAAAGAGGAAGGATAGCTGCAATGGGGCTGTGAGGAGGACTCTGCCCATTCTCAGGAAAGACATGAATATTCTTCCCGTTGTTTTTAATGCCCAATCCCTTCATTAAAGATGACTGATCTCTGCCTTCCTGGCTCTCAGAAGCTGAGAAGTAGATTTGCGAGTCATTTTCCCACTTCTCAATTCCATGGCCATTGAATAAAGCCTGCAATGCTAGAGCTCACTTTTGATTTCCCATACTGGCTTTGCAGCACAGAAGACGGAAACGTCTTACTTTTGCGCGGAAGAGCTTTGTCGGTAACACCTTTTCTCAGGTTTCCTCTCCAAACTCACTGAATTTCTCAGCCTCTGTCTCTCTCTATCCATTCCCCAACATCTCTCTTCACTGGTTATCCATCTTCTTCTTTGTTTTCAACCCATGTCACTGGTTAGGATGCAAAACTAAATCTCTCAAACCTTAAAAGAAATATCATTTCCTGAGACTATACCTCCCACATGTATTCTCTCTCTCTCCCCTTCCCAGCCAGCCAGGTTGAGAGTAAAGCCCAAAGTCATTGTCTTCATGTTTTCACCTTCAGCTCATTCCTCAGTTCATTGCAATCAGCTCCCCGACCCCAAAGCTCTGCGGGGACTTCTCTAAGGTGAGATCCCACCACCATTCATTCCAACAGCCTCAGCTCCCACCCTCCCAGACCAAACACATTCATCCCTCAGCATGTGGACTCATCCCTCCTTCTGGAATCACTAGTCTCCTGGTTTCCATGACACCGCTGTGTTCCACCCGCAATCTTCCCCCTCTACTCATTTTTATATTCAGCGAAAAAGCACTCCCCTGCCAAGGTCTTTCCTGAATTCCACGAAGGGTCACACACCCCTGTTCTGTGCTCCCTTGGTGCATACAGATCCCCTTGCTGAGGGTCTCAAACCTTATTCTTGTAGAGAATGAAGATATTCTGGTCTTGCCACCAGAGCTTCTGACAAATAGCACCAGGTAGGATTCAGGAAACTTAACACAATCCTCCCAGGGATTCCAGTGCTTAACAAAACATTGCTTGGCATGACATTCCCCACTCTTTACGGTGACAATCTGTTTGGCTGCCTGCCTTTTCTATTACCTATAAGCTCCATAAGGACATGGGTCATGTCCATCTGGCTCAGCACATTTTCTCCAGGAATTAGTGGGGTGCCTGCCAACTTGTAGATGTTTGAAAGAAGAAAGAAGGAAAGAAGAGAGCTTGGTATGGGGGAAAGCATAGGCTTTCAGTGAGAAGACATTTTCAGAGGTTCTCTGAGAAGAACATTAGTAAATGCTACATGGTTAGCATTCTGTGTCATTATTTTTCATTCATTTTTGTGTCCTTCATAGTTTTTAAAAAAGGTAATGAACCATGTAAAAAAGTGACACATTCCATATATCCAAGTCTTATATAGCATTCTGATTTAATACAATTTGGATTCTGACTTGCATTATTTAGTTATTATACCTCTTCTCTCAAAGGTTAAATGGGGATAATAAAATTATGTGCACTATTCTAAGGAATAAGTGAAGAAATGTGTGTTAATGGGCTTAGTAAAGTGCTTAACATATAGAATGTGCCCAACACAGAAAGCTAGCTCAAGATTATTGTAATTATTATTGGCACAACATCATTCATTAGTTTGGGGGTATTTTTGTTATGGGCAATAATGCCACTCAGTCTACCGAGTGTGTTCGGTCTTGGAGGGTGAGAGCTGAGGCTGTCGGAATGAATGGTGGTGGGATCTCACCTTAGAGAAGTACCTGCAGAGCTGTGGGGTCGGGGACCTGATTGCAATGAACCGAGGAAAGAATATTACATGTATTATTGTTGAATACGTTGCTGACTTTCAGATAGAATACCGCTATAATATAAACCTACTCTCTCTACTAGCCTCTTTTGTAAAGGAATTATATTTGCTACTGATTTATCATAGGACATGTAAATTTTCGAATGAGCAAAACTTAACTTACACTTGAATACACCTTTTGCTACGTTTAACTCTGGAAGCTCATCATTAATAGAATACAGTCTTAATTGGCTTGATACTGCTTTGAGTGTAACCTCCACTTTTGACTACAGTACATGATTGTCTTAAAAAGTATTTTTGGCTTGTTTTTGAGAAGTTATCACTTAAGCCCTGTTGTCAAACAGCTTACATTCTAATTAAGGAAAGTTAAAGCCACTAGGTAATATCGTTTATAAAGAAACGTTAAACATGAGTCATTATCTATCATGCCTTAAAAATAAATTACAAAGTGTCAGATTTTCCACTCTTACTCCTTTTTAATTAACACCCTACTCTTGATTGGACGTGTTTAATTTTTTTAAGAACAAACATGAGAAGGTTTTAAAATATGAAACAAACAGCTAGATATAACTCCTACTGCTTCATGGAAAGCTTTGTACACCTCTTCATGTCTTGTATTATCTTGCTTTTACAACAGAAACTAAAATATTTAGGTGTACTCACCTGACCTTCAAGAGTAATACACGAATTCTCAGAATTCTAAAAGAACGTCCCTGAACTTAAAAGTAACTTAAGTGAAAGAAAACACATCAATTTCCTAATTTTATCTCTAGTAGGTTCTAGTGGAGTTTTAAATCAATTTTACTTAAACATTAAACCAACACATATAAAAATTGAAGTAGTGGGTTATAATTAATAATTCACTGGTGCGTGGTTAAAGAACATATATTCTTTAAGTAGAATGAAAAAATAGAAATATTTGGCGAAAGGATGCCATAACTATTTTACTAATGGATGCTGTCTACATTATTACTAACATAAGGGGCAGTCTTTTTTTTTTTTTTCTTTTCTTTTTTGAGATGGAGTCTTGCTCTGTCACCCAGGCTGGAGTGCAGCGGTGCAATCCTGGCTCACTGCAACCTCCACCTCCTGGGTTCAAGTGATTCTCCTGTCTCAGCCTCACAAGCATCTGGGGCTACAGGCACCCACCACAATGCCCAGCTAATTTTTGTAATTTTAGTAGAGATGGGGTTTCACCATTTTGGCCAGGCTGGTCTCGAATTCCTGACCTCAAGTGATCCACATGCCTCGGCCTCCCAAAGTGCTGGGATTACGGGCTTGAACCACCACGCCCTGCCAAAAACAGTCTTAAAGATGAATAATGAGGATGCAAATTAGAAAAAAATAATAATCTAATAAAATTTCCAATTTTATTAAAATTCTGATTCAATAAATATTTTGTTGTAGTTAGAATGATTCCATCATTGAATTTGAAATGTCCATGGAAGAAAATAAATATAAAACAAATGAATTTTAATGAAGTTATCCATTTTCTTTTACTCAAGTTATTATTTGCACTTTTGCTCCACGTCAGATAAACAACAAACAGAGGGATTTTTAAAAGTATTTACTTATATGCTGCATTGCTGGAAGATAATTATGTTAAAGCTGGCACTCAGCAATGCAAACGTGGCCACTGCTCCTTTCTATCCCTCAGTATTATAATTGTAGGACATACACCTCACATAGAGTAGCAAGAAAACAATTCCAATAAAGAGCCCCACAGCGAGTTCTTCAAAATCAATGCTCACTCCCTAAAATCTGTGAAGACTTAGGAAAGCTGATAAAGGCACAGGCCTCCCTTGATGTGCTGGTGTGTATAAATGTATCCTGTATTTAACATATTCTACTTTAAGTTGTAGTCACAAGGTTGGTAAAATACTGGAAGAGGCCTTATCCTTAAAATGGACTATTTAGCAATGGAGAAACAAATAACAGAATTTTAACAAAATTAGACTCCGCATTGTAAGAACCGTACAGAGTTTTAAATAGTCAGTGCTCCCAGTTCTCTATTTAAAAATGTCATTGAGGAAAAGGGACTCACGTAACTCTGCTAAGACATTTTATGCACCTAAAAAGTGAAGCTACTTTTACATAATATTACTTAGCACGTATCACAGGGAAGGGGGTAATTTTATTTCATTGCTAGCACTACTTAGAAGCTTAAGAGGGACGTAATTCTGATTGTTCTTAGAGAAATACTTTCTCCTTAAGAGAAGAAAATTTTTCCTTAAATTCTACTAAAGAGGACAATTTCAAAATCCATTGAAATTAATAGACATGTATTGATAACTATTTAAGGTCATCCTAGAAAAGGAAGACAAACAGGCAAAACCTCCATTAATTTGTTCCAACCAACTGAGTATGGGAAACCCGATGGCAACATTTCCTGGCTTCGTCCTCTCCTGTGTCTGATGCTCCAGGAGAATCAGGACGTGGCACTTCAGCCACCAGGGCTGCTGTGCTCTCCACGGTAAGGCAATGAACTTCATATTGGCTTCAGCATATTATGACACTATATTATGACCATATTATGACACTCTTATCTTTGGTAAAATGATAATTAAACATATTGGCTTTAAGTTTCAGTAAGTATATTTAAAAAAAGAATAGGAGGATTTTGGAAAATTATTTTAAAGAAATGTAATTCTCTTTCTTAACACTACCAATAATTAGCATATCATCTTAAGCAATTATGAGAAGAATGACTTGAATTAAGAATGTATTAAATCATTTCCAAACAGAATTCAGTAGGTCCTTTTTCTTGAATATTTTTCCTTAATGTGATTTTTGAAATAATTTTGACAACTTTTTAACTTCCACATTTTCCTTAAATATAAGTTTTTTCCTTTTACTGTATTATTTCATGAAATCTATTTTTTAATAGACCAATATTTTTAATTTGTTTTGATCAAAGCACTTTGCTGGTTGAATAATCATTATAAGTAGAATTTAAATAATTACTTCTGCACTTGCCAAAACACAAGTTTTTTTTTATATTTATTTCTCTGAATCCTTTATTACTCTTCCTGTCACTCCTCTCTGTGTGGGGAGTATCTTATACATAGTGGGGGTCAAACAAAAGACCACTGAGGAATGCTGTGAACATTTTTGTGACTTGTTGGTTATTGCATAGTTTGAACAAGTTGTGTTCTGAATATTTTAACCACATAATTAACTCAAAGGCCCTTGTGCCTAAAATCTCCAGCCATAAATTATACAAGCCATATTGACTGTTTGCAGGTTTACATTAACAAGTAAACAGAAAATTTGAAGTTTCACATTATGTAAATATTTAAAGTATAATTTACCTATGTTTACATAATACTTTGCTAATTAAGCTAAAAAATCACATTTACATAAAAAATAATTTATCCTATACAATTTAAATAAACCAGCTTTTAATTTCCATGAGGTAAATACAAATGTAGAAGAATAATGAAAGTTAAATTTTATATTTAACGTGATATTTAGAAAGCCAAATTGTTTAAAGCCAACAGAGGTGTACAATTTTTAATGCACTCCCCTTGAATCTGAATATCTGAATTAAGATATTAAATAGAAGTTACATAGATGTTATCTTAGCTCATGATTCAAAGGAATATAGTGAAATTTTACATACTACGAGTTTTCTATTTTATATAGAACACCACACTGAAAAAAAGTGGCAGAATATCGGTATGCTTTTTCCCTATTTGAAAATCGAATTTAAGCCAACTATGATTGAGAGGAGAAAGTGAATTTTAAAAAGGAAAGCAACAGAACGGCCGGGTGCAGAGGCTCACAACTGTAATTTCGGCACTTTGGGAGGCTGAGGTGGAAAGATAACCTGAGGTCAGGAGTTCAAGACCAGCTTGGCCAACATGATGAAATCCCATATCTACTAAAAATACAAAAATTAGCTGGGTGTGGTGGTGCATGCCTGTAATCCCAGCAATCGGGAGGCTGAGGCAGGAGAATCACTTGAACGGAGGAGGCAGAGGTTTCAGTGAGGCCAGATTGCGCCATTACGCTCCAACATGAGCAAAAGAGTGACTGAGACTCCATCTCAAATAAATAAATAAATAAATAAATAAATAAATAAATAAATAGATAGATAGATAGATAGATAGATAGATAGATAGAAAAAGAAAAAAGATAAAGAAAATCAATAGAATGCACGAGAGACCTGGTGTGAAGGACAGTGTGGAAGTGACGCTGTGTGGATGGAGGAAAACGACTTCCCCATCAGATGGTGCCTCCGTGTGTGTGGGGGATGGGGGGACACAGCCGTGCACACGAGTGTGGTGAGCACTCTTTGGAGCCAAACCTGGGTGTGAGCTTGGCTGCACTAGCTGCCCTCGTAACCTGGACAAGGTGACTGTTTGTAAATCAGGGGTGATCTATTGGGGGAGGCGGTAGGGAACAAGGAGAAGAATCAGCAGGCGACTGTAGGAACCCAGGCCAGAGCTGACTGTGCGCCGGACTCATGGGTAACAGAGGAAAGAGTGGGTCATATTTAGTTTTGAGAACTATGTTGGCAAGGCAGGGCAGTCAGGTGTGTGGTTTTGCTGTGGGAAGTGAGGTAGAGGGAGGTATCGAAGATGATGCCTGGATTAACGCTGGAGCAACCACGCAGGGTGGAGGAAGCTAACTTTCAGATTAAATAGCCTCAATGGGAGATTCTTGTAGACACCCAGATGGAAATAGTAATCGAGCACGTGCTGTGCTTGTATAGGTCAGAGGAGAGGTGTGTGTCTGGGGACACACATGTGGAAGTAGCGACCGCACTTCAGATGCATTTACAGACAGAGAGGAAATGCCGGCTCCTAGAGAGAGAGGGCAGTGGGGAGCCTCCTTCTCCATTCAGACAAATGATGGGCGTGAGACGCTGATCTAACACTGCACATGGAGTACTGGATAAACAGGCCCGCCAGGGAGCAAACGCTTATCAGGGAAATAAAGGTGAAGCATAGTTGGTGATGTGTTTGCGGCATATTGTGTATGTTAAAACACAGATTGAAGATGATACTGGAGAGACATGGGGAAGTCATTGAAGGTTTTAAACTGGGATTGGGGAGATAGTGAATAAAGTATTTAATAATACAGTATTATACAGGTGGACTAGAAATGGAGAGACCATAGCAACAAAGATCTTGAGCAAGTCATGTAAGGAGTTGAGCTTTGGGCTAACAAGAGCTTGGATTAATGTAACTGCAGAGGAAACACAAAGATGTGACGGATATGGAAAGAATTTGGGAGGAAGAGAGGTAGGATGTGCTGAGAAGTTGTTGGGGACGGATAGCCACAGTGAACACAAACTGGTTTGGTTACAACGTACTGCCTCTCCTTAACTCAGCCTGATCTTCCATGTTCCCTAAGAGGTTCCTCCGAGGAGATTAAAATGTGTAATCTTTAATGTCAATTCTGTTATTACCTGATATAACATTTGCCACATTAGCAGCTTCCTGCATTGCCTGGTTGTATGTGTCTGATGTAGGAAACTAAAACAAACAAATAAGCAAAAAAGAAAAAAAAAACGACAATAGTGCAGCTAGTGATTGTAGTTCTTTCTTGCAATTTGAGCATTTTGTATTTTTGTGTTGTTTTTCCTATTTTCTGAAATTTGAAGTTGAAAGAATGTCCCCACTAGTAACAATGTAAACATGCAACTTTTAAGGAAAGGGGAATAAATGTATTTGGGAAAGTCAAAGAAAACCAAGAAACAAAGTAATGTGCACCTGCAGAGATGCGTGGGTTATAGAGGAGAAAACATCCACATTCAACAACTGAGGGTTCTTGTAAAATTAAAAGGTTATAAAAGCTATGATGAGGTGCATCCGTACTTCAATTTGTTCAAGTCACGTAGATTTATTTCTATAAACAGTCCTATTAGGTGAATTCATTTCTAAGTTTTTATATGTGTATTTGTATGAATGTTTATTCATTTGTTTTTGCATTGGAACGTATTTACAACTTTTTAAAGTGTTGAAACCTAAACTATCAATGATAAGAGTAGAAACTTTATACACACATTTTTGTTTCAGTTATATAAATGTATCATTCCTAAAAAGATTCATGCCTAAAAGAAGGACAAAATATTTCTTGACCAAAATCCCAGAGTGGTCAGAAACATAGTAAATGATAATAATTCATGGGTATAATGTGTGGTGTGTTTTGTTCTTATAACTACAGTTTTGTTTTATGTTATATGTTATCACAAGACTGTTGTTGGATGGTTCCTCAAAAACATCCAGGGTCCTAGATGTTCTACAATAGGTGAGGGCTGACTGACTCAGAGATCAGTTTTTCTCTTCAAAATGGAACCAATGAGATGAAACTCTTAATAATTATAATAATAATAAAAAGCAACCGACTTTCCCTGCTAGCTCTTGACAGCAAGCAGGCCCTTGGGATGCCATTGTGCTCGGATCACCACATTTGTCTGAAGAGCAAACATCCCAGGAATAGGACAGCTTGGATTTCCATATGGAGCTCCCAGACATGGCCTAGTGGATGCCTATGGCTCTAATCCAGACGTAGAGTGAAAACAGGAAGGATAAATGCAAACCAGATGATCCCCATCTAAAACGTAAGAATCTTTGAGGCAATCTCCATAGGCTCAAATTATGAGACAGCCAATGACTATTTAGAAAAAACTGAGAATGTTAAATCCTTTCTTAAGGATTGATAATGCATGCCACTAAAGGATACCTTTTCTTAACTTTGTATTGTGTAATCTGATCAATTACAATTAAAGATATCCTAAAAATCTTTACTAAGATGTTTAGATAAGAACATAAGGCAACGAATTCAGACTTTCCAAAAGCGTCACTCACTAATCCCTAGGTAATCATCCGAGAAAATAAAAAGAACATTGTATGAGTTTTTTCCCTACAATTTAGAAGGCACTTGCGGAGCTGCACTCTGATGTTGTCTTCTGACCCATCATTCTTGATATATTTAATGGAGGTGTGTGTCTCAGGTAAAGGATTCCTGCAAAGCCATCTTGCAGTTTTAAAGCTCTCAGTTGCCTCACTTTTATACATAATTGCAGAGCAAACACCCCAAAAACAAAAGCCATTTAGATGTGTGAGCCAGTGAGTAAATTCAAAGGGATGGGCAGAGATAAAATTTTTGAAAATTATTTTTCCACCCCCATCTTTTTTTAATTAACTGATGCCTCATTCATAAATGTTTACTCTTTCATTATGTACTACAAAAAGAAGCACAGCTATACCTTCCCCTCTCTGCACTCTGAGCTGCAACGAGCTGTTCATTTCTTTCTGTCATGCTTACCATTATATATGCTCAATAAGCAATTGCTGATTGAATGAATCAACTAGCTTGGAAGGAGATAAGTCCCTTTTGTAGTACACAGAACTGGAAATCAGAAAACTAGATTACAGTCTAAGCTCTGTCTTATAAAATGGGTGATACTGAAACACTTATTTTAATTTGCCTCAGTTGACACCTTTATAAAATGTGTAAAAGAAGAATGCTTACCACACACGGGTGTTATAAGAATTAAACAGACCACACATGAATGTTGTATACATATACGCTAAATAAAGCATCTTTCATTAAAGGGGGTTGTAATAATTTGTGCCAATTAAGAAAGATTTAGATTCCCTGTGAATGTCTTGTTGCCCCTGGTGTGTTCAGATTCACCTCAAGACAGAAAGTCAGAGGACTGCTCAGTGCAATATGATTCTAGTAACACCCAGATTGATTAGCTTATGTTGGAAATAAGCTATCTGCAACATAGGGATTCAAGTAAAAAACTTTAAAAGATGTTCTTGTTTAAGACAGTGAATTTTAGTCCTTGGAATTCAGAAAGAACATTCAACATAAGGTTAATACTTAAAAAACAAATTCAATGTAGTTGTCAAATTCTGGGTAAGTACGAACATTACTTTTAGCATGATTACAAATGCTGTGGGTGGGTTATGTTTGCCCTGTGTATTGTTTCAGACAACGTTCTATTACACTACTGTGTGACTACGTCTATCCATGGGGCTTAATCAGCTGAATATTTGGAAGAAAAAGAGCATAATATGAAGGTAAAATTAATTTCTGTTTGATCATGATATGTTCTTATTTTTTAGAATCTGTGGATCAGATGGAAATGAACTCTGTAAAGAGTGATTTGCATGAGTTCATATAATTTTTGTTCAGGCACACAGAATGCTCGCTTAAAGTTCTTGTTAAAATAAAATATCTCAACAATAAAGGCTGAATTAAGATGATCTTTCACTCATCAGATTTCATATAAAACCCTTGTAAATTAGAATAACATGTTTTGCAGCTTTAGAATAAAGCTAATTTCAACACAATTCTATACACATACTTTGAATAGAATCTAATTATATTACAATAAATACAATGTGCTTCAGATGTAATGGCATCAGAACAAAAGGCAAGTAATTTGGAACAAGAACTTCATAAAGTATCACACTGAGAAATAAATGCATATCATAATAGTGTTGATCTTCACTTTTTTTTTCTACAAAATTTAATTTTCCAAAATGGGTTTGTCATTTTTTTCAGGGTCATGTTACATAATATGTGCAACATGCATCGCACACATATTGTTCCATGTTGGAAGTTGTCTAGTTCCTGTGTTTTAGTTTTAGGCCAGTTACCCAGCTGCGAAGTCAACCACAGAGAGCTGAGAAAGTGGATTCAGTCAGTGGATTTGGCCTGAAAGATTGGGAACTCAACACCCTCTCTAAGGTTCAAATAAGTGAAGGTAGTGAAATACCCCATTTCTACATATTGGTGGTTTTTAATTCTCCACTGTCTTACGGCAAATAAAATTTCTCATCTCTGTAGCACCTACTCTAAGTTTCTTTCCGTTCAGCAATATTTATCCCTTCTGCTCTCCTTTGTCAGACAGGGATAGAATTGCAGTCATTACTAATAAGAAGAGAATGTCATAAAAAGTTGTCTCTTCTCATCCCTAAGGCTATGCCATAAATCTTGCTCACTCATTCATTTATTCCCGTCCAGAATGCACTGAGGACCAACTGTGGATTAGAACCAGTATTAGAGACTGGGATACAACACAGAAAAAATGTTAAAACTGTTTTACAATTTTCAAAGAGGTAAGAATACAAACGAACTCTCTTAGACTCCAAACAACTCTTCATCTGAATTAATAACAAATGTGGATGCATGTGACACATCTGTTTTTTTCTTCTTCATTCTAGACATGATTTCCATCTGTTTTTTTCTTTTTTTGTCCATCTCTGCTACCAGTGGATTCCTTCTTTCAGCCCCCAACCAGGCATAAGTCTTATTTATCTGAACACACACATATACACACACACACACACACACACGCACACAAACACACACACACACGATTTCTAATTCCTTCCCTCTTCAAGTATCTTTCTTTGTTCTGTTACTTTCATCACCTCTATACTTATAATCTCTACTGAATTACATGAAGGAGCTATACTCACTTTCTCCCATTTTCAACATCTGTTCAGTCATAAAACCTGGCATTCACGCCTCACCTCCTATCGCTTACCTGAAGCTGCTTTCTAAAGCCTGGCAATGCAACCACTCAGTTCTAATATACCCTTCCTAAGCCTCCAGCAATCCTCTTCCACAGTGCTCCTTGCAGCCTTCAATGCTGTTCACTATGGATTGTGCCATTATGAGAACCTTTGTGAACAAATTGAAGTACAGTTTAAGGCATGGCATATATCAATCAATCAAAATGTTCTTCAAAACCATCCCCCAATTAAAAAAAAAAAACCTCACTTTCTTGGGTTCAGAATAAACCAATGCAGTCTGCTTATTTAAATACAAACAAAGAAACAAAACCTCTCCTTTTCTTTTGGGACTTTACTTGCTTTCTCCCCTCCTTAAAACTAGAACCTCTTCCTGAGTTAATCTCCCAGCCACTTCCCTTATGATAGTACTGGGAAGGCTACTTTAAATCCCTGATTGTATCCACATCTTGCTCCCTTAGAACATCCTTCTTTTCTGTTTATTTAAGTTTTAGTTGTACTGGGAACCAGTTCAGGCATGGAGACTTTTCTAACAAAAAATCAACAACAACAACAACAATAGTGAATAAAGATATTCATTTATTTTACTTCCTAATACAGTTGTCTAAACTCTCATTCATTTATTTTCATTTTTTATGACTTCCAGAAGAAGATATAATGTAATAACGTGAGCATGCACTTTAGAATCCAAGAAATCTGGGTTAATCCAGACTCCTACTCGCTGGCTTTCTGACTCCGGGGAAATTACTTACTTTTCCCAATACCTTGGTTTTTATGTGTGTAAAATGGGGCATATACTGCCACTACCTTTGGGAAGGGTGAGGATTAAATGAGATTATATAGTCTCTAGCATACAGATAGAAAACAGTAGGCATGCATTTAATTGTCATAGTCTTCATCCTTTTTGTATCTTATTAATGTCTTTTACCAAATGAAACCTTCACCAAATGAATGCCTCATGACTTCTAGATTCTGGCAGCATTCCTCCACCACCCATCTCCTTCCACTTTCCCTGTGCCTAGTCAGCCAACTACTCTGTAGCCTGTTCAAAGCAGCATCAAATTCACTATCCTTTTGTCTCCAAATGTTGCTTAACTTTTCTAAGCCTTAGTCTCATCAACTATAAAATGGATTAAAAATGGGTATCTTATAGAAGTGTTGAAGGATCAAATCAAAGAATGTATAAACAGAATAGCATCACCTGGCAGGTGGTAAGAGCTCAAAATATACAGTTTCCACGGTGATAATGGGGATAAGTATGTCCATCATTTTGATGATGGAAAAAGGGTGCTGAAATTGCCATTCACACTGGGAGACTCTTCAATTTTTTTCCTCATAAACTTCCACACTGCCGTTCTACAGAGCTGCGGGGGACTGCATAAATGAAGTCATCAATCTTACCTTTAGAGTATGGTGCCAAAAAATAAAAAGTTAAAAGTTAAACACGTATAAACTGTAAAAGCAAGAGCCTCAGAGACTTAAAAATATATGTTAGAAAGCCTCCACTTATACAAGAAATAAAGAACACAAAGTGGTGTATATGGAGGTGGAAATGCTAAGAACCCAGAGTGTTGTCTGCAATCACTCCATCAGCACAATACTGAAATCTGAACTGCGTAGTCCTAGAAATTCCCAATCCATGCGGCCTGTGATTGCAGAACGATGCAAAGGCAGATGATGCCAGAGACGAGACGGCGCTGGGTTCAGAACTATGCATCTACCGGTTAACCTGCGAATAATCTTTTAAGGGCCTCAGCAGGACACTTAAGAACCACTCTATACTGTCTATGAGTCCATCTGTATACATCTATGTGCTTACATACACGTATGAATTCTTGGTTTTCCTTTTGTTTTTTGCTGTTTCTCCCCTGAGGTTAACTGATTGCAACCCTTTGGTGTTGTTCTAAACTCCCATGTTAAAGAGTTTCACTGGAACAGCTATGGAAGGAAAGACAGGGCAAATGGGCAGCCCTAACCAATACCACATTCCATCTGGGGCCCTGACAACAATCCCACTCAGGTTGGTTGGGCAGGTGAATATTTTCATTGGCTGCACAGTTACCCTTGTGCTCTGACACTGTCAAAATAAAAGGTCTCCATGGTTCAGCTGTCCTCAGTCACCCTGCAGTCACCAAATATGCAGACCAGGAAACATACCTAAAAAATTATGGATGTGTAGGGAGTTTCTTAATTTTATAGAAGTACATTTTAAAA
Organism: Gorilla gorilla gorilla; assembly: GCF_029281585.2. Taxonomy (NCBI): domain Eukaryota; kingdom Metazoa; phylum Chordata; class Mammalia; order Primates; family Hominidae; genus Gorilla; species Gorilla gorilla. The sequence goes on along the minus strand of NC_086017.1, from coordinate 210,444,120 downwards.
TATTCCAACCCAAATGTAGGAAGACCTTCTGAAGTACCTTGGCTCATTTTAAAAGTCTTTCCAAATAGAATGTTGAATTTATGAAAGTGATGGTAACCAAATGATTGAGTAATCAAACCACATTCCAGAGGAGAAAAGCAAACTGGGCCAATGATAAGTGAAAGCTTTTGCTTAGGACAGCAAATGCTGAGTACAGAAGTCTGTGAGTTCAAAGTGAACGGAGAATTACTCACTCCGCACATCTTCTGAACTAAATCTGAAAATTCAAATTGCAATTGCCCATCATCTTGTTAACAACTACTATCTCTCCTAATAATGTACACCATTTTCCCAGTGGACTTGCTGTTAGAGCTTCTAATAGAGAAAGGAGGACTCTTGAATCCCATGGTGTTGGGGGCTGGGAACCCGGCAATAGCTGAGGGATTACTGTTTCAGATATGCAGAAATCCCAAGTCAGTCTTCTGATATCAGCAAGTTTTACCTGTGCTGCACTAATTTCTGAAGTAATGCTCATTGAAACAAATAAGAAATATATAAAAACAAAAACAACCTCAAATCATGTAAATGACTTACTGGTTTTGTTTTTCTGTGTTACAGGATTTATTCTCTTCTTTTGCAATTTAGGACTCATGCTCCTTGTCCTTCTGTAATGTTTTGTTTTTAGATATGTTATACTTTACACATTATAAGGAAGATCAGAGAAATCATTATCTTAGCTTTTTCTATTAATTTTAAGCAAATATGTAGAATTTTTGCTTTGTTTTTCCTTGCAAGAGAAACTTGACATTGTTAACTTCGTAAGGTTAACCCCTCTGGAGAATATTCTCCCTGATTCTGTCATAATAGATTTAAGAAAGTCCTTGGTCAGTTTCAGGCAGATATCAATTCTGTCACTTGAGGGGCAGAATTCTTTGAAAACTCAGCGACAATGGGGAGGCTTATGGTCACTGAAATGTCAGCTTATCACAGGAGGCTGACTCCCAGGCCTGAAATAATTCAATCTAATGTAACTCATATCTACTCAAATGCCTCCTGTTCTTGGCCTTTTAAATGTTTTTTTGCTGTAAAACTTTAAATACTCCAATATTCAGGACATTTACTGATAATGTTCTCCTAAAATGTATCTAAAATATTTTAGACAAGATATTGGAAGCAGATGTTTTTGAATTTAATTAGTCCAGGACAACAAAAGGAAGATGATTTTTCTCCTTCAGCAGTTGTGAGCAGCCCGCATTCATATCCTGCTTGATATCAGGAAGGAATCTATCCTGAGAACCAGCGCCCTTAACTCTGCAGTCTAAAGGTAATAGCAAAGTGCTGAGTGCTGGAGTCACACATTTACCTTAAAAATAAGTGACAAATTCCCTGACAACTTTAACACGTGCAGAGCCAGCAAATAAAAATATTTGTATTCTAAACTTTTTTCTCTTTGACATTGTGAGTTGACTCAGCGGGTCAGAGAATTATGTTACGTGGTTGTACCCTTGCTTTTGAGCTCCAGACAGGTCTATAAAGCGGATTCTATCTCTGAACACGAGTTAACAGTTATTTTGCAAAGTAGCCACAACTGTGAGCCAGTCAGCACAAAACCAGTAACAGCACCATTTTCTAACAAAAAGGTAAATATATATAATTATATACATATAAATCTATATTGATGATCAGTGTATACATACATTATATATATCATACTGACAGTATGACGTGTGTGTGCATATACACACACTGATCATCAATATTCTCCAGAGTAGAAAAAAGTTGGTTTTGAATTCCAGATCTCCAATGATTTTCAGAGAACCATTGGCCAAATTCTCTATCTTTTCTAAACCTTGGCTTTTTTGTCTGTTAAAAAAGGGTATCATAACATCTGCATGATTATTTTAAAAAGGGTTTTACATATAAATAAACATATAAATATATATAAATGTAAATATACATACACACATGTAAAACTGCATCAAAGTTTGATACGATGGATACAAAAAATGTTGGATTCATATTCAGATATTTTCATGTAAACACTTGTGTAGTCTTAAGGATCTTTAAGTCTCATTAGGTATCTGATATGCCACATTTTTACATGATTATAAACTGGAGTGAATGCTTAAAACCCATGATAAGATTTCCTTTATCCAAGACTTGATAGTAGGAAAAGCTGAAACTTCTTATATTACAAAAGTTACCTGCTTCAAAACACAATGACAGAAAGGGTAAATTCCATGACAGCCTCTTCATAAAATGCTCTAACTCCCTGGTAGCATTGTCTGTTGCTATATCTCTTGCAGTTAATATTTGTTCTCTGCAGGTTCCCAGGGCCAAACAGCTTTGTGCCTGTGTTGCAACATTCACTCCTCAAACCCTGGGCTGCAGACGCGTGAGCTCCTGATGTTCTAGGAGTGCCCCAACTCCACACCTGCACAGGCCTGTCCCTGCCCCAGCCTGGCCCTTCTGGGCATTACTCAACTACTGCAATAGGTTCTCCCTCAAGACACACAAATGATCAAGATTGACCTGCCCCACAGAAGCAGAGTGTTGATTCAGTCCCTGGTCTGCAGCAGTTACTGTCCTTGATTTTCACTGGAATTTAGTTCATTCTCTAGGGTCATAGTGTGTGTGAATGTACTTGAGTGCAGATACACATAGAGACATAGATACATAATGATTTATCTCACTCCATCTTTTCTTTTGAATTCTAAGCACCCATGTGCAAGGACTGGTGTTCTCCACGTGAGTGCTTAGAACACAAAAGGCATTAAGATTGCACAGTGTGAAAAAATGCACAGGGCAGTACTACACACACACGCGTGCACACATGCACACACACACACATGCGCACACGCATGCACACACACACACACATGATATGTGCATTGAATGTATTTGACTCTATTGAATTTTCTTGCTTTCATGGATTGAGGCCCCACCCTCCCACACCCTAAATTTGCAACTTTTCAAAGCCACTTTTCTGTTAAACTGTAAATAAATGAATTGATCACTGCATGAGAACGGTCTGAATTAGAGTGTCTGGAATTAGGCTGGTTTGTCATACATGGGAAAGAGCTGAGCCACAGACTACTAAACCAGCACATTTCCAGGCGGTTTAACACAATAGCTGGCAACAGTCCCAAGAGGAACTAGGTCAGAGCCCGGGGAAAAGCACAATCCGGCTTTCCATTTCCCAGGAACTGTTGGCTATTTGCTGACCTTTACGAAGAGTGTCTTTCAATGTTTCCTTGAGATCAAAGCCTCTGAGTGCTTAGCCTTACATTTTTAGGTATTAGTTTTTCTTTTGTATCCATTAAGATCAATCCCACTGTGAGTGAGAATTACAGGACAGTAGTTTAAACATGCTTGCTCACAGCAGCTGCCAATTCGATCATAATAGAACAGTTTCACATTAAAAAAAAAAAGCAGTTCAATTAAAAACTACATTATAGAAATGCTAAGGGCCTAATTCCAACTAAAGGCAGCAATGAAATTTAAAGTAAAGACAGCAAGTGAGTGTTTTAATGTGTTCTTAGCTCCCTACATGTAATACACAATCACTAATAACGTACAACTGAAAATTAGATATCCACTGCGTGGGTGCCATACATCCTAAGATTATTCCAAGGGCAGAAAAAGCTCACATAATGTCAAAGGAAACCCTAAATATTGATCAACGGCCATATTCAATTGTAAGGTGGAATTTTCATTTTAACTTCATTTCATTGCTTTAGTGATCTTAATCGTGTAACACTTTTGAAATGCTTTTATGTTTATATGTACTTTAGACATATAACTATGAATAAGAAGGTGTTTATAGAAAAGTATTTTTAGGAAAGAGCATGGACATTGGTTAAACTCGTTAATGATGTATTCATTCAGTAAATAATTATATACTGAGGAAACTATGTTCCAGAGATGGTTCTACGCTTCATTAATCTTATTTCCTGCTGGATGCAGACAATTAAAAAATATGACAAATAAGCAAATTCATTGTCTATTAGTAGGTGATGAGGGCTACAGCAGAAGAGGAAACAGGGAAAGCAAAGGGGATTGGAGTAGCAGGTGGAACGTGGTTTCCGATCCCATTAGCAGGTTTACCTGTCATATTAGCCTAGGTTGGGCTACCCCATGGCAAGATCAACCCACAGCTTTCTGGATCGTAGTAAACATAAGCTTATTTGTCACTCAAGAGGTTCCTCTACAGCGTTGACAAGTGTTCTTTCCACTGTGTTATTTGTCACCCCTTCTGCTGAGGCCATGACCCTCTGAGCTTCCTGGGACACCAGAGCAGAAAGGACACAGCTCGGCTCTGTGCTGGACCCTGCAGGCTTCAGCCCAAGGTTCAGTTCGTCCTGAATACTTGACCTGAATTAGCCACAAGCCCCAGCTTCACCACAGGAAAATGCAGAGCAGGAGATTGCATCTTCGGGTGTGCCACCATCTCCACTGCATCAAGGTAGGCTAGATTTTAGGGGTGCCAGGCAGGAGGAAGAGCTATACAGAGTCTCTGAGGCAGGACAACCCTTGTGGGTGGAGGCAAAGTGACCATCGATTTATTACATGTGTCTCTGGTGAGGACAGACCACCGTCTGTGCCTGATGGACACCCGGAGATCTACGAGAGGAATCCAGCATTGCGTCAGGGAGTGATCTATAAACTTCCGAACAGGATAAACACAAGTATTAATGTATGCATTTCTGTGGGTGGGAAAATACGTTACAGCTTCCCTGAAATTCTAAAAGGAAGTATCCATGATACCTATATTTTTTAAGTCAAAATAAAGCATTCAATTACAATGCTGCATAACTGATCTGGTAAATATTATACAAGTAATTTCCATATCAAATTCTATAGAATTTTACACACCAAACTCTCAGCTTTCATTCTCTCTGCATTGCTCTTGAGTAAACCTGTTCAATAGAAACAGAATGAAAGCCTCCTGTGACATTTTAAATTTAAGAGAAGCCACATTAAAAAACTAAAAATGTGAGTTAATAATTAAAGGTGAATTAATTTTACGAATGTATTTTATTCACCAAAATATATCCAAAATGTGATGTTGATAGGTATTCACTCTAAAAATAGTAAAATATTTTCTTTATTTCATACCAAGTCTTTAAGATCTGATGTGCGTTTTATACACACAGCTCATCTCAAGTTCAACAACAGATCCCGCACAGCTAGTGATCAGCGGCCACAGTGGCTGAGGGCGATGGTCTGGGAGAGCTCAGGTCTACACCAGCACACACTATCCAAAGTCAGAGAGAAAAGAAAAACCGTCCTGCATTTCTTCAACTCAAGTCATGGTTAATATTCAAAAACAAATCAATGGGCTTATTTAAAACCAAAACGCGTTGTGGGTCTCAGTTTCACAGGGAGAAGCTCTACGTCAGAGATTCAGCAGATGGGCTTTAGACGACAATAACAGGAGTGAAAATTTTATGAGAGCTGCCACATATCACGCGGCACATCTCCAAGCAGGCATCCATGTCAACGACAACATGAACAAGGTGATAATGACGACAGAAATGAGGACTAACAACCAAGCGTAGTACTGGTTCTACTACACACAATTCCAATCAACTTCAGAAAACAAATGCAACAAAAAGGCTGAAAAACGCATGCACTACTACAGAGCTAGAAGTAGCTGGCGCCAAAATGGAAACCCAGTTCCAGCTGATTCAAAGTGCTTGCCATTTCAACACGCTGCACTGCCTCACTTAGAACTTCCTGAAATAGACAGGATTTCCATTCAGGAATAAAGCTCCTTACAAAGCCACCTGTAGAGGATAAAGTCCTCTCTATACAAAAATCACTTGCTCCACAGCAGAAAATGTCTTGATACACATCACATTGGTACGGATTTGTTTAAAGCACTAGATAATGATTACAAGTGAAACGGATATTTCAAACAACTAAGAATTCCATGTGTACAGCACTGATTGATATCTGGGCTAATTTTTAAGCTACAAAGTAGCACCTGCTGGCTTCTAATTATAAGCAAGCGTTTTGTGAATAGCTGGGAGTAGCAGAGACTCAAACTGCATGTACAATGAGCACCACCGAAAGCTCATTTGAAGTACAATCCATCATCTGTGTCCAACATGACAGGGAACCGGGCAGCGCACACGCTCCATCAGATGCTGTGATTAAAGGGAGGGACGCTGCGGTTTGTCACATGACTGCACGAGGCTGTCACCACCTGCTGTTAATAACTGACATGCAATCTGAGCCTGCTTTATAAGAACGAAGAGACAGGCTGCACATTGTCTCTGATGGAAATAGAAGGAATTACTCACTCTTCCATCTTCCTAAATACAAACTAAAACAAATAACATTTTCATCAAACTTTTGCCCCCTAGGGACTGAAAACTGCAGTAAAAGTAGCATTGACCGGGGAGCTAAGAGAAGTAGAGAGTAAGGGAAAGACAGAAAGACTGAAGGGGAGAATGAGAGACAGAGAGAGAAACAGAGACAGAGAGAGAGAGAGAGAAAAAGAAAAAGACGGAGGAGGAGGAGGAGGGTAGGGAAGGGGAGAAGACAGAAGAGAGACAGTTTTATTTTTATTAAGTTGTATCAGACTCTATGGGAAACAAATCAAGCTTATTTGAAGTCCTTCGTAAACATTTAATATTTAATTTCTATAGGTTGAGTTGTTTCAAATGCTGTTGCATGATCTCTGGGAAGCCAGTAAACTCATATTACAATTGTAAAAACTGGATGTTGTGTGATGATTCTCCTGGCATGTAAGATCTCACCCCGGATATCTGTATCAAGAACTACTCTCGACCATGTTCATAGCATACGACAAAGTGACTGCCATGTTGTTCATCATTTGCTCATGAAGGGCTCTGCTTTAAAAGCATCAGATTTAGTGGCAAGTGATTGCTCTTATAAACGCAGTTTTAATTTGGTAATTTATTTTGAACCCCAACTGTTTTCACAGAAATCACCATCCACTGATGTGCCATCCCTTTAGATTTCCACAAGGCAACAGCACAGGTTCGTGGCCCGGGAGTCTCAGAAGAGCCCTTTGAAATGCCACCTGACACTTTTGACAAATTATTTTTCCCCTTTTAGAACAGTTAAGCAGACAATACATAAAATAAATGAAGTGCATGCATATCAACTTTTGTTACATTTAGTTTCTAGGCAGCTCATTAAGATCTGAAATATCTTGATTCTAAAGCACAAGCTCGTAAGTAGCACGGCAAAGACCAGCAGAGTTCTGCATAAGCATGCACAACACCAGCCTATCTGCAAGAATTTGTCACTTTAGTGCAAACAGCCAGAAATCATTTAAAAAACTGTGACAAAAAAATCCCATCGCCTTAGAAATTGTCCATTTATGTATAATTTAGAAACTACAGTTTTTCCGAAGTATCTGCAAAGGATTGGTTTCAGGACCCCCATGGATACAAATATCTACAGATGCTCAAGTCCGTCATATAAAATGGCATAGTATTTGCATATAACCGCAAACATTCTCCCTATATACATTAAATCATCTCTAGATTATTTATAATACCTAATACAATGTAAATGCTATGTAAATAGTGTTATGCTGTATTATTCATGGAATAATAGCCAGAAAAAAATCCTGAATATTTTCCGTATAGACACAACCATTCATTTTTTTTTTCTGAATATTTTTGACCCTTGGTTGTTTGCAGAACACATAGATATGAAGGAGCAGCCATTTTTTTTTCTATATTCCTCAAACTGAGCTATCATTTTCACAAATAAAATCTTATTTCAGAGATTTACTAGGCATATAATATAGTGACCTAGCAAAAAAAAAGAATCTTAATCACGGTCAAAGTTTCATCTATTTGGGAATTCAGTACCACACCATTAAATATGTAACCCTACTTTACAATCCCATACATGGTGTGCATGACTAAGTAAACTTGTTGGCAGTAGTCACTGAAGTTTTCAGGCAAAACTGACCATCATTTCCCAGTCAATGTCAGGAACTACGCAGGAGCATTTGCCTTTGGATGTTGTTGGAATTGAAAGCTCTAGACAACATCATTGGCAACCTTGTAAGTTTGTTGTCCATTATCATTAAATAATTTTCAAGATACTCCGAGGCATATGATGCTATGAAAAATCTTAAAACAACTATGTCTTATTTTTAAAGTGTCACGTAACATAAGACAGTTTGATTTCTGTGGTCATTGACTGAGAGACTAAACAAAAAGGGTGTTACCATAAATTTTTAAAACAGAGTAAGATAAAAATAAGGGAGAGGTCCAAGACAGTCATTGTGCTTTTTCTCATAATGAAGTTCTTTTCCAGGCAATTTGGGCACAGAAAATGAAATCAGATCATGACAATTTGGTGAATAATACTCTATGAAAAAGTCCAACGACTAAGTAGAACCATAGAACCATGCTGTGTTAACTAAAATGATTAAGATAAACTGTGCCCAGGCTAGACTGAAACTTGAAGTCACCCAATGATCACTTGGAATAATAAGCTTTCCTCCAGCCTGGAAATAATGGTGGAGTTGGAAAAGTGTCTTAGAATAATAAGGTTTAAATATGCAAATCTGCCATTTCATCTGGATCACATATCTAAAGAATAAAATTTAAAATCTAGAGAATATAGACATGAAATAAAACTAAACAAGACTGAAAGCTTGGCAACGAAACAAGAATAAGTCAGGATATACTGTGAGAAGCAATTTTAATTTATTTATCCACCATTTCCCAGGAACTTGTGAATTTTTTGCCTCTAACTTTAGCCTATGGATATGTATGTTTTTGATCTAAGGGAAAAGTCAGCCAGCGGAAAGAGTCAGAAAAATAGTCCTCTGGAAATCGACATTTTCATTACTTTTCCTTTAAGCCAGATCCCTCTCATACATACTCCAAGAAATCTTAACTTTTCAAATATTATTTTCCCCTAGCGTGTGCAAGTTAAGGATTTTGATTTGTATCTAATTTTTAAACAATTTTCTGACTAGTTTAATTTTTAAACAGATTTCTGAAAACCATTTTGTACTTTCTCCCTAATATATACCTAATATATACATGTGAGTGTCTGTGTGTGCATGTGTGTGTTTCTATAAAGTTACATAAGAAAATGTTTTGCTGCTTTAGGGTCATGGCCAGGGCCCAGGGTTAGGGTTGTTTTAGGGTCCGGGCCAGGGCCCAGGGTTAGGGTTGTTTTAGGGTCAGGGCCAGGGCCCAGGGTTAGGGTTGTTTTAGGGTCCGGGCCAGGGCCCAGGGTTAGGGTTGTTTTAGGGTCAGGGCCAGGGCCCAGGGTTAGGGTTGTTTTAGGGTCAGGGCCAGGGCCCAGGGTTAGGGTTGTTTTAGGGTCAGGGCCAGGGCCCAGGGTTAGCGTTGTTTTAGGGTCAGGGCCACGGACCAGGGTTAGCCTTGTTTTAGGGTCAGGGCCAGGGCCCAGGGTTAGGATTGTTTTAGGGTGAGGGCCAGGGCCCAGGGTTAGGGTTGTTTTAGGGTCAGGGCCAGGGCCCAGGGTTACGCTTGTTTTAGGGTCAGGACCAGGGCCCAGGGTTAGGGTTGTTTTAGGGTCAGGGCCAGGGCCCAGGGTTAGGGTTGTTTTAGGGTCAGGGCCAGGGCCCAGGGTTACGCTTGTTTTAGGGTCAGGGCCAGGGCCCAGGGTTAGGCTTGTTTTAGGGTCAGAGCCAGGGCCCAGGGTTAGGGTTGTTTTAGGGTCAGGGAAAAGGCCCTGGTTTAGGGTTGTTTTCGGGTCAGGGCCAGGGCCCAGGGTTAGGGTTGTTTTAGGGTCAGGGCCAGGGACCAGGGTTAGCGTTGTTTTAGGGTCAGGTCCTGGGAGCAGGGTTAGGGTTGTTTTAGTGCCAGGGCCCAGGGTTAGGGTTGTTTTAGGGTCAGGGCCAGGGCCCAGGGTTAGGGTTGTTTTAGGGTCAGGGCCAGGGCCCAGGGTTAGGGTTGTTTTAGGGTCAGGGCCAGGGCCCAGGGTTACGCTTGTTTTAGGGTCAGGGCCAGGGCCCAGGGTTAGGCTTGTTTTAGGGTCAGAGCCAGGGCCCAGGGTTAGGGTTGTTTTAGGGTCAGGGAAAAGGCCCTGGTTTAGGGTTGTTTTCGGGTCAGGGCCAGGGCCCAGGGTTAGGGTTGTTTTAGGGTCAGGGCCAGGGACCAGGGTTAGCGTTGTTTTAGGGTCAGGTCCTGGGAGCAGGGTTAGGGTTGTTTTAGTGCCAGGGCCCAGGGTTAGGGTTGTTTTAGGGTCAGGGCCAGGGCCCAGGGTTAGGGTTGTTTTAGGGTCAGGGCCAGGGCCCAGGGTTAGGGTTGTTTTAGGGTCAGGGACAGGGCCCAGGGTTAGGCTTGTTTTAGGTTCAGGGCCAGGGCCCAGTGTAAGGCTTGTTTTAGGGTCAGGGCCAGGGCCCAGGGTTAGGGTTGTTTTAGGGTCAGGGCCAGGGCCCAGGGTTAGGCTTGTTTTAGGGTCATGGCCAGGGCCCAGGGTTAGGGTTGTTTTAGGGTCAGGGTCAGGGCCCAGGGTTAGGCTTGTTTTAGGGTCAGGGCCAGGGCCCAGGGTTAGGGATGTTTTACGTTAGGGCCAGGGCCCAGGGTTGGGGTTGTTTTAGGGTCAGGGCCAGGGCCCAGGGTTAGGGTTGTTTTAGGGTCAGGGCCAGGGCCCAGGGTTAGCGTTGTTTTAGGGTCAGGGCCACGGACCAGGGTTAGCCTTGTTTTAGGGTCAGGGCCATGGCCCAGGGTTAGGGTTGTTTTAGGGTCAGGGCCAGGGCCCAGGGTTAGGGTTGTTTTAGGGTCAGGGCCAGGGCCCAGGGTTAGGGTTATTTTAGGTTCAGTGCCCAGGGTTAGTGTTGTTTTAGGGTCAGTGCCCAGGGTTAGGGTTGTTTTAGGGTCAGGTCCAGGGCCCAGGTTTAGGCGTGTTTTAGGGTCAGGGCCAGGGCCCAGGGTTAGGGTTGTTTTAGGGTCAGGGCCAGGGCCCAGGTTTAGGCTTGTTTTAGGGTCACGGCCAGGTCCCAGGGTTAGGGTTCTTTTAGGGCCAGGTCCCATGGTTAGGGTTTTAGAGTCAGGGCCAGGGCCCACAGTTAGGGTATTAGGCTCAGGGCAAGGGCCTAGGGTCAGGGTTTTAGGCTCAGGGCCAGGTCCCAGGGTTAGGGTTTTAGGGTCAGGGCCTGGGCCCAGGGTTAGGTGTTTACGGTCAGGGCCCAGGGTTAGGGTTTTAGGGTCAGGAGCCAGTGTTAGGGTTTTAGGGTCATGGCCCAGGGTTAGGGTTTTAGGGCCAGGGCCCAGTGTCAGGGTTGTTTTAGGTCAGGGCCAGGGCCCAGGGTTAGGGTTGTTTTAGGGTCAGGGCCAGTGTCCAGGGTAAGGGTTGTTTCAGTGTCAGGACCAGGGCCCAGGGTTAGGGTTGTTTTAGGGTCAGGGCCAGGGTCCAGGGTAAGGGTTGTTTCAGTGTCAGGACCAGGGCCCAGGGTTAGGGTTGTTTTAGGGTCAGGGCAAGGGCCCAGGGTTATGGTTATTTTAGGGTCAGTGCCCAGTGTTAGGGTTGTTTTTGGGTCAGTGCCCAGGGTTAGGGTTGTTTTAGGGTCAGGTCCAGGGCCCAGGGATAGGCTTGTTTTAGGGTCAGGGCTAGGGCCCAGGGTTAGGGTTGTTTTAGGGTCAGGGCCAGGGCCCAGGTTTCGGCTTGTTTTAGGGTCAGGGCCAGGGCCAAGGGTTAGGCTTGTTTTAGGGTCAGGTCCAGGTCCCACGGATAGGCTTGTTTTAGGGTCAGGGCCAGGGCCCTGGATTAGGCTTGTTTTTGGGTCAAGGACAGGGCCCAGGGTTAGGGTTGTTTTAGGGTCAGGGCCAGGGCCCAGGGTTAGGGTTGTTTTAGGGTCAGGACCTGGGCCCAGGGTTAGGCTTGTTTTAGTGCGAGGGCCCAGGGTTAGGGTTGTTTTAGGGTCGGGTCCCAGGGTTAGGCTTGTTTTAGGATCACGGCCCAGGGTTAGGGTTGTTTTAGCGTCAGGGCCCAGGGTTAGGGTTGTTTTAGGGTGAGGGCCCAGGGTTGGGTTTGTTTTAGGGTCAGGGCCAGGGCCCAGGCTTAGGGTTGTTTTAGGGTCAGGGCCAGGGACCAGGGTAAGGCTTGTTTTAGGGTCAGAGTCCGGGCCCAGGTTTAGGGTTGTTTTAGGGTCAGGGCCAGGGCCCAGGGTTAGGGTTGTTTTAGGGTCAGGGCCAGGGACCAGGGTTAGGCTTGTTTTAGGGTCAGAGTCCGGGCAAAGGTTTAGGGTTGTTTTAGGGTCAGGGCCAGGGCCCAGGGTTAGGGTTGTTTTAGGGTCAGGGCCAGGGACCAGGTTTAGGGTTGATTTAGGGTCATGGCCAGGTCCCAGGGTTAGGGTAGTTTTAGGGTCAGGGCCAGGGCCCAGGGTTAGGGTTATTTTAGGTTCAGTGCCCAGGGTTAGTGTTGTTTTAGGGTCAGTGCCCAGGGTTAGGGTTGTTTTAGGGTCAGGTCCAGGGCCCAGGGTTAGGCGTGTTTTAGGGTCAGGGCCAGGGCCCAGGGTTAGGGTTGTTTTAGGGTCAGGGCCAGGGCCCAGGTTTAGGCTTGTTTTAGGGTCACGGCCAGGTCCCAGGGTTAGGGTTCTTTTAGGGACAGGTCCCATGGTTAGGGTTTTAGAGTCATGGCCAGGGCCCACAGTTAGGGTATTAGGCTCAGGGCAAGGGCCTAGGGTCAGGGTTTTAGGCTCAGGGCCAGGTCCCAGGGTTAGGGTTTTAGGGTCAGGGCCTGGGCCCAGGGTTAGGTGTTTACGGTCAGGGCCCAGGGTTAGGGTTTTAGGGTCAGGAGCCAGTGTTAGGGTTTTAGGGTCATGGCCCAGGGTTAGGGTTTTAGGGCCAGGGCCCAGTGTCAGGGTTGTTTTAGGTCAGGGCCAGGGCCCAGGGTTAGGGTTGTTTTAGGGTCAGGGCCAGTGTCCAGGGTAAGGGTTGTTTCAGTGTCAGGACCAGGGCCCAGGGTTAGGGTTGTTTTAGGGTCAGGGCAAGGGCCCAGGGTTATGGTTATTTTAGGGTCAGTGCCCAGTGTTAGGGTTGTTTTTGGGTCAGTGCCCAGGGTTAGGGTTGTTTTAGGGTCAGGTCCAGGGCCCAGGGATAGGCTTGTTTTAGGGTCAGGGCTAGGGCCCAGGGTTAGGGTTGTTTTAGGGTCAGGGCCTGGGCCCAGGTTTCGGCTTGTTTTAGGGTCAGGGCCAGGGCCAAGGGTTAGGCTTGTTTTAGGGTCAGGTCCAGGTCCCACGGATAGGCTTGATTTAGGGTCAGGGCCAGGGCCCAGGATTAGGCTTGTTTTTGGGTCAAGGACAGGGCCCAGGGTTAGGGTTGTTTTAGGGTCAGGGCCAGGGCCCAGGGTTAGGGTTGTTTTAGGGTCAGGACCTGGGCCCAGGGTTAGGCTTGTTTTAGTGCGAGGGCCCAGGGTTAGGGTTGTTTTAGGGTCGGGTCCCAGGGTTAGGCTTGTTTTAGGATCACGACCCAGGGTTAGGGTTGTTTTAGCGTCAGGGCCCAGGGTTAGGGTTGTTTTAGGGTGAGAGCCCAGGGTTGGGTTTGTTTTAGGGTCAGGGCCGGGGCCCAGGGTTAGGGTTGTTTGAGGGTCAGGGCCAGGGCCCAGGGTTAGGGTTGTTTTAGGGTCAGGGCCAGGGCCCACGCTTTGGGTTGTTTTAGGGTCAGGGCCAGGGCCCAGGGTTAGGGTTCTTTTAGGGTCAGGGCCTGGGCCCAGGTTTAGGGTTGTTGTAGGGTGAGGGCCAGGGCCCAGGGTTAGGCTTGTTTCAGGGTCAGGGCCAAGGCCCAGGGTTAGGGTTGTTTTAGGGAATGGGCCAGGGCCCAGGGTTAGGCTTGTTTTGGGTCACGGCAAGGGCCCAGGGTTAGGCTTGTTTTAGGGTCAGGGCCAGGGCCCAGGTTTAGGCTTTTTTTAGGGTCAGGGCCAGGGCCCAGGTTTATGCTTGTTTTAGTGCCAGGGCCCATGGTTAGGGTTGTTTTAGGGTCAGTGCCAGGGCCCATGCTTAGGCTTGTTTTAGGGTCAGGGCCACGGCCCAGGGTTAGGCTTGTTTTAGGGTCAGGGCCAGGGCCCAGGGTCATGGTTATTTCAGGGTCAGTGCCGAGGGTTAAGGTTGTTTTAGGGTCAGTGCCCAGTGTTAGGGTTGTTTTATGGTCAGGTCCAGGGCCCAGGGTTAGGCTTGTTTTAGGGTCAGGGCCAGGGCCCAGGGTTAGGGATGTTTTAAGATCAGGGCCAAGGCCCAGGTTTAGGCTTGTTTTAGGGTCACGGCCAGGTCCCAGGGTTAGGGTTGTTTTAGTGCCAGGGCCCAGGTTTAGGGTTGTTTTAGGGTCAGGGCCAGGGCCCAGGGTTAGGCTTGTTTTAGTGCCAGGGCCCAGGGTTAGGGTTTTTTTAGGTTCGTGGCCCAGGGTTAGGCTTGTTTTAGGATCAGGGCCCAGGGTTAGGGTTGTTTTAGGTTCATGGCCAGGGCCCAGGGTTAGGGTTGTTTTAGGGTCAGGGCCAGGGCCCAGGGTTAGGGTTGTTTTAAGATCAGGGCCAAGGCCCAGGTTTAGGCTTGTTTTAGGGTCACGGCCAGGTCCCAGGGTTAGGGTTGTTTTACTGCCAGGGCCCAGGGTTAGGGTTGTTTTAGGGTCGGGTCCAGGGCCCAGGGTTAGGCTTGTTTTAGTGCCAGGGCCCAGGGTTAGGGTTTTTTTAGGTTCGTGGCCCAGGGTTAGGCTTGTTTTAGGATCAGGGCCCAGGGTTAGGGTTGTTTTAGGGTCATGGCCAGGGCCCACGGTTAGCGTTGTTTTAGAGTCAGGGCCAGGGCCCAGGGTGAGGGTTGTTTTAGGGTCAGGGACAGGGCCCAGGGTCTGGGTTGTTTTAGGTCAGGGACAGGGCCCAGGGTTAGGCTTGTTTTAGGGTCAGGGACAGGGCCCAGCGTTAGGGTTGTTTTAGGGTCAGGGCCAGGGCCCAGGGTTAGGGTTGTTTTAGGGTCAGGTCCTGGGCCCAGGGTTAGGGTTGTTTTTGTGCCAGGGCCCAGGATTAGGGTTGTTTTAGGGTCAGGGCCAGGGCCCAGGGTTACGGTTGTTTTAGGTCATGGCCAGGGCCCAGGGATAGGGTTGTTTTAGGGTCAGGGCCAGGGCCCAGGGTTAGGGTTGTTTTAGGGTCAGGGCCAGGGCCCAGGGTTAGGCTTGTTTTATGGTCAGGACCTGGGCCCAGGTTTAGGCTTGTTTTAGTGCCAGGGCCCTGGGTTAGGGTTGTTTTAGGGTCAGGGCCAGGGCCCAGGGTTAGGCTTGTTTTAGGGTCAGGTCGAGCGCCCACGGTTAGGCTTGTTTTAGGGTCAGGGCCAGGGCCCAGTGTTAGGCTTGTTTTAGGGTCAGGACTACGGCCCAGGGTTAGGGTTGTTTTAGGGTTACGACCTGGGCCCAGGGTTAGGCTTGTTTTAGTGCCAGGGCCCAGGGTTAGGCTTGTTTTAGGGTTAGGTCCAGGGCCCAGGGTTAGGCTTGTTGTAGGGTCAGGGCCAGGGCCCAGGGTTAGACTTGTTTTAGGGTCAGGGCCAGGGCCCAGGGTTAGGCTTGTTTTAGGGTCAGGGTCAGGGCCCAGCGTTAGGGTTGTTTTAGGTTCAGGGCCACGGCCCAGGGTTAGGGTTGTTTTAGGGTCAGGGCCAGGGCCCATGCTTAGGCTTGTTTTAGGGTCAGGGCCACGGCCCAGGGTTAGGCTTGTTTTAGGGTCAGGGCCAGGGCCCAGGGTCATGGTTATTTCAGGGTCAGTGCCGAGGGTTAAGGTTGTTTTAGGGTCAGTGCCCAGTGTTAGGGTTGTTTTATGGTCAGGTCCAGGGCCCAGGGTTAGGCTTGTTTTAGGGTCAGGGCCAGGGCCCAGGGTTAGGGATGTTTTAAGATCAGGGCCAAGGCCCAGGTTTAGGCTTGTTTTAGGGTCACGGCCAGGTCCCAGGGTTAGGGTTGTTTTAGTGCCAGGGCCCAGGTTTAGGGTTGTTTTAGGGTCAGGGCCAGGGCCCAGGGTTAGGCTTGTTTTAGTGCCAGGGCCCAGGGTTAGGGTTTTTTTAGGTTCGTGGCCCAGGGTTAGGCTTGTTTTAGGATCAGGGCCCAGGGTTAGGGTTGTTTTAGGTTCATGGCCAGGGCCCAGGGTTAGGGTTGTTTTAGGGTCAGGGCCAGGGCCCAGGGTTAGGGTTGTTTTAAGATCAGGGCCAAGGCCCAGGTTTAGGCTTGTTTTAGGGTCACGGCCAGGTCCCAGGGTTAGGGTTGTTTTACTGCCAGGGCCCAGGGTTAGGGTTGTTTTAGGGTCGGGTCCAGGGCCCAGGGTTAGGCTTGTTTTAGTGCCAGGGCCCAGGGTTAGGGTTTTTTTAGGTTCGTGGCCCAGGGTTAGGCTTGTTTTAGGATCAGGGCCCAGGGTTAGGGTTGTTTTAGGGTCATGGCCAGGGCCCACGGTTAGCGTTGTTTTAGAGTCAGGGCCAGGGCCCAGGGTGAGGGTTGTTTTAGGGTCAGGGACAGGGCCCAGGGTCTGGGTTGTTTTAGG
The DNA here is from genome assembly GCF_029281585.2 of Gorilla gorilla gorilla. Taxonomy (NCBI): domain Eukaryota; kingdom Metazoa; phylum Chordata; class Mammalia; order Primates; family Hominidae; genus Gorilla; species Gorilla gorilla. The sequence continues at coordinate 210,427,662 of NC_086017.1, read as the reverse complement.
TCAGGGACAGGGCCCAGGGTTAGGCTTGTTTTAGGGTCAGGGACAGGGCCCAGCGTTAGGGTTGTTTTAGGGTCAGGGCCAGGGCCCAGGGTTAGGGTTGTTTTAGGGTCAGGTCCTGGGCCCAGGGTTAGGGTTGTTTTTGTGCCAGGGCCCAGGATTAGGGTTGTTTTAGGGTCAGGGCCAGGGCCCAGGGTTACGGTTGTTTTAGGTCATGGCCAGGGCCCAGGGATAGGGTTGTTTTAGGGTCAGGGCCAGGGCCCAGGGTTAGGGTTGTTTTAGGGTCAGGGCCAGGGCCCAGGGTTAGGCTTGTTTTATGGTCAGGACCTGGGCCCAGGTTTAGGCTTGTTTTAGTGCCAGGGCCCTGGGTTAGGGTTGTTTTAGGGTCAGGGCCAGGGCCCAGGGTTAGGCTTGTTTTAGGGTCAGGTCGAGCGCCCACGGTTAGGCTTGTTTTAGGGTCAGGGCCAGGGCCCAGTGTTAGGCTTGTTTTAGGGTCAGGACTACGGCCCAGGGTTAGGGTTGTTTTAGGGTTACGACCTGGGCCCAGGGTTAGGCTTGTTTTAGTGCCAGGGCCCAGGGTTAGGCTTGTTTTAGGGTTAGGTCCAGGGCCCAGGGTTAGGCTTGTTGTAGGGTCAGGGCCAGGGCCCAGGGTTAGACTTGTTTTAGGGTCAGGGCCAGGGCCCAGGGTTAGGCTTGTTTTAGGGTCAGGGTCAGGGCCCAGCGTTAGGGTTGTTTTAGGTTCAGGGCCACGGCCCAGGGTTAGGGTTGTTTTAGGGTCAGGGCCAGGGCCCAGGGTTAGGGTTGTTTTAGGGTCAGCACCTGGGACCAGGGTTTGGCTTGTTTTAGTGCCAGGGCCTAGGGTTAGGGTTGTTTTAGGGTCAGGGCCAGTTCCCAGGGTAATGCTTGTTTTAGGGTCAGGGACAGGGCCCAGGGTTAGGCTTGTTTTAGGGTCAGTGCCACGGCCTAGGGTTAGGGTTGTTTTAGGGTCAGGGCCAGGGCCCAGGGTTAGGCTTGTTTTAGGTTCAGGGCCAGGGCCCAGGGTTAGGGTTGTTTTAGGGTCAGGGCCAGGGCCCAGGGTTAGGGTTGTTTTAGGGTAAGGGCCAGGGCACAGGGTTAGGGTTGTTTTAGGGTCAGGACCTGGGCCCAGGGTTAGGCTTGTTTTAGGGTCATGGCCAGGGCCCAGGGTTAGGGTTGTTTTAGGTTCAGGGCCAGGGCCCAGGGTTAGAGTTGTTTTAGGGTCAGGGCCAGGGCCCATGGTTAGGCTTGTTTTAGGGTCAGGGCCAGGGCCCAGGGTTAGGGTTGTTTTAGGGTCAGGACCTGGGCCTAGGGTTAGGCTTGTTTTAGTGCCAGGTCCCAGGGTTAGGGTTGTTTTAGGGTCAGGGCCAGGGACCACGGTTAGGCTTGTTTTAGGGTCAGGGCCAGGGACCACGGTTAGGCTTGTTTTAGGGTCAGGGCCAGGGCCCACGGTTAGGCTTGTTTTAGGGTCAGGGACAGGGCCCAGGGTTAGGCTTGTTTTATGGTCAGGACCTGGGCCCAGGTTTAGGCTTGTTTTAGTGCCAGGGCCCAGGGTTAGGGTTGTTTTAGGGTCAGGGCCAGGGCCCAGGGTCAGGTTTGTTTTAGGTCAGGGCCAGGGCCCAGCATTAGGGTTGTTTTAGGGTCAGGGCCAGGGCCCAGGTTTAGGCTTGTTTTAGGCTCAGGGCCAGGGCCCACTGTTAGGGTTGTTTTAGGTTCAGGGCCAGGGCCCAGGATTAGGCTTGTTTTAGGGTCAAGGACAGGGCCCAGGGTTAGGCTTGTTTTAGGCTCAGGGCCAGGTCCCAGTGTTAGGGTTGTTTTAGGTTCAGGGCCAGGGCCCAGGATTAGGCTTGTTTTAGGGTCAAGGACAGGGCCCAGGTTTAGGGTTGTTTTAGGATCAGGACCTGGGCCCAGGATTAGGCTTGTTTTAGTGCCAGGGTCCAGGGTTAGGGTTGTTTTAGTGTCAGGGCCAGGGCCCGGGTTTAGGGTTGTTTTAGGTCAGGGCCAGGGCCGAGGGTTAGGGTTGTTTTAGGTCAGGGCCAGGTCCCAGGGTTAGGGTTGTTTTAGGGTCAGGGCCAGGGCCCAGGGTTAGGGTTGTTGTAGGGTCAGGGCCAGGTCCCAGGTTTAGGCTTGTTTTAGGGTCAGGGCCAGGGCCCAGGGTTAGGCTTGTTTTAGGGTCAGGGCCAGGGCCGAGCGTTAGGCTTGTTTTAGGGTCAGGGACAGGGCCCATGGTTAGGGTTGTTTTAGGATCAGGGCCATGGCCCAGGGTTATGCTTGTTTTAGGGTCAGGGCCAGGGCCCAGGGTTAGGGTTGTTTTAGGGTCAGGACCTGGGCCCAGTGTTAGGCTTGTTTTAGTGCCAGGGCCCAGGGTTACGGTTGTTTTAAGGTCAGGGCCAGGGACCAGTGTTAGGCTTGTTTTAGTGCCAGGGCCCAGGGTTCGGGTTGTTTTAGGGTCAGGGCCAGGGCCCAGGTTCAGGTTTGTTTAAGGTCAGTGCCAGGGCCCAGCATTAGGATTGTTTTAGGGTCAGGGCCAGGGCCCAGGTTTAGGGGTGTTTTAGGGTCAGTGTCAGGGCCCAGCGTTAGGGTTGTTTTAGGCTCAGGGCCAGGGACCAGGGTTAGGCTTGTTTTAGGGTCAGAGTCCGGGCCCAGGTTTAGGGTTGTTTTAGGGTCAGGGCCAGTGCCCAGGGTTAGGGTTGTTTTAGGGTCAGGGCCAGGGACCAGGGTTAGGGTTGATTTAGGGTCATGGCCAGGTCCCAGGGTTAGGGTAGTTTTAGGGTCAGGGCCAGGGCCCAGGGTTAGGGTTATTTTAGGTTCAGTGCCCAGGGTTAGTGTTGTTTTAGGGTCAGTGCCCAGGGTTAGGGTTGTTTTAGGGTCAGGTCCAGGGCCCAGGGTTAGGCGTGTTTTAGGGTCAGGGCCAGGGCCCAGGGTTAGGGTTGTTTTAGGGTCAGGGCCAGGGCCCAGGTTTAGGCTTGTTTTAGGGTCACGGCCAGGTCCCAGGTTTAGGGTTCTTTTAGGGCCAGGTCCCATGGTTAGGGTTTTAGAGTCATGGCCAGGGCCCACAGTTAGGGTATTAGGCTCAGGGCAAGGGCCTAGGGTCAGGGTTTTAGGCTCAGGGCCAGGTCCCAGGGTTAGGGTTTTAGGGTCAGGGCCTGGGCCCAGGGTTAGGTGTTTACGGTCAGGGCCCAGGGTTAGGGTTTTAGGGTCAGGACCCAGTGTTAGGGTTTTAGGGTCATGGCCCAGGGTTAGGGTTTTAGGGCCAGGGCCCAGTGTCAGGGTTGTTTTAGGTCAGGGCCAGGGCCCAGGGTTAGGGTTGTTTTAGGGTCAGGGCCAGTGTCCAGGGTAAGGGTTGTTTCAGTGTCAGGACCAGGGCCCAGGGTTAGGGTTGTTTTAGGGTCAGGGCCAGGGTCCAGGGTAAGGGTTGTTTCAGTGTCAGGACCAGGGCCCAGGGTTAGGGTTGTTTTAGGGTCAGGGCAAGGGCCCAGGGTTATGGTTATTTTAGGGTCAGTGCCCAGTGTTAGGGTTGTTTTTGGGTCAGTGCCCAGGGTTAGGGTTGTTTTAGGGTCAGGTCCAGGGCCCAGGGATAGGCTTGTTTTAGGGTCAGGGCTAGGGCCCAGGGTTAGGGTTGTTTTAGGGTCAGGGCCAGGGCCCAGGTTTCGGCTTGTTTTAGGGTCAGGGCCAGGGCCAAGGGTTAGGCTTGTTTTAGGGTCAGGTCCAGGTCCCACGGATAGGCTTGTTTTAGGGTCAGGGCCAGGGCCCAGGATTAGGCTTGTTTTTGGGTCAAGGACAGGGCCCAGGGTTAGGGTTGTTTTAGGGTCAGGGCCAGGGCCCAGGGTTAGGGTTGTTTTAGGGTCAGGACCTGGGCCCAGGGTTAGGCTTGTTTTAGTGCGAGGGCCCAGGGTTAGGGTTGTTTTAGGGTCGGGTCCCAGGGTTAGGCTTGTTTTAGGATCACAGCCCAGGGTTAGGGTTGTTTTAGCGTCAGGGCCCAGGGTTAGGGTTGTTTTAGGGTGAGGGCCCAGGGTTGGGTTTGTTTTAGGGTCAGGGCCGGGGCCCAGGGTTAGGGTTGTTTGAGGGTCAGGGCCAGGGCCCAGGGTTAGGGTTGTTTTAGGGTCAGGGCCAGGGCCCAGGCTTATGGTTGTTTTAGGGTCAGGGCCAGGGCCCAGGGTTAGGGTTCTTTTAGGGTCAGGGCCTGGGCCCAGGTTTAGGGTTGTTGTAGGGTGAGGGCCAGGGCCCAGCGTTAGGCTTGTTTCAGGGTCAGGGCCAAGGCCCAGGGTTAGGGTTGTTTTAGGGAATGGGCCAGGGCCCAGGGTTAGGCTTGTTTTGGGTCACGGCAAGGGCCCAGGGTTAGGCTTGTTTTAGGGTCAGGGCCAGGGCCCAGGTTTAGGCTTTTTTTAGGGTCAGGGCCAGGGCCCAGGTTTAGGCTTGTTTTACGGTCAGGGCCAGGGGCCAGGTTTACTTTTTTTTTAGGGTCATGGCCTGGGCCCAGGGTTAGGCTTGTTTTAGTGCCAGGGCCCATGGTTAGGGTTGTTTTAGGGTCAGTGCCAGGGCCCATGCTTAGGCTTGTTTTAGGGTCAGGGCCACGGCCCAGGGTTAGGCTTGTTTTAGGGTCAGGGCCAGGGCCCAGGGTTAGGGTTGTTTTAGGGTCAGGTCCTGGGCGCAGGTTTAGGGTTGTTTTAGTGCAAGGGCCAAGGGTTAGGGTTGTTTTAGGGTCATGTCCAGGGCCCAGGGTTAGGGTTGTTTTAGGGTCAGGCCAGGGTCCAGGGTAAGGGTTTTTTCAGTGTCAGGGCCAGGGCGCAGGGTTAGGGTTGTTTTAGGGTCAGGGCCAGGGCCTAGGGTCATGGTTATTTCAGGGTCAGTGCCGAGGGTTAAGGTTGTTTTAGGGTCAGTGCCCAGTGTTAGGGTTGTTTTATGGTCAGGTCCAGGGCCCAGGGTTAGGCTTGTTTTAGGGTCAGGGCCAGGGCCCAGGGTTAGGGTTGTTTTAAGATCAGGGCCAAGGCCCAGGTTTAGGCTTGTTTTAGGGTCACGGCCAGGTCCCAGGGTTAGGGTTGTTTTAGTGCCAGGGCCCAGGTTTAGGGTTGTTTTAGGGTCAGGGCCAGGGCCCAGGGTTAGGCTTGTTTTAGTGCCAGGGCCCAGGGTTAGGGTTTTTTTAGGTTCGTGGCCCAGGGTTAGGCTTGTTTTAGGATCAGGGCCCAGGGTTAGGGTTGTTTTAGGGTCATGGCCAGGGCCCAGGGTTAGGCTTGTTTTAGTGCCAGGGCCCAGGGTTAGGGTTTTTTTAGGTTCGTGGCCCAGGGTTAGGCTTGTTTTAGGATCAGGGCCCAGGGTTAGGGTTGTTTTAGGGTCATGGCCAGGGCCCAGGTTTAGGGTTGTTTTAGAGTCAGGGCCAGGGCCCAGGGTGAGGGTTGTTTTAGGGTCAGGGACAGGGCCCAGGGTTAGGGTTGTTTTAGGTCAGGGACAGGGCCCAGGGTTAGGCTTGTTTTAGGGTCAGGGACAGGGCCCAGCGTTAGGGTTGTTTTAGGGTCAGGGCCAGGGCCCAGGGTTAGGGTTGTTTTAGGGTCAGGTCCTGGGCCCAGGGTTAGGGTTGTTTTTGTGCCAGGGCCCAGGATTAGGGTTGTTTTAGGGTCAGGGCCAGGGCCCAGGGTCAGGTTTGTTTTAGGTCAGGGCCAGGGCCCAGCATTAGGGTTGTTTTAGGGTCAAGGACAGGGCCCAGGGTTAGGCTTGTTTTAGGCTCAGGGCCAGGGCCCAGTGTTAGGGTTGTTTTAGGTTCAGGGCCAGGGCCCAGGATTACGCTTGTTTTAGGGTCAAGGACAGGGCCCAGGGTTAGGTTTGTTTTAGGGTCAGGGCCAGGGCCCAGGGTTAGGGTTGTTTTAGGGTCAGGACCTGGGCCCAGGGTTAGGCTTGTTTTAGTGCGAGGGCCCAGGGTTAGGGTTGTTTTAGGGTCGGGTCCCAGGGTTAGGCTTGTTTTAGGATCACGGCCCAGGGTTAGGGTTGTTTTAGCGTCAGGGCCCAGGGTTAGGGTTGTTTTAGGGTGAGGGCCCAGGGTTGGGTTTGTTTTAGGGTCAGGGCCGGGGCCCAGGGTTAGGGTTGTTTGAGGGTCAGGGCCAGGGCCCAGGGTTAGGGTTGTTTTAGGGTCAGGGCCAGGGCCCAGGCTTATGGTTGTTTTAGGGTCAGGGCCAGGGCCCAGGGTTAGGGTTCTTTTAGGGTCAGGGCCTGGGCCCAGGTTTAGGGTTGTTGTAGGGTGAGGGCCAGGGCCCAGAGTTAGGCTTGTTTCAGGGTCAGGGCCAAGGCCCAGGGTTAGGGTTGTTTTAGGGAATGGGCCAGGGCCCAGGGTTAGGCTTGTTTTGGGTCACGGCAAGGGCCCAGGGTTAGGCTTGTTTTAGGGTCAGGGCCAGGGCCCAGGTTTAGGCTTTTTTTAGGGTCAGGGCCAGGGCCCAGGTTTAGGCTTGTTTTACGGTCAGGGCCAGGGGCCAGGTTTACTTTTTTTTTAGGGTCATGGCCTGGGCCCAGGGTTAGGCTTGTTTTAGTGCCAGGGCCCATGGTTAGGGTTGTTTTAGGGTCAGTGCCAGGGCCCATGCTTAGGCTTGTTTTAGGGTCAGGGCCACGGCCCAGGGTTAGGCTTGTTTTAGGGTCAGGGCCAGGGCCCAGGGTTAGGGTTGTTTTAGGGTCAGGTCCTGGGCGCAGGTTTAGGGTTGTTTTAGTGCAAGGGCCAAGGGTTAGGGTTGTTTTAGGGTCATGTCCAGGGCCCAGGGTTAGGGTTGTTTTAGGGTCAGGCCAGGGTCCAGGGTAAGGGTTTTTTCAGTGTCAGGGCCAGGGCGCAGGGTTAGGGTTGTTTTAGGGTCAGGGCCAGGGCCTAGGGTCATGGTTATTTCAGGGTCAGTGCCGAGGGTTAAGGTTGTTTTAGGGTCAGTGCCCAGTGTTAGGGTTGTTTTATGGTCAGGTCCAGGGCCCAGGGTTAGGCTTGTTTTAGGGTCAGGGCCAGGGCCCAGGGTTAGGGTTGTTTTAAGATCAGGGCCAAGGCCCAGGTTTAGGCTTGTTTTAGGGTCACGGCCAGGTCCCAGGGTTAGGGTTGTTTTAGTGCCAGGGCCCAGGTTTAGGGTTGTTTTAGGGTCAGGGCCAGGGCCCAGGGTTAGGCTTGTTTTAGTGCCAGGGCCCAGGGTTAGGGTTTTTTTAGGTTCGTGGCCCAGGGTTAGGCTTGTTTTAGGATAAGGGCCCAGGGTTAGGGTTGTTTTAGGGTCATGGCCAGGGCCCAGGGTTAGGCTTGTTTTAGTGCCAGGGCCCAGGGTTAGGGTTTTTTTAGGTTCGTGGCCCAGGGTTAGGCTTGTTTTAGGATCAGGGCCCAGGGTTAGGGTTGTTTTAGGGTCATGGCCAGGGCCCAGGGTTAGGGTTGTTTTAGAGTCAGGGCCAGGGCCCAGGGTGAGGGTTGTTTTAGGGTCAGGGACAGGGCCCAGGGTTAGGGTTGTTTTAGGTCAGGGACAGGGCCCAGGGTTAGGCTTGTTTTAGGGTCAGGGACTGGGCCCAGGGTTAGGGTTGTTTTAGGGTCAGGGCCAGGGCCCAGGGTTAGGGTTGTTTTAGGGTCAGGTCCTGGGCCCAGGGTTAGGGTTGTTTTTGTGCCAGGGACCAGGATTAGGGTTGTTTTAGGGTCAGGGCCAGGGCCCAGGGTCAGGTTTGTTTTAGGTCAGGGCCAGGGCCCAGCATTAGGGTTGTTTTAGGGTCAAGGACAGGGCCCAGGGTTAGGCTTGTTTTAGGCTCAGGGCCAGGGCCCAGTGTTAGGGTTGTTTTAGGTTCAGGGCCAGGGCCCAGGATTACGCTTGTTTTAGGGTCAAGGACAGGGCCCAGGGTTAGGGTTGTTTTAGGATCAGGACCTGGGCCCAGGATTAGGCTTGTTTTAGTGCCAGGGTCCAGGGTTAGGGTTGTTTTAGTGTCAGGGCCAGGGCCCGGGTTTAGGGTTGTTTTAGGTCAGGGCCAGGGCCCAGGGTTAGGGTTGTTTTAGGTCAGGGCCAGGTCTCAGGGTTAGGGTTGTTTTAGGGTCAGGACCAGGGCCCAGGGTTAGGGTTGTTGTAGGGTCAGGGCCAGGTCCCAGGTTTAGGCTTGTTTTAGGGTCAGGGCCAGGGCCCAGGGTTAGGCTTGTTTTAGGGTCAGGGCCAGGGCTGAGCGTTAGGCTTGTTTTAGGGTCAGGGACAGGGCCCATGGTTAGGGTTGTTTTAGGGTCAGGGCCATGGCCCAGGGTTATGCTTGTTTTAGGGTCAGGGCCGGGGCCCAGGGTTAGGGTTGTTTTAGGGTCAGGATCTGGGCCCAGTGTTAGGCTTGTTTTAGTGCCAGGGCCCAGGGTTACGGTTGTTTTAAGGTCAGGGCCAGGGACCAGGGTTAGGCTTGTTTTAGTGCCAGGGCCCAGGGTTCGGGTTGTTTTAGGGTCAGGGCCAGGGTCCAGGTTCAGGTTTGTTTAAGGTCAGTGCCAGGGCCCAGCATTAGGATTGTTTTAGGGTCAGGGCCAGGGCCCAGGTTTAGGGGTGTTTTAGGGTCAGTGCCAGAGCCCAGCTTTAGGGTTGTTTTAGGGTCAGGGCCAGGGCCCTGGGTTAGGCTTCTTTTAGGGTCCGGGACAGGTCCGAGGGTTAGGCTTGTTTTCGGGTCAGGGCCAGGGCCCAGGATAGGCTTGTTTTAGGGTCAGGGACAGGGCCCAGTGTTAGGGTTGTTTTAGGGTCAGGGCCAGGGCCCAGGGTTAGGCTTGTTTTAGGGTCAGTGCCAGGGCTCAGGGTTAGGGGTGTTTTAGGGTCATGTCCAGGGCCCAGGGTTAGGGTTGTTTTAGGGTCAGGCCAGGGCCCAGGGTTAGGGTTGTTTTAGGGTCAGGGCCAGGGCCCAGGATAAGCGTTGTTTTAGGGTCAGGGTCAGGGTCCAGGGTAAGGGTTTTTTCAGTGTCAGGGCGAGGGCCCAGGGTTAGGGTTGTTTTAGGGTCAGGGCCAGGGCCCAGGGTCATGGTTATTTCAGGGTCAGTGCCCTGGGTTAAGGTTGTTTTAGGGTCAGTGCGCAGGGTTAGGGTTGTTTTATGGTCAGGTCCAGGGCCCAGTGTTAGGCTTGTTTTAGGGTCAGGGCCAGGGCCCAGCGTTAGGGTTGTTTTAACGTCAGGGCCAAGGCCCAGGTTTAGGCTTGTTTTAGGGTCACGGCCAGGTCCCAGGCTTAGGGTTGTTTTAGGGTCAGGGCCCAGGGTTAGGGTTGTTTTATGGTGTGTACCCATGGTTGGGTTTATTTTAGTGTCAGGGCCAGGGCCCAGGGTTTGGTTTGTTTTAGGGTCAGGGCCAGGGCCCAGGGTTAGGGTTGTTTTAGGGTCAGGGCCAGGGCCCAGGTTTAGGCTTGTTTTAGTGCCAGGGCCCAGGGTTAGGGTTGTTTTAGGGTCAGGGCCAGGGCCCAGGCTTTGGGTTGTTTTAGGGTCAGGGCCAGGGCCCAGGGTTAGGGTTCTTTTAGGGTCAGGGCCTGGGCCCAGGTTTAGGGTTGTTGTAGGGTGAGGGCCAGGGCCCAGAGTTAGGCTTGTTTCAGGGTCAGGGCCAAGGCCCAGGGTTAGGGTTGTTTTAGGGAATGGGCCAGGGCCCAGGGTTAGGCTTGTTTTGGGTCACGGCAAGGGCCCAGGGTTAGGCTTGTTTTAGGGTCAGGGCCAGGGCCCAGGTTTAGGCTTTTTTTAGGGTCAGGGCCAGGGCCCAGGTTTAGGCTTGTTTTACGGTCAGGGCCAGGGGCCAGGTTTACTTTTTTTTTAGGGTCATGGCCTGGGCCCAGGGTTAGGCTTGTTTTAGTGCCAGGGCCCATGGTTAGGGTTGTTTTAGGGTCAGTGCCAGGGCCCATGCTTAGGCTTGTTTTAGGGTCAGGGCCACGGCCCAGGGTTAGGCTTGTTTTAGGGTCAGGGCCAGGGCCCAGGGTTAGGGTTGTTTTAGGGTCAGGTCCTGGGCGCAGGTTTAGGGTTGTTTTAGTGCAAGGGCCAAGGGTTAGGGTTGTTTTAGGGTCATGTCCAGGGCCCAGGTTTAGGGTTGTTTTAGGGTCAGGCCAGGGCCCAGGGTTAGGGTTGTTTTAGGGTCAGGGCCAGGGCCCAGGGTTAGGGTTGTTTTAGGGTCAGGGCCAGTGTCCAGGGTAAGGGTTTTTTCAGTGTCAGGGCCAGGGCCCAGGGTTAGGGTTGTTTTAGGGTCAGGGCCAGGGCCCAGGGTCATGGTTATTTCAGGGTCAGTGCCGAGGGTTAAGGTTGTTTAGGGTCAGTGCCCAGTGTTAGGGTTGTTTTATGGTCAGGTCCAGGGCCCAGGGTTAGGCTTGTTTTAGGGTCAGGGCCAGGGCCCAGGGTTAGGGTTGTTTTAAGATCAGGGCCAAGGCCCAGGTTTAGGCTTGTTTTAGGGTCACGGCCAGGTCCCAGGGTTAGGGTTGTTTTAGTGCCAGGGCCCAGGGTTAGGGTTGTTTTAGGGTCAGGGCCAGGGCCCAGGGTTAGGCTTGTTTTAGTGCCAGGGCCCAGGGTTAGGGTTTTTTTAGGTTCGTGGCCCAGGGTTAGGCTTGTTTTAGGATCAGGGCCCAGGGTTAGGGTTGTTTTAGGGTCAGGGCCAGGGCCCAGGGTTAGGGTTGTTTTAAGATCAGGGCCAAGGCCCAGGTTTAGTCTTGTTTTAGGGTCACGGCCAGGTCCCAGGGTTAGGGTTGTTTTACTGCCAGGGCCCAGGGTTAGGGTTGTTTTAGGGTCAGGTCCAGGGCCCAGGGTTAGGCTTGTTTTAGTGCCAGGGCCAAGGGTTAGGGTTTTTTTAGGTTCGTGGCCCAGGGTTAGGCTTGTTTTAGGATCAGGGCCCAGGGTTAGGGTTGTTTTAGGGTCATGGCCAGGGCCCAGGGTTAGGGTTGTTTTAGGGTCAGGGCCAGGGCCCAGGGTGAGGGTTGTTTTAGGGTCAGGGACAGGGCCCAGGGTCAGGGTAGTTTTAGGTCAGGGACAGGGCCCAGGGTTAGGCTTGTTTTAGGGTCAGGGACAGGGCCCAGCGTTAGGGTTGTTTTAGGGTCAGGGCCAGGGCCCAGGGTTAGGGTTGTTTTAGGGTCAGGTCCTGGGCCCAGGGTTAGGGTTGTTTTTGTGCCAGGGCCCAGGATTAGGGTTGTTTTAGGGTCAGGGCCGGGGCCCAGGGTTACGGTTGTTTTAGGTCATGGCCAGGGCCCAGGGATAGGGTTGTTTTAGGGTCTGGGCCAGGGCCCAGGGTTAGGGTTGTTTTAGGGTCAGGGCCAGGGCCCAGGGTCAGGTTTGTTTTAGGTCAGGGCCAGGGCCCAGCATTAGGGTTGTTTTAGGGTCAGGGCCAGGGCCCAGGTTTAGGCTTGTTTTAGGCTCAGGGCCAGGGCCCACTGTTAGGGTTGTTTTAGGTTCAGGGCCAGGGCCCAGCATTAGGCTTGTTTTAGGGTCAAGGACATGGCCCAGGGTTAGGCTTGTTTTAGGCTCAGGGCCAGGGCCCAGTGTTAGGGTTGTTTTAGGTTCAGGGCCAGGGCCCAGGATTAGGCTTGTTTTAGGGTCAAGGACAGGGCCCAGGGTTAGGGTTGTTTTAGGATCAGGACCTGGGCCCAGGATTAGGCTTGTTTTAGTGCCAGGGTCCAGGGTTAGGGTTGTTTTAGTGTCAGGGCCTGGGCCCGGGTTTAGGGTTGTTTTAGGTCAGGGCCAGGGCCCAGGGTTAGGGTTGTTTTAGGTCAGGGCCAGGTCCCAGGGTTAGGGTTGTTTTAGGGTCAGGGCCAGGGCCCAGGGTTAGGGTTGTTGTAGGGTCAGGGCCAGGTCCCAGGTTTAGGCTTGTTTTAGGGTCAGGGCCAGGGCCCAGGGTTAGGCTTGTTTTAGGGTCAGGGCCAGGGCCCAGGGTTAGGGTTGTTTTAGGGTCAGGTCCTGGGCGCAGGTTTAGGGTTGTTTTAGTGCAAGGGCCAAGGGTTAGGGTTGTTTTAGGGTCATGTCCAGGGCCCAGGGTTAGGGTTGTTTTAGGGTCAGGCCAGGGCCCAGGGTAAGGGTTGTTTTAGGGTCAGGGCCAGGGTCCAGGGTTAGGCTTGTTTTAGGGTCAGTGCCAGGGCTCAGGGTTAGGGGTATTTTAGGGTCATGTCCAGGGCCCAGGGTTAGGGTTGTTTTAGGGTCAGGCCAGGGCCCAGGGTTAGGGTTGTTTTAGGGTCAGGGCCAGGGCCCAGGGTAAGCGTTGTTTTAGGGTCAGGGTCAGGGTCCAGGGTAAGGGTTTTTTCAGTGTCAGGGCCAGGGCCCAGGGTTAGGGTTGTTTTAGGGTCAGGGCCAGGGCCCAGGGTCATGGTTATTTCAGGGTCAGTGCCCTGGGTTAAGGTTGTTTTAGGGTCAGTGCGCAGGGTTAGGGTTGTTTTATGATAAGGTCCAGGGCCCAGTGTTAGGCTTGTTTTAGGGTCAGGGCCAGGGCCCAGGGTTAGGGTTGTTTTAATGTCAGGGCCAAGGCCCAGGTTTAGGCTTGTTTTAGGGTCACGGCCAGGTCCCTGGCTTAGGGTTGTTTTAGGGTCAGGGCCCAGGGTTAGGGTTGTTTTAGGGTGAGTGCCCATGGTTGGGTTTATTTTAGGGTCAGGGCCAGGGCCCAGGGTTTGGTTTGTTTTAGGGTCAGGGCCAGGGCCCAGGGTTAGGGTTGTTTTAGGGTCAGGGCCAGGGCCCAGGGTTAGGCTTGTTTTCGTGCCAGGGCCCAGGGTTAGGGTTGTTTTAGGGTCAGGGCCAGGGCCCAGGCTTAGGGTTGTTTTAGGTTCAGGGCCAGGGCCCAGGGTTAGGGTTCTTTTAGGGTCAGGGCCTGGGCCCAGGTTTAGGGTTGTTGTAGGGTGAGGGCCAGGGCCCAGAGTTAGGCTTGTTTCAGGGTCAGGGCCAAGGCCCAGGCTTAGGGTTGTTTTAGGGAATGGGCCAGGGCTCAGGGTTAGGCTTGTTTTGGGTCACGGCAAGGGCCCAGGGTTAGGCTTGTTTTAGGGTCAGGGCCAGGGCCCAGGTTTAGGCTTTTTTTAGGGTCAGGGCCAGGGCCCAGGTTTAGGCTTGTTTTACGGTCAGGGCCAGGGGCCAGGTTTACTTTTTTTTTAGGGTCATGGCCTGGGCCCAGGGTTAGGCTTGTTTTAGTGCCAGGGCCCATGGTTAGGGTTGTTTTAGGGTCAGAGCCAGGGCCCATGCTTAGGCTTGTTTTAGGGTCAGGGCCACGGCCCAGGGTTAGGCTTGTTTTAGGGTCAGGGCCAGGGCCCAGGATTAGGGTTGTTTTAGGGTCAGGTCCAAGGCCCAGGTTTAGGCTTGTTTTAGGGTCACGGCCCGGTCCCAGGTTTAGGGTTGTTTTAGTGCCAGGGCCCAGGGTTAGGGTTGTTTTAGGGTCAGGGCCAGGGCCCAGGGTTAGGCTTGTTTTAGTGCCAGGGCCCAGGGTTAGGGTTTTTTTAGGTTCGTGGCCGAGGGTTAGGCTTGTTTTAGGATCAGGGCCCAGGGTTAGGGTTGTTTTAGTGTCATGGCCAGGGCCCAGGGTTAGGGTTGTTTTAAGATCAGGGCCATGGCCCAGGTTTAGGCTTGTTTTAGGGTCACGGCCAGGTCCCAGGGTTACGGTTGTTTTACTGCCAGGGCCCAGGGTTAGGGTTGTTTTAGGGTCAGGTCCAGGGCCCAGGGTTAGGCTTGTTTTAGTGCCAGGGCCCAGGGTTAGGGTTTTTTTAGGTTCGTGGCCCAGGGTTAGGCTTGTTTTAGGATCAGGGCCCAGGGTTAGGGTTGTTTTAGGGTCATGGCCAGGGCCCAGGGTTAGGCTTGTTTAAGGGTCAGGGACAGGGCCCAGCGTTAGGGTTGTTTTAGGGTCAGGGCCAGGGCCCAGGGTTAGGGTTGTTTTAGGGTCAGGTCCTGGGCCCAGGGTTAGGGTTGTTTTTGTGCCAGGGCCCAGGATTAGGGTTGTTTTAGGGTCAGGGCCAGGGCCCAGGGTTACGGTTGTTTTAGGTCATGGCCAGGGCCCAGGGATAGGGTTGTTTTAGGGTCTGGGCCAGGGCCCAGGGTTAGGGTTGTTTTAGGGTCAGGGCCAGGGCCCAGGGTCAGGTTTGTTTTAGGTCAGGGCCAGGGCCCAGCATTAGGTTTGTTTTAGGGTCAGGGCCAGGGCCCAGGTTTAGGCTTGTTTTAGGCTCAGGGCCAGGGCCCACTGTTAGGGTTGTTTTAGGTTCAGGGCCAGGGCCCAGGATTAGGCTTGTTTTAGGGTCAAGGACAGGGCCCAGTGTTAGGCTTGTTTTAGGCTCAGGGCCAGGGCCCAGTGTTAGGGTTGTTTTAGGTTCAGGGCCAGGGCCCAGGTTTAGGCTTGTTTTAGGGTCAAGGACAGGGCCCAGGGTTAGGGTTGTTTTGGGATCAGGACCTGGGCCCAGGATTAGGCTTGTTTTAGTGCCAGGGTCCAGGGTTAGGGTTGTTTTAGTGTCAGGGCCAGGGCCCGGGTTTAGGGTTGTTTTAGGTCAGGGCCAGGGCCCAGGGTTAGGGTTGTTTTAGGTCAGGGCCAGGTCCCAGGGTTAGGGTTGTTTTAGGGTCAGGGCCAGGGCCCAGGGTTAGGGTTGTTGTAGGGTCAGGGCCAGGTCCCAGGTTTAGGCTTGTTTTAGGGTCAGGGCCAGGGCCCAGGGTTAGGCTTGTTTTAGGGTCAGGGCCAGGGCCGAGCGTTAGGCTTGTTTTAGGGTCAGGGACAGGGCTCATGGTTAGGGTTGTTTTAGGGTCAGGGCCATGGCCCAGGGTTATGCTTGTTTTAGGGTCAGGGCCAGGGCCCAGGGTTAGGGTTGTTTTAGGGTCAGGACCTGGGCCCAGTGTTAGGCTTGTTTTAGTGCCAGGGCCCAGGGTTACGGTTGTTTTAAGGTCAGGGCCAGGGACCAGGGTTAGGCTTGTTTTAGTGCCAGGGCCCAGGGTTCGGGTTGTTTTAGGGTCAGGGCCAGGGCCCAGGTTCAGGTATGTTTAAGGTCAGTGCCAGGGCCCAGCATTAGGATTGTTTTAGGGTCAGGGCCAGGGCCCAGGTTTAGGGGTGTTTTAGGGTCAGGGCCAGGGCCCAGCGTTAGGGTTGTTTTAGGGTCAGGGCCAGGGCCCTGGTTTAGGCTTCTTTTAGGGTCCGGGACAGGTCCCAGGGTTAGGCTTGTTTTAGGGTCAGGGCCAGGGCCCAGGGTTAGGCTTTTTTAGGGTCAGGGACAGGGCCCAGCGTTAGGGTTGTTTTAGGGTCAGGGCCAGGGCCCAGGGTTAGGCTTGTTTTAGGGTCAGGGCCAGGGCCCAGGGTTAGGCTTGTTTTAGGGTCAGGGCCAGGGCCCAGGGTTAGGGTTGTTTTAGGGTCAGGTCCTGGGCGCAGGTTTAGGGTTGTTTTAGTGCAAGGGCCAAGGGTTAGGGTTGTTTTAGGGTCATGTCCAGGGCCCAGGGTTAGGGTTGTTTTAGGGTCAGGCCAGGGCCCAGCGTTAGGGTTGTTTTAGCGTCAGGGCCAGGGCCCAGGGTAAGGGTTGTTTTAGGGTCAGGGCCAGGGTCCAGGGTTAGGCTTGTTTTAGGGTCAGTGCCAGGGCTCAGGGTTAGGGGTGTTTTAGGGTCATGTCCAGGGCCCAGGGTTAGGGTTGTTTTAGGGTCAGGCCAGGGCCCAGGTTACGGTTGTTTTAGGGTCAGGGCCAGGGCCCAGGATAAGGGTTGTTTTAGGGTCAGGGTCAGGGTCCAGGGTAAGAGTTTTTTCAGTGTCAGGGCCAGGGCCCAGGGTTAGGGTTGTTTTAGGGTCAGGGCCAGGGCCCAGGGTCATGGTTATTTCAGGGTCAGTGCCCTGGGTTGAGGTTGTTTTAGGGTCCGTGCGCAGGGTTAGGGTTGTTTTATGATCAGGTCCAGGGCCCAGTGTTAGGCTTGTTTTAGGGTCAGGGCCAGGGCCCAGCGTTAGGGTTGTTTTAATGTCAGGGCCAAGGCCCAGGTTTAGGCTTGTTTTAGGGTCACGGCCAGGTCCCAGGCTTAGGGTTGTTTTAGGGTCAGGGCCCAGGGTTAGGGTTGTTTTAGGGTGACTGCCCATGGTTGGGTTTATTTTAGGGTCAGGGCCAGGGCCCAGGGTTTGGTTTGTTTTAGGGTCAGGGCCAGGGCCCAGGGTTAGGGTTGTTTTAGGGTCAGGGCCAGGGCCCAGGGTTAGGCTTGTTTTCGTGCCAGGGCCCAGGGTTAGGGTTGTTTTAGGGTCAGGGCCAGGGCCCAGGCTTAGGGTTGCTTTAGGGTCAGGGCCAGGGCCCAGGGTTAGGGTTGTTTTAGGGTTAGGGCCAGGGCCCAGGGTTAGGCTTGTTTTAGTGCCAGGGCCCAGGGTTAGGGTTTTTTTAGGTTCGTGGCCCAGGGTTAGGCTTGTTTTAGGATCAGGGCCCAGGGTTAGGGTTGTTTTAGGGTCATGGCCAGGGCCCAGGGTTAGGGTTGTTTTAGGGTCAGGGCCAGGGCCCAGGGTTAGGGTTGTTTTAAGATCAGGGCCATGGCCCAGGTTTAGGCTTGTTTTAGGGTCACGGCCAGGTCCCAGGGTTAGGGTTGTTTTACTGCCAGGGCCCAGGGTTAGGTTTGTTTTAGGGTCAGGTCCAGGGCCCAGGGTTAGGCTTGTTTTAGTGCCAGGGCCCAGGGTTAGGGTTTTTTTAGGTTCGTGACCCAGGGTTAGGCTTGTTTTAGGATCAGGGCCCAGGGTTAGGGTTGTTTTAGGATCACGGCCCAGGGTTAGGGTTGTTTTAGCGTCAGGGCCCAGGGTTAGGGTTGTTTTAGGGTGAGGGCCCAGGGTTGGGTTTGTTTTAGGGTCAGGGCCGGGGCCCAGGGTTAGGGTTGTTTGAGGGTCAGGGCCAGGGCCCAGGGTTAGGGTTGTTTTAGGGTCAGGGCCAGGGCCCAGGCTTATGGTTGTTTTAGGGTCAGGGCCAGGGCCCAGGGTTAGGGTTCTTTTAGGGTCAGGGCCTGGGCCCAGGTTTAGGGTTGTTGTAGGGTGAGGGCCAGGGCCCAGAGTTAGGCTTGTTTCAGGGTCAGGGCCAAGGCCCAGGGTTAGGGTTGTTTTAGGGAATGGGCCAGGGCCCAGGGTTAGGCTTGTTTTGGGTCACGGCAAGGGCCCAGGGTTAGGCTTGTTTTAGGGTCAGGGCCAGGGCCCAGGTTTAGGCTTTTTTTAGGGTCAGGGCCAGGGCCCAGGTTTAGGCTTGTTTTACGGTCAGGGCCAGGGGCCAGGTTTACTTTTTTTTTAGGGTCATGGCCTGGGCCCAGGGTTAGGCTTGTTTTAGTGCCAGGGCCCATGGTTAGGGTTGTTTTAGGGTCAGTGCCAGGGCCCATGCTTAGGCTTGTTTTAGGGTCAGGGCCACGGCCCAGGGTTAGGCTTGTTTTAGGGTCAGGGCCAGGGCCCAGGGTTAGGGTTGTTTTAGGGTCAGGTCCTGGGCGCAGGTTTAGGGTTGTTTTAGTGCAAGGGCCAAGGGTTGGGGTTGTTTTAGGGTCATGTCCAGGGCCCAGGGTTAGGGTTGTTTTAGGGTCAGGCCAGGGTCCAGGGTAAGGGTTTTTTCAGTGTCAGGGCCAGGGCGCAGGGTTAGGGTTGTTTTAGGGTCAGGGCCAGGGCCTAGGGTCATGGTTATTTCAGGGTCAGTGCCGAGGGTTAAGGTTGTTTTAGGGTCAGTGCCCAGTGTTAGGGTTGTTTTATGGTCAGGTCCAGGGCCCAGGGTTAGGCTTGTTTTAGGGTCAGGGCCAGGGCCCAGGGTTAGGGTTGTTTTAAGATCAGGGCCAAGGCCCAGGTTTAGGCTTGTTTTAGGGTCACGGCCAGGTCCCAGGGTTAGGGTTGTTTTAGTGCCAGGGCCCAGGTTTAGGGTTGTTTTAGGGTCAGGGCCAGGGCCCAGGGTTAGGCTTGTTTTAGTGCCAGGGCCCAGGGTTAGGGTTTTTTTAGGTTCGTGGCCCAGGGTTAGGCTTGTTTTAGGATAAGGGCCCAGGGTTAGGGTTGTTTTAGGGTCATGGCCAGGGCCCAGGGTTAGGCTTGTTTTAGTGCCAGGGCCCAGGGTTAGGGTTTTTTTAGGTTCGTGGCCCAGGGTTAGGCTTGTTTTAGGATCAGGGCCCAGGGTTAGGGTTGTTTTAGGGTCATGGCCAGGGCCCAGGGTTAGGGTTGTTTTAGAGTCAGGGCCAGGGCCCAGGGTGAGGGTTGTTTTAGGGTCAGGGACAGGGCCCAGGGTTAGGGTTGTTTTAGGTCAGGGACAGGGCCCAGGGTTAGGCTTGTTTTAGGGTCAGGGACTGGGCCCAGGGTTAGGGTTGTTTTAGGGTCAGGGCCAGGGCCCAGGGTTAGGGTTGTTTAGGGTCAGGTCCTGGGCCCAGGGTTAGGGTTGTTTTTGTGCCAGGGCCCAGGATTAGGGTTGTTTTAGGGTCAGGGCCAGGGCCCAGGGTCAGGTTTGTTTTAGGTCAGGGCCAGGGCCCAGCATTAGGGTTGTTTTAGGGTCAAGGACAGGGCCCAGGGTTAGGCTTGTTTTAGGCTCAGGGCCAGGGCCCAGTGTTAGGGTTGTTTTAGGTTCAGGGCCAGGGCCCAGGATTACGCTTGTTTTAGGGTCAAGGACAGGGCCCAGGGTTAGGGTTGTTTTAGGATCAGGACCTGGGCCCAGGATTAGGCTTGTTTTAGTGCCAGGGTCCAGGGTTAGGGTTGTTTTAGTGTCAGGGCCAGGGCCCGGGTTTAGGGTTGTTTTAGGTCAGGGCCAGGGCCCAGGGTTAGGGTTGTTTTAGGTCAGGGCCAGGTCTCAGGGTTAGGGTTGTTTTAGGGTCAGGGCCAGGGCCCAGGGTTAGGGTTGTTGTAGGGTCAGGGCCAGGTCCCAGGTTTAGGCTTGTTTTAGGGTCAGGGCCAGGGCCCAGGGTTAGGCTTGTTTTAGGGTCAGGGCCAGGGCTGAGCGTTAGGCTTGTTTTAGGGTCAGGGACAGGGCCCATGGTTAGGGTTGTTTTAGGGTCAGGGCCATGGCCCAGGGTTATGCTTGTTTTAGGGTCAGGGCCGGGGCCCAGGGTTAGGGTTGTTTTAGGGTCAGGATCTGGGCCCAGTGTTAGGCTTGTTTTAGTGCCAGGGCCCAGGGTTACGGTTGTTTTAAGGTCAGGGCCAGGGACCAGGGTTAGGCTTGTTTTAGTGCCAGGGCCCAGGGTTCGGGTTGTTTTAGGGTCAGGGCCAGGGTCCAGGTTCAGGTTTGTTTAAGGTCAGTGCCAGGGCCCAGCATTAGGATTGTTTTAGGGTCAGGGCCAGGGCCCAGGTTTAGGGGTGTTTTAGGGTCAGTGCCAGAGCCCAGCTTTAGGGTTGTTTTAGGGTCAGGGCCAGGGCCCTGGGTTAGGCTTCTTTTAGGGTCCGGGACAGGTCCGAGGGTTAGGCTTGTTTTCGGGTCAGGGCCAGGGCCCAGGATAGGCTTGTTTTAGGGTCAGGGACAGGGCCCAGTGTTAGGGTTGTTTTAGGGTCAGGGCCAGGGCCCAGGGTTAGGCTTGTTTTAGGGTCAGTGCCAGGGCTCAGGGTTAGGGGTGTTTTAGGGTCATGTCCAGGGCCCAGGGTTAGGGTTGTTTTAGGGTCAGGCCAGGGCCCAGGGTTAGGGTTGTTTTAGGGTCAGGGCCAGGGCCCAGGATAAGCGTTGTTTTAGGGTCAGGGTCAGGGTCCAGGGTAAGGGTTTTTTCAGTGTCAGGGCGAGGGCCCAGGGTTAGGGTTGTTTTAGGGTCAGGGCCAGGGCCCAGGGTCATGGTTATTTCAGGGTCAGTGCCCTGGGTTAAGGTTGTTTTAGGGTCAGTGCGCAGGGTTAGGGTTGTTTTATGGTCAGGTCCAGGGCCCAGTGTTAGGCTTGTTTTAGGGTCAGGGCCAGGGCCCAGCGTTAGGGTTGTTTTAACGTCAGGGCCAAGGCCCAGGTTTAGGCTTGTTTTAGGGTCACGGCCAGGTCCCAGGCTTAGGGTTGTTTTAGGGTCAGGGCCCAGGGTTAGGGTTGTTTTATGGTGTGTACCCATGGTTGGGTTTATTTTAGTGTCAGGGCCAGGGCCCAGGGTTTGGTTTGTTTTAGGGTCAGGGCCAGGGCCCAGGGTTAGGGTTGTTTTAGGGTCAGGGCCAGGGCCCAGGTTTAGGCTTGTTTTAGTGCCAGGGCCCAGGGTTAGGGTTGTTTTAGGGTCAGGGCCAGGGCCCAGGCTTTGGGTTGTTTTAGGGTCAGGGCCAGGGCCCAGGGTTAGGGTTCTTTTAGGGTCAGGGCCTGGGCCCAGGTTTAGGGTTGTTGTAGGGTGAGGGCCAGGGCCCAGAGTTAGGCTTGTTTCAGGGTCAGGGCCAAGGCCCAGGGTTAGGGTTGTTTTAGGGAATGGGCCAGGGCCCAGGGTTAGGCTTGTTTTGGGTCACGGCAAGGGCCCAGGGTTAGGCTTGTTTTAGGGTCAGGGCCAGGGCCCAGGTTTAGGCTTTTTTTAGGGTCAGGGCCAGGGCCCAGGTTTAGGCTTGTTTTACGGTCAGGGCCAGGGGCCAGGTTTACTTTTTTTTTAGGGTCATGGCCTGGGCCCAGGGTTAGGCTTGTTTTAGTGCCAGGGCCCATGGTTAGGGTTGTTTTAGGGTCAGTGCCAGGGCCCATGCTTAGGCTTGTTTTAGGGTCAGGGCCACGGCCCAGGGTTAGGCTTGTTTTAGGGTCAGGGCCAGGGCCCAGGGTTAGGGTTGTTTTAGGGTCAGGTCCTGGGCGCAGGTTTAGGGTTGTTTTAGTGCAAGGGCCAAGGGTTAGGGTTGTTTTAGGGTCATGTCCAGGGCCCAGGTTTAGGGTTGTTTTAGGGTCATGCCAGGGCCCAGGGTTAGGGTTGTTTTAGGGTCAGGGCCAGGGCCCAGGGTTAGGGTTGTTTTAGGGTCAGGGCCAGTGTCCAGGGTAAGGGTTTTTTCAGTGTCAGGGCCAGGGCCCAGGGTTAGGGTTGTTTTAGGGTCAGGGCCAGGGCCCAGGGTCATGGTTATTTCAGGGTCAGTGCCGAGGGTTAAGGTTGTTTAGGGTCAGTGCCCAGTGTTAGGGTTGTTTTATGGTCAGGTCCAGGGCCCAGGGTTAGGCTTGTTTTAGGGTCAGGGCCAGGGCCCAGGGTTAGGGTTGTTTTAAGATCAGGGCCAAGGCCCAGGTTTAGGCTTGTTTTAGGGTCACGGCCAGGTCCCAGGGTTAGGGTTGTTTTAGTGCCAGGGCCCAGGGTTAGGGTTGTTTTAGGGTCAGGGCCAGGGCCCAGGGTTAGGCTTGTTTTAGTGCCAGGGCCCAGGGTTAGGGTTTTTTTAGGTTCGTGGCCCAGGGTTAGGCTTGTTTTAGGATCAGGGCCCAGGGTTAGGGTTGTTTTAGGGTCAGGGCCAGGGCCCAGGGTTAGGGTTGTTTTAAGATCAGGGCCAAGGCCCAGGTTTAGTCTTGTTTTAGGGTCACGGCCAGGTCCCAGGGTTAGGGTTGTTTTACTGCCAGGGCCCAGGGTTAGGGTTGTTTTAGGGTCAGGTCCAGGGCCCAGGGTTAGGCTTGTTTTAGTGCCAGGGCCAAGGGTTAGGGTTTTTTTAGGTTCGTGGCCCAGGGTTAGGCTTGTTTTAGGATCAGGGCCCAGGGTTAGGGTTGTTTTAGGGTCATGGCCAGGGCCCAGGGTTAGGGTTGTTTTAGGGTCAGGGCCAGGGCCCAGGGTGAGGGTTGTTTTAGGGTCAGGGACAGGGCCCAGGGTCAGGGTTGTTTTAGGTCAGGGACAGGGCCCAGGGTTAGGCTTGTTTTAGGGTCAGGGACAGGGCCCAGCGTTAGGGTTGTTTTAGGGTCAGGGCCAGGGCCCAGGGTTAGGGTTGTTTTAGGGTCAGGTCCTGGGCCCAGGGTTAGGGTTGTTTTTGTGCCAGGGCCCAGGATTAGGGTTGTTTTAGGGTCAGGGCCGGGGCCCAGGGTTACGGTTGTTTTAGGTCATGGCCAGGGCCCAGGGATAGGGTTGTTTTAGGGTCTGGGCCAGGGCCCAGGGTTAGGGTTGTTTTAGGGTCAGGGCCAGGGCCCAGGGTCAGGTTTGTTTTAGGTCAGGGCCAGGGCCCAGCATTAGGGTTGTTTTAGGGTCAGGGCCAGGGCCCAGGTTTAGGCTTGTTTTAGGCTCAGGGCCAGGGCCCACTGTTAGGGTTGTTTTAGGTTCAGGGCCAGGGCCCAGCATTAGGCTTGTTTTAGGGTCAAGGACATGGCCCAGGGTTAGGCTTGTTTTAGGCTCAGGGCCAGGGCCCAGTGTTAGGGTTGTTTTAGGTTCAGGGCCAGGGCCCAGGATTAGGCTTGTTTTAGGGTCAAGGACAGGGCCCAGGGTTAGGGTTGTTTTAGGATCAGGACCTGGGCCCAGGATTAGGCTTGTTTTAGTGCCAGGGTCCAGGGTTAGGGTTGTTTTAGTGTCAGGGCCTGGGCCCGGGTTTAGGGTTGTTTTAGGTCAGGGCCAGGGCCCAGGGTTAGGGTTGTTTTAGGTCAGGGCCAGGTCCCAGGGTTAGGGTTGTTTTAGGGTCAGGGCCAGGGCCCAGGGTTAGGGTTGTTGTAGGGTCAGGGCCAGGTCCCAGGTTTAGGCTTGCTTTAGGGTCAGGGCCAGGGCCCAGGGTTAGGCTTGTTTTAGGGTCAGGGCCAGGGCCCAGGGTTAGGGTTGTTTTAGGGTCAGGTCCTGGGCGCAGGTTTAGGGTTGTTTTAGTGCAAGGGCCAAGGGTTAGGGTTGTTTTAGGGTCATGTCCAGGGCCCAGGGTTAGGGTTGTTTTAGGGTCAGGCCAGGGCCCAGGGTAAGGGTTGTTTTAGGGTCAGGGCCAGGGTCCAGGGTTAGGCTTGTTTTAGGGTCAGTGCCAGGGCTCAGGGTTAGGGGTATTTTAGGGTCATGTCCAGGGCCCAGGGTTAGGGTTGTTTTAGGGTCAGGCCAGGGCCCAGGGTTAGGGTTGTTTTAGGGTCAGGGCCAGGGCCCAGGGTAAGCGTTGTTTTAGGGTCAGGGTCAGGGTCCAGGGTAAGGGTTTTTTCAGTGTCAGGGCCAGGGCCCAGGGTTAGGGTTGTTTTAGGGTCAGGGCCAGGGCCCAGGGTCATGGTTATTTCAGGGTCAGTGCCCTGGGTTAAGGTTGTTTTAGGGTCAGTGCGCAGGGTTAGGGTTGTTTTATGATAAGGTCCAGGGCCCAGTGTTAGGCTTGTTTTAGGGTCAGGGCCAGGGCCCAGGGTTAGGGTTGTTTTAATGTCAGGGCCAAGGCCCAGGTTTAGGCTTGTTTTAGGGTCACGGCCAGGTCCCTGGCTTAGGGTTGTTTTAGGGTCAGGGCCCAGGGTTAGGGTTGTTTTAGGGTGAGTGCCCATGGTTGGGTTTATTTTAGGGTCAGGGCCAGGGCCCAGGGTTTGGTTTGTTTTAGGGTCAGGGCCAGGGCCCAGGGTTAGGGTTGTTTTAGGGTCAGGGCCAGGGCCCAGGGTTAGGCTTGTTTTCGTGCCAGGGCCCAGGGTTAGGGTTGTTTTAGGGTCAGGGCCAGGGCCCAGGCTTAGGGTTGTTTTAGGTTCAGGGCCAGGGCCCAGGGTTAGGGTTCTTTTAGGGTCAGGGCCTGGGCCCAGGTTTAGGGTTGTTGTAGGGTGAGGGCCAGGGCCCAGAGTTAGGCTTGTTTCAGGGTCAGGGCCAAGGCCCAGGCTTAGGGTTGTTTTAGGGAATGGGCCAGGGCTCAGGGTTAGGCTTGTTTTGGGTCACGGCAAGGGCCCAGGGTTAGGCTTGTTTTAGGGTCAGGGCCAGGGCCCAGGTTTAGGCTTTTTTTAGGGTCAGGGCCAGGGCCCAGGTTTAGGCTTGTTTTACGGTCAGGGCCAGGGGCCAGGTTTACTTTTTTTTTAGGGTCATGGCCTGGGCCCAGGGTTAGGCTTGTTTTAGTGCCAGGGCCCATGGTTAGGGTTGTTTTAGGGTCAGAGCCAGGGCCCATGCTTAGGCTTGTTTTAGGGTCAGGGCCACGGCCCAGGGTTAGGCTTGTTTTAGGGTCAGGGCCAGGGCCCAGGATTAGGGTTGTTTTAGGGTCAGGTCCAAGGCCCAGGTTTAGGCTTGTTTTAGGGTCACGGCCCGGTCCCAGGTTTAGGGTTGTTTTAGTGCCAGGGCCCAGGGTTAGGGTTGTTTTAGGGTCAGGGCCAGGGCCCAGGGTTAGGCTTGTTTTAGTGCCAGGGCCCAGGGTTAGGGTTTTTTTAGGTTCGTGGCCGAGGGTTAGGCTTGTTTTAGGATCAGGGCCCAGGGTTAGGGTTGTTTTAGTGTCATGGCCAGGGCCCAGGGTTAGGGTTGTTTTAAGATCAGGGCCATGGCCCAGGTTTAGGCTTGTTTTAGGGTCACGGCCAGGTCCCAGGGTTACGGTTGTTTTACTGCCAGGGCCCAGGGTTAGGGTTGTTTTAGGGTCAGGTCCAGGGCCCAGGGTTAGGCTTGTTTTAGTGCCAGGGCCCAGGGTTAGGGTTTTTTTAGGTTCGTGGCCCAGGGTTAGGCTTGTTTTAGGATCAGGGCCCAGGGTTAGGGTTGTTTTAGGGTCATGGCCAGGGCCCAGGGTTAGGCTTGTTTAAGGGTCAGGGACAGGGCCCAGCGTTAGGGTTGTTTTAGGGTCAGGGCCAGGGCCCAGGGTTAGGGTTGTTTTAGGGTCAGGTCCTGGGCCCAGGGTTAGGGTTGTTTTTGTGCCAGGGCCCAGGATTAGGGTTGTTTTAGGGTCAGGGCCAGGGCCCAGGGTTACGGTTGTTTTAGGTCATGGCCAGGGCCCAGGGATAGGGTTGTTTTAGGGTCTGGGCCAGGGCCCAGGGTTAGGGTTGTTTTAGGGTCAGGGCCAGGGCCCAGGGTCAGGTTTGTTTTAGGTCAGGGCCAGGGCCCAGCATTAGGTTTGTTTTAGGGTCAGGGCCAGGGCCCAGGTTTAGGCTTGTTTTAGGCTCAGGGCCAGGGCCCACTGTTAGGGTTGTTTTAGGTTCAGGGCCAGGGCCCAGGATTAGGCTTGTTTTAGGGTCAAGGACAGGGCCCAGTGTTAGGCTTGTTTTAGGCTCAGGGCCAGGGCCCAGTGTTAGGGTTGTTTTAGGTTCAGGGCCAGGGCCCAGGTTTAGGCTTGTTTTAGGGTCAAGGACAGGGCCCAGGGTTAGGGTTGTTTTGGGATCAGGACCTGGGCCCAGGATTAGGCTTGTTTTAGTGCCAGGGTCCAGGGTTAGGGTTGTTTTAGTGTCAGGGCCAGGGCCCGGGTTTAGGGTTGTTTTAGGTCAGGGCCAGGGCCCAGGGTTAGGGTTGTTTTAGGTCAGGGCCAGGTCCCAGGGTTAGGGTTGTTTTAGGGTCAGGGCCAGGGCCCAGGGTTAGGGTTGTTGTAGGGTCAGGGCCAGGTCCCAGGTTTAGGCTTGTTTTAGGGTCAGGGCCAGGGCCCAGGGTTAGGCTTGTTTTAGGGTCAGGGCCAGGGCCGAGCGTTAGGCTTGTTTTAGGGTCAGGGACAGGGCTCATGGTTAGGGTTGTTTTAGGGTCAGGGCCATGGCCCAGGGTTATGCTTGTTTTAGGGTCAGGGCCAGGGCCCAGGGTTAGGGTTGTTTTAGGGTCAGGACCTGGGCCCAGTGTTAGGCTTGTTTTAGTGCCAGGGCCCAGGGTTACGGTTGTTTTAAGGTCAGGGCCAGGGACCAGGGTTAGGCTTGTTTTAGTGCCAGGGCCCAGGGTTCGGGTTGTTTTAGGGTCAGGGCCAGGGCCCAGGTTCAGGTATGTTTAAGGTCAGTGCCAGGGCCCAGCATTAGGATTGTTTTAGGGTCAGGGCCAGGGCCCAGGTTTAGGGGTGTTTTAGGGTCAGGGCCAGGGCCCAGCGTTAGGGTTGTTTTAGGGTCAGGGCCAGGGCCCTGGTTTAGGCTTCTTTTAGGGTCCGGGACAGGTCCCAGGGTTAGGCTTGTTTTAGGGTCAGGGCCAGGGCCCAGGGTTAGGCTTTTTTAGGGTCAGGGACAGGGCCCAGCGTTAGGGTTGTTTTAGGGTCAGGGCCAGGGCCCAGGGTTAGGCTTGTTTTAGGGTCAGGGCCAGGGCCCAGGGTTAGGCTTGTTTTAGGGTCAGGGCCAGGGCCCAGGGTTAGGGTTGTTTTAGGGTCAGGTCCTGGGCGCAGGTTTAGGGTTGTTTTAGTGCAAGGGCCAAGGGTTAGGGTTGTTTTAGGGTCATGTCCAGGGCCCAGGGTTAGGGTTGTTTTAGGGTCAGGCCAGGGCCCAGCGTTAGGGTTGTTTTAGCGTCAGGGCCAGGGCCCAGGGTAAGGGTTGTTTTAGGGTCAGGGCCAGGGTCCAGGGTTAGGCTTGTTTTAGGGTCAGTGCCAGGGCTCAGGGTTAGGGGTGTTTTAGGGTCATGTCCAGGGCCCAGGGTTAGGGTTGTTTTAGGGTCAGGCCAGGGCCCAGGTTACGGTTGTTTTAGGGTCAGGGCCAGGGCCCAGGATAAGGGTTGTTTTAGGGTCAGGGTCAGGGTCCAGGGTAAGAGTTTTTTCAGTGTCAGGGCCAGGGCCCAGGGTTAGGGTTGTTTTAGGGTCAGGGCCAGGGCCCAGGGTCATGGTTATTTCAGGGTCAGTGCCCTGGGTTGAGGTTGTTTTAGGGTCCGTGCGCAGGGTTAGGGTTGTTTTATGATCAGGTCCAGGGCCCAGTGTTAGGCTTGTTTTAGGGTCAGGGCCAGGGCCCAGCGTTAGGGTTGTTTTAATGTCAGGGCCAAGGCCCAGGTTTAGGCTTGTTTTAGGGTCACGGCCAGGTCCCAGGCTTAGGGTTGTTTTAGGGTCAGGGCCCAGGGTTAGGGTTGTTTTAGGGTGACTGCCCATGGTTGGGTTTATTTTAGGGTCAGGGCCAGGGCCCAGGGTTTGGTTTGTTTTAGGGTCAGGGCCAGGGCCCAGGGTTAGGGTTGTTTTAGGGTCAGGGCCAGGGCCCAGGGTTCGGCTTGTTTTCGTGCCAGGGCCCAGGGTTAGGGTTGTTTTAGGGTCAGGGCCAGGGCCCAGGCTTAGGGTTGCTTTAGGGTCAGGGCCAGGGCCCAGGGTTAGGGTTGTTTTAGGGTTAGGGCCAGGGCCCAGGGTTAGGCTTGTTTTAGTGCCAGGGCCCAGGGTTAGGGTTTTTTTAGGTTCGTGGCCCAGGGTTAGGCTTGTTTTAGGATCAGGGCCCAGGGTTAGGGTTGTTTTAGGGTCATGGCCAGGGCCCAGGGTTAGGGTTGTTTTAGGGTCAGGGCCAGGGCCCAGGGTTAGGGTTGTTTTAAGATCAGGGCCATGGCCCAGGTTTAGGCTTGTTTTAGGGTCACGGCCAGGTCCCAGGGTTAGGGTTGTTTTACTGCCAGGGCCCAGGGTTAGGTTTGTTTTAGGGTCAGGTCCAGGGCCCAGGGTTAGGCTTGTTTTAGTGCCAGGGCCCAGGGTTAGGGTTTTTTTAGGTTCGTGACCCAGGGTTAGGCTTGTTTTAGGATCAGGGCCCAGGGTTAGGGTTGTTTTAGGGTCATGGCCAGGGCCCAGGGTTAGGCTTGTTTTAGGGTCAGGGACAGGGCCCAGCGTTTGGGTTGTTTTAGGGTCAGGGCCAGGGCCCAGGGTTAGGGTTGTTTTAGGGTCAGGTCCTGGGCCCAGGGTTAGGGTTGTTTTTGTGCCAGGGCCCAGGATTAGGGTTGTTTTAGGGTCAGGGCCAGGGCCCAGGGTTACGGTTGTTTTAGGTCATGGCCAGGGCCCAGGGATAGGGTTGTTTTAGGGTCTGGGCCAGGGCCCAGGGTTAGGGTTGTTTTGGGGTCAGGGCCAGGGCCCAGGGTCAGGTTTGTTTTAGGTCAGGGCTAGGGCCCAGCATTAGGGTTGTTTTAGGGTCAGGGCCAGGGCCCAGGTTTAGGCTTGTTTTAGGCTCAGGGCCAGGGCCCACTGTTAGGGTTGTTTTAGGTTCAGGGCCAGGGCCCAGGATTAGGCTTGTTTTAGGGTCATGGACAGGGCCCAGGGTTAGGCTTGTTTTAGGCTCAGGGCCACGGCCCAGTGTTAGGGTTGTTTTAGGTTCAGGGCCAGGGCCCAGGATTAGGCTTGTTTTAGGGTCAAGGACAGGGCCCAGGGTTAGGGTTGTTTTAGGATCAGGACCTGGGCCCAGGATTAGGCTTGTTTTAGTGCCAGGGTCCAGGGTTAGGGTTGTTTTAGTGTCAGGGCCAGGGCCCAGGTTTAGGGTTGTTTTAGGTCAGGGCCAGGGCCCAGGGTTAGGGTTGTTTTAGGTCAGGGCCAGGTCCCAGGGTTAGGGTTGTTTTAGGGTCAGGGCCAGGGCCCAGGGTTAGGGTTGTTGTAGGGTCAGGGCCAGGTCCCAGGTTTAGGCTTGTTTTATTGTCAGGGCCAGGGACCAGGGTTAGGCTTGTTTTAGGGTCAGGGCCAGGGCCGAGCGTTAGGCTTGTTTTAGGGTCAGGGACAGGGCTCATGGTTAGGGTTGTTTTAGGGTCAGGGCCATGGCCCAAGGTTATGCTTGTTTTAGGGTCAGGGCCAGGGCCCAGGGTTAGGGTTGTTTTAGGGTCAGGACCTGGGCCCAGTGTTAGGCTTGTTTTAGTGCCAGGGCCCAGGGTTACGGTTGTTTTAAGGTCAGGGCCAGGGACCAGGGTTAGGCTTGTTTTAGTGCCAGGGCCCAGGGTTCGGGTTGTTTTAGGGTCAGGGCCAGGGCCCAGGTTCAGGTTTGTTTAAGGTCAGTGCCAGGGCCCAGCATTAGGATTGTTTTAGGGTCAGGGCCAGGGCCCAGGTTTAGGGGTGTTTTAGGGTCAGGGCCAGGTCCCAGCGTTAGCGTTGTTTTAGGGTCAGGGCCAGGGCCCTGGGTTAGGCTTCTTTTAGGGTCCGGGACAGGTCCCAGGGTTAGGCTTGTTTTAGTGTCAGGGCCAGGGCCCAGGGTTAGGCTTGTTTTAGGGTCAGGGACAGGGCCCAGCGTTAGGGTTGTTTTAGGGTCAGGGCCAGGGCCCAGGGTTAGGCTTGTTTTAGGGTCAGGGCGAGGGCCCAGGTTTAGGGTTGTTTTAGGGTCAGGGCCAGGGCCCAGGGTTAGGCTTGTTATAGGGTCAGTGCCAGGGCTCAGGGTTAGGGGTGTTTTAGGGTCATGTCCAGGGCCCAGGGTTTGGGTTGTTTTAGGGTCAGGCCAGGGCCCAGGGTTAGGGTTGTTTTAGGGTCAGGGCCAGGGCCCAGGGTTAGGCTTGTTTTAGTGCCAGGGCCCAGGGTTAGGGTTTTTTTAGGTTCGTGGCCGAGGGTTAGGCTTGTTTTAGGATCAGGGCCCAGGGTTAGGGTTGTTTTAGGGTCATGGCCAGGGCCCAGGGTTAGGGTTGTTTTAGGGTCAGGGCCAGGGCCCAGGGTTAGGGTTGTTTTAAGATCAGGGCCATGGCCCAGGTTTAGGCTTGTTTTAGGGTCACGGCCAGGTCCCAGGGTTACGGTTGTTTTACTGCCAGGGCCCAGGGTTAGGGTTGTTTTAGGGTCAGGTCCAGGGCCCAGGGTTAGGCTTGTTTTAGTGCCAGGGCCCAGGGTTAGGGTTTTTTTAGGTTCGTGGCCCAGGGTTAGGCTTGTTTTAGGATCAGGGCCCT